>NW_027512980.1:0-306551 GCF_048772815.1 Callospermophilus lateralis | reverse complement strand
AACACTCCCACATGGCCCTCATCTTCGTCCATACAGACACTCATCATAACCTCTGGCTGGAGTTTTCCATGAGGGGTGCAGCACAAGACAGTGTCCAAAATAACCTCCCTTGCCCCTCATTTGCATAAAGACATGTTGGCCTGGACACCCATCTTGGGAACCAGGAATGATCAAATAGGCCTGCTGTTAATACTGCTCTGCTTCTCCAAAATGAGGCCTACTGACTGTCAGGTATTGATTCTTTTTTTTTTTTTTTTTTTTTTTTAGAAAGAGTGAGAGAGTGAAAAGACGGGGAGAGAGAGAGAATTTTAATACTTTTCTTTTTTAGTATTTGGCGAACACAACATCTTTGTCTGTATGTGGTGCTGAGGATCGAACCCGGGCCGCACGCATGCCAGGCGAGCACGCTAGGGCGTGAGCCACATCCCCAGCACCAGGTATAGATTCTTCATGTGATTTGGATTCAGTTGAAACCCAAGCACCTATGGGCTAGTTTCTGCAGGGCTTTGAAGATCTTATTTGAACCAAAGGTTCGTATTCTTACTTGATGGAGGTCAGGAACCTTACAGAGAAAGGCGAGAGAATTCTTCCACAATGAATGCTCTTTTAGCCAATGTAGTTTATGATGCACACATGGGATCTTTCTTTAGATGCATCAGGTGCTGAGAATCTAAGCCACAGCCTCACAGAGGACCTATAGCCTGATTCAGACACATTCCTTTCCAAAGCAATTAAGCAAAGAGCCACATGTGATGCCCATTCATTTGCATTTGAAAACTGTTTTCTTTATGCTTCCCAATGGGTGGCCTGAGGCAAAGATCATCCTGACATTCAGGGCAACAGAAAAATAGGTAAGCAAAAGGCCCAAAGCAGTGTTTCTCCACTGAGACTTTTCCTGATCACAGATATCTGAGTTTTCTGGGACGCTCGCCATTCCCTTCAGCTATCAAGTACATGGCCATGTCACTGAGTTTAGAGGTGGTACATATCTTGGAAACAATATCATGAGCCTATTCTGGAGAGTGGCCAGGATTCAGAAAAAAAACCAGAAACTTAGTAAGATATCAGGGGTTTCTCATTGATAAGGCAAGCCGCAGTCCATTCATAAATTGGGAAGTATGAATGCTGGGAAGCTTTCTACTACACAGGACACATCAATCGAAGTTTTCTGTTTTCTAAAGTCTACAACCACGTACACGGTGGGATACACAGACCTAGAAACACTCACCGTGTCAAACGACTTACTAGAATCAGTTCACTCCAAAGTAAACAAACCGCCTTTCTTACCTATTCTCAGAACATTAGACAAAACCACAAACCCACACCCACACCCACAAAGGCACCTCCTTCCCCCAAGTAGGTCTGTGACTATCCGGAGTGTCCTCTGACTTTTGGGCCATACTATGTTCCCCCAAAATGGCCTGTCCTGTCTCAGATCTGGTCTCCTTGGCCAACTCTGTGAAGTTGTCAGGAGCCAGCGGTGAGCCACTACCTGCTTTCCCAGGAATAGCCCCGCTTCAGAGCTTTCTTGCATTTGGCCTTCCTCACATCTGTAGGTACCAAGAAAGACTGACTCATACAGGAACATGAATGAATTTAGGGAATGTATAATAAGACACACTTATTTCATATTTTGGAAAATCTGGAGAGTATATATATATATATATATATATATATATATATATAGACACACACACACACACACACACACACACATTAATATTTAGCAATATATATGCCAATTGAAATTCATCACGAAATATAATACATGCACATGTCCAAAAATATTCATTTTACTGAACATGGATTTATGTATAATGTTTTTCACTAGGAAGCTCACCCATAGGTTGAATTTTCAGTTCCATCAGTATTTAGGGGAAGTAATCTCTTCTCACAATTTTTATATCCAAAGTCAGTGAGCTCACAAGAATATACGTGTGTTACCAGGTAGGATACTATATATGCTTAAAAAAATACATGTACTCAATAGGCTACAGAAAAAGAGAGACAGGAATTTACATATATGTTAACTTTAAAAGCTCAGGGAAAAATACTACAATGAAAACTTGACTAGATTTATAACACATACTCTTGATAAAGCAGAAGGCAAATCCAAGCATACACCATGCTTCCTATGAAAGGCCTGTATTTCTATTTAGTTAGGTTTCTTTTTCTCCATTTTATTAAGATTAGTAGTCAGAGTCTAGTAGGGTATGGGTTAGTGTCAGGGATTCAGTATTTCAAATGGAAAATAGGAAAATGAATCTAATGTGTATGCAAATATGTGCTACACAAAAATCTTCCCACTCTCATCCAGAACGAAGCCTTGACATAACCATTGCTCCAAGTAAGACACAATTAGTTGAGAGGAGTTAGAAAATATGTGAATACATATGTGGAATGGAAAATGCTCAGGAGTTCACAACACTGGAGGTGGTAGAACAGTTTCCAAAAGTAAGGGAGAGAGTAAATACTCCACAAACATGGAGCTGTGCTGGCCTAAAGACTTCTTGAGAAACTTCCTCTGAGGTTGGGCACATGAAATATATGTAATTGTTAGGAGAATTAGCTTCATTTGTAGTGACCCCATCAAATCTGGGTCTGCATTTATGTGACCTGGATGACATGGTTACTTATTTTCTAATGAACATGAGACAGGAGTTATGAATTCTCTCTTTGTCGGTAAACTGTGGCCACTGGGAGCTAAGTGTCTCCCCGTGTTGTCTGTGAAGTCAGTTGGTCATCCTCCAGTTTTAGTGGTGTTTCTTACTGCTGCACTGGGAGTTTGACATTGGCTTCACGAAATACAAGGAGTTGAACTGGGACAAAATGCTGGAGGGAGTTCTGTCACGTGTGGTTTGTCAAGGTCTCCAAGAGAATGTACAAACCATGCTTCTATTCCAAATAGTTT
Organism: Callospermophilus lateralis; assembly: GCF_048772815.1. NCBI lineage: Eukaryota > Metazoa > Chordata > Mammalia > Rodentia > Sciuridae > Callospermophilus > Callospermophilus lateralis. The sequence continues at coordinate 303,640 of NW_027512980.1, read as the reverse complement.
TCCCCCTTGACTATAGCAACCTGATTCTGAACATTGCCCTGAAACCTCTCCATATAACAAGATGCCTTTACATATAAGGATCTGCTGCCTGCACCATGCAAGTCACATGTCTTTGGAAGCCAATGGCAGATCCAGGTGGTCCTACCAAAAATATTTATTCACACACCTACAGTCCACTGCTCTACACTCACTACTCAGCAGGCTCCAACTTATTGGCATCTCTGTTCTACACCATTATCACGAAACCCAGTCAATCAAGGCCCTGTCTGGTACACTCATGATCAGCAACCGGACATCCACAGGTTCTCCAGTGCCACCTGGTCATGGGAATTTCAAAAGTTTCATGGTATTTATATCACCATTTTTCAAAGATGAAGTTTGAGGCACTGTGGGTTTCAATTCATTCAGGAACCATTAAATGGTGAGGAAGCTCATTTAAATGAAAGCTCTGGAGAACTCTCACAGGCAAGCCTTTCCAAAGAGTGGCCAAAAGGTCACATGAATCCAGGACCATTGAGGTCTAAAATGTGAGGTCCATGAGTGTTTGGAATCTCAACTATGGCTGCAAAGTCTTTAAGAATAAAATATTGGGATATCGTGGCTTAGATTTCCCAAGCTCTGTGGAAAGCCATCCTGGGAATAGATCTCATTTTCCAAGGGCGATTCTCATGCATGGCCTCCTAAAATTGCAACACTATTTATTGCAATACTTCTCTGAGGTCAGTTCTAAAACTCAGTCTCTAAGGGGAATCATACCAGAGTTCAAGCCCAGGTGGACAAAGTCATCTCTTCCAACCACCACACAAATGACCACAGTTAAAACCAAAACACTCCCATATGGCCCTCATCTTCTTTTATATAGACACTCATCATAACCACTGGCTGGAGGTTTCCATAAGGTGCGCAGACCAAGACAGTGTCCAAAATATGTTCCCTTTCCTCTCATTTGCCTAAAGTCAGGGTGGCCTCGACACTTGCTGTGAACCTGGAGTAATCAAATACTCCTGTCATTAATTCAGGTCCACTTCTCCAATTTGAGGCCAACTGACCGTGGGGTTTAGAATCTTTATTTGAATTGGAGTCATGGAAAACCCAAGCACCTATAGCCTAGCCTCTGTAAGTTGGAAAAATTCATTTCACTCAAAGAATCCCTATTCTCACTTGATGGAGGTCAGGAACCTTACAGAGGAAGGCGACAGACTTCATCCCAAAGACTGCTCTTTTGGCCATTTTGGTTTGGGATGCACACATGGGAAATTTCTTTAAATCCATCAGGTGTTGAGAATCTAAGCCACAGCCTCACTCAGGGCCAAGGGGCTGATTCAGACAATCCCTTTCCAAAGCAATTAAGCAAAGAGCCACAGGTATACCCATTCATTTCCATTTGAAAACTGTTTTCTTCAGGCTTCACAAAGGGATGGCCTGAGTCAAAGACCTTCCTGACATTCAGTGCAACAGAACAATAGGTAAGCAAAAGGCCCAAAGCAGGGTTTCTCCACTGAGACTTTCCTGGTCACACTGATATCTGAGTTTTCTGAGATGCTCGCCATTCACTTCAGCTATCCAGTTCATGGCCATGTTACAGAGTTTGGAGGGGGTACATATCTTGGACACAAAACCATGGGCTTATTCTGGAGAGTGGCCAGAATTCAGGAAGAAAACAGGAACTTAGAAAGATAGTAGGTGTTGCCCATCCATAAGGCAAGCTACAGTCCATTCATCAATTTGGCTGGATAAATGCTGTGAAGCTTTCTACTAGATAGGACACATCCATTGATGCATTTTTTTTAATGTCTACAACCCCGGACACAATGTGATACACAGACATAGAAACACTCGCCTTGTCAAACGACTTATTAGAAACAGTCCTCTCCAAACTAAACAAACCTACTTTTCTACCTATTCTAAGAACATGACACAAGACCACAAACTCATAACCACAAAAAAAAAGGCACCTCCTTCGCCCAGGTAGGTCTGTGACTATCCGGAGTGTCCTCTGACTTGTGGGCCAATAATGTTCCCCCGAAATGGCCTGTCCTGTCTTAGATCTGGTCTCCTTGGCCAACTCCGTGAAGTTGTCAGGAGCCAGCGGTGAGCCTCTACTTGCTTTCTCAGGAAAAGCTCTGCTTCAGAGCTTTCTTGCATTTGGCCTTCCTCACATCTGTAGGTACCAAGAAAGACTGACTCTGTCTTTGTAAATCCAAACAAGTGAGACCACTGGGGCTGGGACTGGGACTGGCTATGGGTGCCTGGCATCCTGGATCCCAAGTTCAGAGAGTTCCATCTCCACTGAAGTGTGATGGAACTGTTTTTAGTTCCTCCTTCAGGAACTGAATGAGGTCACTCTCTTGGCAACCACTTTGTCCAAACGTTGCTTCCAAGGTTCCCATGAGATGGAGGCTGGCCCTAATTCCTGTGACACTTTAACAAGTTTGAATTGTATATCAACCATAATCTCCCAGGAACAGATCTACACACAGGCCTGGGTTGGCTCATGTTCTCTGCTTTAAGAATAGAAGCTGATTCAGACACAACCCTTTATCCTGACCAAGCCGTTTGCCATGGAAGATGCCTTTTGCTCTCTCAGGTCCTTCATAGCTGCCTACATATTCTCCAGGGATCATTTCGCCATGGACATTTGAGGTTATCACCAGGTGGAAGATCCATTATATTCCAGTATTATAAGAACAACTCTTTCCCTGCTTTTCTGTAAAGTAAGATTGAGGGAATACTGTATGGTTAGGGTTAATAACAGGTTCGATTTGGGTTAGGAATCATTTTGCTGGGTGAATAATGGTATTGGGAACCTGCGATATTTATAACAATATAGAGGTGAAATGTATGCATGAAAACAGAAATATAAGTATGATTTGAAGCCCAGAAGGGCATTGGGCCCTTGCTTGGGATACTTAGCATTGAATTAACTTCTGAACAGATGTCTCAGATAAATCGATATACAATGGCATATGACCTTGTACCTTGGATGATTGAATGTAGAAAAGAACATCCAGTCAAAAAGGGATAGTCAGTAGGATTAGAAAGATAGTAGTTAGGATTAGGAAGGAGAGTGCATGTAGAATTTGCAACAAAAGTTCTTTAGCAATAGGTTTTCGGTTAGAGAATGAATTTAAATGTCAGCACATGTGAAGAGTCAGTCACAATGATGAAATTGGGAAAATATGTAGGAAAGCAGATATAAATAGAGACATTAGGTAATCAGGCAAAGTATATAGTGAGTGATAGGATTAGACATTTTCAACAGGGTTGAGGTTGAATATATTATCTTAGGAAGAAACAAATATGTAGTCACCAATAGGATTTACATTTGAGAGCATTAGGCAACCTGGACATGATATTTTTAGTAATCCATGTTCACTTTCCATTTAGGCTTTGGTACAATCATAAATGTGAAGTTTGAATTCTGTGCCCAGAATATTTCTGTGATTAAATATATATATATATATATATATATATATATCATTTGACATGAGTATTTCTCCACCATTTTTAGGAGCAATATTGACTGACTACTACTGACTGATAGGTATAGATTCTTTATGTGATTTGGCGTCATGAGAAAACCCAAGCACCTCTTCATGGCTTGAAGAACTCATTTGACCCAAAGAGCCACAAGTGATGCTCATTCATTTCCGTTTGAAAACAGCTTTCTTCAGGCTTCACAAAGGGGTGACCTGAGGCAAAGAACTTCCTGATATTCTGGGCAACAGAACAATAGGTAAGCAAATGGCCCAAAGCAGGGTTTCTCCACTGAGACTTTCCTGATCACACTCTCCCAGCTCACGTGTAAAGTTAGATTGAGGGAAAAGTCTATGGTTAGGGTTAATAACATATTCGATTTTGGTTAGGAATCATTCTGAAGGATGAATAATGGTATTGGGAGACTGGGATATTTACAAGAATATATAGGTGAAATACAAGTATGAAAACAGAAATCTAGGTACAATTTGAAGCCCAGAAGGGCATTGGGCCCTTGAGTGGGTTACTTAGGTTTGAGATATGTCCTGCCCAGATGTCTCAAATAAATCGATATTCAATGGCATAGGACCTTGTACCTTGGATGATTGAATGTTGAAGAGAACATCCAATTAAAAAAAGAAAGTCCGTAGGATTAGGAAGATAGTTGCTAGGTTTAGAAACAAGAGTGAGTATAGGATTTGGACAAAAAGTTCTCTAGCAATAGGTTTTCAAGTAGAGAGTGAATGTAAATATCAGCACATGTGAAGAGTCAGTCACAATGAGAACTGGGGAAAATATGTAGGAAAGCAGATGTCAATAGAGACTTTAAGAAATCAGGCAAAGTTTAAAGTGAGGGATAGGATGAGATATTTTCAACAGGCTTGAGATTGAATATATAATCTTAGGAAGAAACAAATATATAGTCAACAATAGGATTTACATTTGAGAGCATTAGGCAACCTGGACATGGATGTTTTTAGTAATGCATGCTCACTTTCCTTTTAGGCTTTGGTACAATCATAAGAGTGACCTTTGTTTTCTGTGTCCAGAATGTTACTGTGATAAAATGTATATGTAGATTAGGTGACATGAGTATTTCTTCCACCATTAGTGGGAGCAATATTTTGAAGACGTATAAATTCGTATTGGGGGAACAAAGAGGTGTACCTTGTGTCTATGAATATAGAAATAATGCATGAATAGACCATACTGTGAACAAATAATGTAACTGGTTCCAACTTTAAATAATTGATTTAATTAATATCTGAAAATGTAAAGGAAATCTTAAATTGATATACATACATTCATTATAACCAGTCATAAATCTAACGGTAATATTAGGGTTATGGTTTATCAAGAAGAATGTGTGAGTTTTGCTTCAAAAGTGATTATGGAAATCGAAAATAATGTGTTTGAAAAGAAGTCTCATGAAAAGACCAGTCAAAAAATCTGGAGGAATATATGTGTTCTGAAGCAGGAAGTGATTGAAATTGAAACAAATGCCTATAAATTTGTGAACTTGTGGATGAAATATATATCCTATGATGTGCATAAACTGAGAAAATAGTAATGTACCACTGTTGAATAAAAATGAACCGGAAAATACACATCATGTCCCATAGGAAACTACTTGCATTGATATTAAACTGGGTATTACTGTAGAAATATTAGGATTTGTATGCACCATCCACTGAAGTTATCTTTCAGTACTAGGTAACAAATATGTATTTCAGGTTGATGAATATTTCTGAGAATTATCTTGTGAAAAGTTGATCATAAATCCACATACATGAATATGAATGATTTTAAGGAGTGTATAATAAGACTCATATATTTCATATTTTGAAAAATTTGTAGAGTGTGTATTCCAATCAAAATTCATCATGAAATATATATGTCATCCACAGATGCAAAAATATTTATTTCACTGAAAATGGATTTATGTATAATGTTATTCTACTAGGAAGCTCACCCATATTTTGAATTTTCAGTTCCAACAATGTTTAGGAGGAGTGATCTCTTCTCATAATTTGTATCTGCCAAGTCAGCCACCTCACAAAAATGTACATGTGATAACAGATAGGATAGTATATGTGCATATAAAAATACATGTGCTGAATAGGCTACAGAGAAATGAGACAGGAATTTGTTGAGAGCCACAGCTGAAGGGGCCCCAGCAAACTTCCAGCTGCCAGCAAATTTCCAGCTGCCGGCTGATTATTGGCTCACAGCGACCTCAGCATCATCTAGCTGATTGGCTCCTCTGTGGTGATGCTCATTGGGCTGTTTCCCTGCCCTTTCAGACCATGAAGCTGCTCCTTGGGGAACTTTTTTGGCTCCACCCAGCCAATCGGCCTCAAGAGCAGTAGGATTGTGGCAGGTGGAGAGGCTTGTGTGTGTGAGAGAGACTTTACAAGGAAGCCAGTAGTGGCAGTTGGGCTCTGAGGGTTTTTCCTGAGGAGTTGTTTTGTTTGCCGTGTGTGGTTCTAAAAATAAAGTTAGTTTTTTTTTTTTTTTGACAAGTGGCTCCTGAATCATGCCCAGCCAGACTGCAGCATTTTGTGGCTCACATGGGGAACGACTGAGGGTAAGTGATAAGGTAAACTGCTTGCCCCTGTGGGCAAGGTGAAAGGATGGGTAGCCATTTTAAGATGACTCCTTTGTTTTGCTTCACTTTTGTTTTAAGTTGCCTGTTCCTGGAGATGAGTGGGATGGAAGAAAAACCACTCACATCTGAGAAAAAACTATTTACGTCTGAGGAACAGATAGGTATAAAGGACGGATGCACATGTCAGGAGGATAGAAAGGCTATAATGACTTTTTGTTGTTCCCTTTTTAATTCATTCTGTCTCAGTTTTGTTTGGCGTCATCTTGTTGGGTTGTATTATAATAGAAATACGGGATCAGAAATTAGTAAAAAAACAAACTGAAAGAGTGTTAAATAAATTGTTAGAGAAAGGAGGCATCTCAGAAATATCAAGGACAGTCAGGGCATTTGTTGATACAATACAAAAATGTAGCCCATGGCTTTTGAAGGAGGAGTCATTAAATATATCACAATGGAACCATCATGGTGAAGATTTAAAAGGATTAGAAAAGAGCAGCCGAGGGACTATGCCAGTTGGCACATTGCCATTGTGGACGTTCATATCTGGTTTGCTTAGTCCAAAGCCTTCAGTTCAGACAAAGATAGAGGAACCAAGTTTAGAGCATAAAAAGCAATCAGGGGCAAAGTTAAAAAAGGAGACTGCTACTAACACCTTTCTGTCACCAGAGGATGTAAATGTCCAACTAACAAGGCCACCTCCATGTGCTGGGAGGCCCCCAACCCCAACAGTTGATAGTTCGGATCCTGAGACAGGATCTCAAGTATTAACATGCCCTGTATTTGAGGTAGGAGGGCAGCGAATTCACCATGCTTTAAATTTCAAAATAGTGAAGCAGCTAAAAGAGGCTGTAACAACATATGGTCCTCAAGCACACTTCATTGTAAGCTTGGTCGAATCTATTAACACCTTGAACATGACGCCAGCAGATTGGGCTAATATGTGTAAAGCTGTGCTAAATGGAGGTCAATACCTATTATGGAAGGTTGCCAATGAGGAATTTTGCAAAGAGATGTCTAGGCGAAATGCAGCAGCTGGTTATCCTCAGAGAAATCTAGATTTGTTGTTAGAAAAGAGACCTTATGAGGATCAGCAACAACAAATTCCATATGATCCTGGCATATACGCACAAATTGCTGTAGAGGCAGTTAGGGCATGGAAGACTTTACAAGGACATGGAGGTTTACAAGGTCAATTATCTAAGGTAATACAAGGAGCTAATGAATCTTACGCTGGATTTGTAGATAGGCTTATTGAAACAGCTACAGAGTTTTTGGAAATACAGAACAAGCAATGCCATTATTAAAACAACTGGCTTATGACCAAGCGAATCATTGCTGCAGAGGTATCATTAGACCATGGAAACATGAAGATTTAAACACATTTATTAAATTTGGTAGAGACATTAATGAACAAGAGCAAGTCGTGGCAGCTGCAATAAAACAGGCTTTAGATGCCAGAGACATTAATGAAAAAGGGCAAATTGTGGCAGCTTTAGTAAAACAGGCTTTAGAAGACAGGCCAAGAACATGCTACAATTGTGAACAAACAGGACTTTTTAAAAGGAATTGCCCCATAGGAGGAGGGTTTAACAAAACTAGGTATCAAAGGACTAGAATACCGGGTATTTGGCCACAATGACGTAGAGGGAGACGTTGGGCTAATGAATACCATTCTCAAACCACCATAGAGGGTACTTCATTATCAAAAAACAAACAAGCACCAGGTGTTTATCCACGATATCATGAAGAAAGGCATCCGGCTCCATTGCCAAAAAATGGACAGGGGGGCCCAATGCTCTGGGGCCCGAAACCGCAAATATATGGAGCACTGGAGGAAACCAGCAACCCCATCAGTGTAGTGCCCACGACACATTGTTCATCAGATCCCTCATCAGACAAACCAGAGGGAGCGCAGGGTTGGACATCTGTGCCTCCGCCAGATCAATACTAACTCCAGAGATGGGAGTTCAAATCATTCCCACAGGGGTGAAACGACCTCTTCCCAAAAGAACAGTAGGCTTATTATTGGGATGCAGCTCTTCTACTCTAAAAGGACTTATGATGAGTCCTGGGGTAATTGATCCCGATTATGAAGGTGAAATAAAAATTATAGCCAGTTTTCCAAAGGGTATATCAGTAATTTCTCCAGGAGATAGAATAGCACAATTAATAATAATACCCAGCCCACATGATAAATTTTACAGTTATGCTGTAGAAAGGGGTTCCAAAGGATTAGGCTCCACAGGTGTAGATTGGGCTATGCTTTCTTTAAATTTATATTCTCGCCCCATGCTAAAACTAAATATTCAAGGACATGAATTCAATGGGCTACTGGATACAGGTGCAGACCTTAGCATCATCTGTCGTCAAGAATGGCCAAAACATTGGCCATTACAACAAGCCACTCAAACGCTTCGAGGCCTAGGAGTGGCGACTAATCCCCATAAAAGTGCAACGGTATTAGATTGGAAGGATCCTGAAGGATGTGAAGGAACTATACAGCCATATGTATTGGAACATCTTCCCGTAAATTTATAAGGATGAGATGTCCTAGATCAATTAGGTTTGACATTAACAAATAACATCAATCAAAATTCACCCACTATTATGGCTAGACAAGATTTTAGGAAAGGAAAAAGATTAGAAAAGCAAGAACAAGGTATAGCAACACCAATACAAAAACATCAAGGAACAGATAGATATGGGTTGGATTTTCAGAAAGGGCCACTGAGACAATAAATATTACTTGGAAATCAGAAAGACCAGTATGGGTTCCTCAGTGGCCCCTGACTAAAGAAAAGATACAAGTAGCCCATGACCTGGTCAAACAACAATTAGCGGAAGGACATATACAACCTTCTGTGTCTCCCCATAATACTCTCTTTTTTGTCCTTAAAAAGAAATCTGGTAAATGGAGATTATTGCAAGATTTAAGAGCCATTAATAATGGGATGGTTTTTATGGGACCTGCTCAATCAGAGATTACTCAATTGTGTGCTTTGCCAAAAACTTGGTATGTTTTCGTTCTAGATATTAAAGATCGTTTTATTTTCAATTCCAATTCATCCTGAGGATATTCCAAGTTTTGCATTTACTATACCTGCACTGAATCATGAAGGTCCTGACAAGAGATATGAGTGGAAAGTACTCCCTCAAGGGATGGCTAACAGCCCAACTATGCGTCAAATTTATGTTAACAAAGTAATCCAGCCAGTTAGAAATCAAATTCCTGAAATACAAATTTTTCACTATATGGATGATGTATTATTAGCACACAAAGTTAAAAACCCATTGCTAGAATGGTATGCCACACTTACAAACGTATTAAAAAATTATAACCTAGAGATAGCAATAGGTAAAATACAATTAAATTTTCCAATTAATTATTTAGTAGCTCTATTATCCTCAACCATGGTCAGTCAACCAAAAATTCAAATACGAGTAGATCAACTCAAATCAATTAATGACTTTCAAGAGTTATTAGGAGACTTAAATTGGATAAGGCCTCATCTAGGTATACCAACAGGAGAGTTGGGACCTTTATTTGATATCCTAAAAGGACCATGAGATCCAAATTCACTCAGAATGTTAACGCCTGAAGCAAGAAAAGCAATAAAAATCATTGAAACATATATGGGAAATATGCTTTTGGATAGAGTTGATATAATTTTGCATTTATTATTTATTGTACTAACAACAAAAAAATATTTCTACAGGAGTATTTTGGGAAGAAGGTCCATTATTATGGATACATTTATCTTATTCTTCTAACACTATTATTACTTGCTATCCTGAGCCTGAGGGAGAATTAATACTCATAGGAATAAAAGCAGCAAAAAGAGTGTATGTGGAATTTCACCCAATAAAATTATTACTCCATATACTATGAATCAAATTGATGAATTAGCTAATTAGTTAAATACTTGGGCAATAATCGTGTGTAAATCTAATGTTTCATTTGATAACCACTTACCATCTTATCTTTTATTGTCTTTTTGGTCATCGCATCCTGTAATTTTTCCAAAAATGACAAGAAAACACCTATCATGAATGCTCCAAATATATTCACCGATGGGTTAAATAATGGTACAACAGCAATAGTTACACCTGATCCAACTTTTATATTTTTAGTACCAAAACAATCAGCTCACAAGGTAGAGCTTAGTACAGTATTACAAGCTTTTGTGATTTTTTAAAGATTCTGTATTTAATTTATTTTCCGATAGTCAGTATATAGTTAATGCTATAGTATCCCTTGAAGATGCTGGTAGGATTTCCCCTTTCTCTACTGTTTTCTCTTTGCTTTCCACTATACAAAGTCTAATCTGGGACAGAAAAGATCCATTCTTTATAGGACATATCAGGGCACATACAGGATTGCCTAAAGCCCTTATTTTGGGCAATGATTTAGCAGATAAAACTACAATTGACATACATACATATTTTCTTTACACTAGAAGAAGCAATAAATTTTCTTAAAAAGTTCCATGTCAATGCTTATACTTTACAAAAGCATTTCAAAAAAACTAAGGAACATCTAGACAAATTATAAAACAATGTCAAAATTGTGTGACCTTTTTACCACAAGTTAATCTTGGAGTCAATTCTAGAGGATTGATACCTAACCATATTTGGCAGATGGACGTCACACACTTGCCAGAATTTGGAAAATTAAAATATTTGCATGTTACAGTTGATATTTGTTCTGGATTTTTAATGGGCTCCCTTCATGCTGGAGAAAAAAACTAAAGATGTTATAGCTCATTGCTTACAAAATTTTGCCACTGTGGGCATTCCAAAACAGTTAAAAACAGATAATGCCCCCGGTTACACTTCTAACTCTTTTAAACAATTTTGCTCATCATTTGGCATTACTCATATAACAGGAATCCCATACAATCCACAGGGACAAGGCATAGTTGAAAGAGCACATCAAACAATAAAAATTTACTTATTAAAGCACAAAGACGGAATTGAGAAGGGGTATATATTCCCCAAAGAGAAACTTAAATTAACGCTTTTTACTCTAAACTTTTTAAACTTGGATTCATCAGGACTTAGTGCTGTGGAAAGGCATATGTTTCCAAAATATGTGCATAAGCCCAAGGTCCTTTGGAAGGATATTCTAATAGGACAATGGAAAAGTGTTGACCCAGTAATTGTCTGGAGTCGGGCGTCTGTTTGTGTGTTTCCACAGGAAGAACAGCAGCTGATTTGGATTTTGGAGAGATTAACTAAAGTCCTGACCCAGTGATTGTCTTTAGTCAGGGGTCTGTTTGTGTGTTTCCACAGGAAGAACAGCAGGCAATATGGATTCCAGAGAAATTAACTAAAGTGATTTCTATAGATCAAAAAGAAGATGATTTGGCTCAAATTCATAACAGCTGATATCCAAAACTCCAGTTTGGCTATCCTTACATCTGCGACAGAACCAGGATGCTTTTTTCAATATCTATTTTATTATTGCCCTTTCCCACATCATGAAGTTCTATTTTCTATTTTTTTTTTTTTTTTGAGCTCATACAGACCTAGGTTAATGTTTTGCTGATCAGTTCTATTTTTTGACTATAGAGTTTTTAGACATTCCAATGGTGATTTCACCTGTAAAAAGTTATAAGGCCTTTACTATTATGTTATGTGTTGTATATATTATATTATTTGTGCACACTTGTGTTTTGTGTTTTATGTTTGAATGTACATATATCCATATATCATATATGATGTGCGCTCATGAAAAAATGGATCCAATTTTTTTTTATTCACGTGATTTAAATAGTTTAATTTAAATTGGGTAAACAACTGTTGAGGATTGTTTTAATATGTGAACAAAAAAAGGAGTTTAGCAGAACTGTTTGTTGACTTTCACCTTTCCTTTTCATTATATTTAATAATTCTCTTCAAGATAATGTAAATTGTTAAGATAATTGGGTTTTTTAGTGCCTTCTGGAATGGTAAGTAATTTTTTCTTTAGCCATTATTGCCAGAATTCCAATCTTCAACCCAGTGCTGGTGAAGACAAAGATAAAACCAATCTACAGCTTCTGCAATAGCCATCACTGAACTGCTTGCAGAACTTGCCTGGAATATATATCACTTGTATGCATTGTGAACTAACATGTATGCATTGTGAACTATCTGTTGGTGCAGCGACTTGTGGTAGTGTTGGGGTAATTTTGCTGATGCTCTCATTGGTGGTACAATTTTTCCAAAAGGAGACATCAATTGGCTTGGTCTATCTTCCCTATTCTCACTTTATAGAGGTCAGGAACCTTACAGAGGAAGGCGAAAGACTTCATCTGCAATGACTGTACTTTCGGCCATTTTGGTTTTGGATGCACACATGGGATCTTTCTTTAGATCCATAAGGGGCTGAGAATTTAATCAACAGCCTCACACAGAGCTAAGAGGCTGATTCAGACACATCCCTTTCCAAAGCAATTAAGCAAAGAGCCACAGGTGATTTCCATTCATTTCCATTTGAAAACTGTTTTCTTCAGGTTTCACAAAGGGGTGGCCTGAGGCAAAGAACTACCTGACATTCAGGGTAACAGAACAATATGTAAGCAAATGTCCCAAAGCAGGGTTTATCCACTGAGACTTTTCTGGTCACAGTGATCTGAGTTTTCTGAGATTCTCGCCATTCACTTCAGCTATCCAGAACATAGCCATGTCACAGACCTTGGAAGTGATTCATATCTTGGACACAAAACCATGAGCCTCTTCTGGAGAGTGGCCAGAATTCAGGAAGAAAACAGCAACTTAAGAAATTAGCAGGTGTTGCCCATCGATAAGGCAAGCCAAAGTCCATACATAAATCGGGCAGGATGAATTCTGGGAAGCTTTCTACCAGACAGGACACATCCATTGAATCATTCTCTTTTCTAATGTCTACAACCACGGACACAGTGCGATACACAGACATAGAAACAGTCGCCTTGTCAAATGACTCATTAAAAACAGTTCACTACAAACCAAACAAACCACCTTTCCTACATATTCTCAGAATATGAGACAAACCAAAAAACCACACCCACATAACAAAGGCACCTCCTTCCCTCAAATGGGTCTGTGACTATCCGGAGTGTCCTCTGACTGGTGGGCCACAATATGTTCCCCTGAGATGGCCTGTCCTGTATGAGATTAGGTCTCCTTGGTCAACTCTGTGAACTTGTCAGAAGCCAGGGGTGAGCCTCTACCTGCTTGCTCAGAAAAGGCCCCTCTTGAGAGCTTTCCTGTTATTTGGCCATTCCCACATCGGTAGGTATCAAGAAAGATTGACTCTATCCTTGGAAAATCAAAACAAGTGAGACCACTAAGACTGGGACTTGGACTGGCTCTGGGTGCCTGGCTTACTGGATCTAAGTTCAGAGAGTTTGATCACCACGGAAGTGACGTAAGTCACTTCCTTCAGGAATTGAATGAGTTCACTGCCTTGGCAACCACTTTGTCCTAAGAGTTGACTCCAAGGGTCCCATGAGATGGAGGCTGCCCCTGCTTCCTGTGACACTTTCACAAGTTAGAATGGTATATCAACCATAGGCACACAGGAACAACTCTCCACACAGGCCTGGTTTGGTCCATCTTCTCTACATTAATAAGTGAGAGGCTGATTCATACATATCCCTACATCCTGACCAGGTTGTTTTCCATGGAAGATGACTTTTGCTCTCTCAGGTCTTTCATAGCTGCCTACAACTTATCCAGGTGTCATTTATGTAGGACATTTGAGGTTCTCAATAGGTGGAAGATCGCCTACATTCCTGTATTGAAATACCAACTCCTTCCCTGCTCTTCTGTAAAGTTAGATTGAGGGAAGAGTGTATGATTAGTGTGAATAACAGGTTCGATTTGGGTGAGGAATCATTCTGAGGGTTGAATAACAGTATCGGGAACCCGTGATATTTACAAGAATATATAGGTGAAATATAAGTATGAAAACAGAAATCTAGTTAAGATTTGAAGCCGAGAAGGGCATGGGAACTTGATTGGGATACTTAGTGTTGAATTACGTTCTGAATAGATGTCTCAGATAAATCGATATACAATGGCATAGGACCATGTACCTTGAATGATTGAATGTAGAAGAGAACATCAAGTCAAAAAGGAATACTCGGTAAGAACAGGAGATAGTAGTTTTAGGAAGAAGAGTGAGTATAGGATCTGGACCAAAAGTTCTTTAGCAATATGGTTTCAGTTGAGAGTGAATGTAAATGTTAGCACATGTGAAGAGTCAGTCACGATGATGAACTGGGGAAAATATGGAGGAAAGCAGATATTAATAGAGACATTAGGAAATAAGGCAAAGTATAAACTGAGTCATAGGACTAGACATTTTCAACAGGGTTGAGTTTGGATATATAATGTTAGAAAGAAACAAATATGTAGTCACCAATAGGATTGACATTTGAGAGCATTAGGCAACGTGGACATGGGTGCATTTAGTAATCCATGCTCATTTTCCATTTAGGCTTTGGTACAATCATAGGAGTGACCTTTGTTTTATGTGTCCAGAATATTACTGTGATAAAATGTATATGTAGATCAGGTGACATGGGTATTTCTTCCACCATTTCTGGGAGCACTATTTTGAAGAAATATAAATTAGTATTGGGGGTAAAAAGGGTATACCCTGTGTCATAGAATATATTGATAATGCATCAATTGACCATCATGTGAATAAATAATATAACTGGTTCCACTTTAAATAATGGATTGAATTGATATCTGAAAATATATAAGAAATCTAATATTGATATACAGTCATTCATTCCAACGAGTTATACATCTAATGGTAATATTAGGGTTATGGGTTATCATGAAAGGTGTGTGGGTTTTGCTTCAAAAGTGATTACGGAAATCGAAAATAATGTGTGTGGAAAGAAGTCTCATGAAAATATCAGTCAAGAAACATGGAGAAATACATGTGTTCTGAAGCAGGAAGTGACTGAAAGTGAAACAAATGCCTATCAATTTGCTAACTTGTGGATGAAATATGTATCCTATGATGTGCATAAACTGAAGAAATAGCAATGTACCAGTGTTGAATAAAAATGAACTTCAAAATACACATCATGTCCCATAGAAATCTACTTGAATTAATGTTAAACAGGGTCAGTTACTGTAGAAATGTTAGGATGTGTATGCACCATTCAACGAAGTTAGTTTTCAGTACTAGGAAACAAGTATGTATTTTAGGGGGATGAGTATTTCTGAGAATAATCTTGTGAAAAGTTGATTATAAATCCACATACATGAATATAAATGAATTTAGGGAGTCTACAATAAGACACATGTTTCATATTTTGAAAAATCTAGACAGAGTGCATGTATATATATATATATATATATATATATATATATATATATATATGTATACATATATATATATATATATACACACACAGAGAGAGAGAGACATTAAAAATTGCAATATATATGCCAATCGAAATTTATCGTGAAATATATATCATCATCAGATCCAAAAATATTAATTTCACTGAACATGGATTTTTGTATAAGGTTGTTCAAATAGGAAGCTCACCCATGGGTTGTATTTTCAGTTCCAACAGCGTTTACGAGGAGTGGTCATTTCTCACAATTTGTATCTGCCAATCAGCCTCCTCATGAGACTGTATGTGTGATAACCAGGTAGGATTCTATATGTGCATATAAAAACACATGTTCTGAATAAGCTAGAGAGAATGGGAGACAGTAATTTACATATTTGTTAACTTTAAAAACACATGGAAAACTATTTCAATTAAAAATTGACTAGATTTATTACTCCTTCCCTATATAATGCAAAAGGCAAGTCCAACTATACACCATGCCTCCTATGAAATGCTTGTATTTCTATTTTGTTTGAGTTATTTTTCTCCATCATATTAGGATTAGTAGTCAGAGTCTATTAGGATATGGGTTAATGTCAGGGATTCAGTATTTCAAATAAATGCTGCACACAAATTTTTGCACTCTCATACAGAAAAATGCCTTGACATTACCCTCGCCTGAAGTAAGACACAATTAGAGGAGAAGAGTTAAAAATTCTGTGAATACATATCTGGAATGGAATACGCTCAGGAGTTCACAACCTTGGAGGTGGTAGAGGAGTTTCCAAAAGTAAGGGACAGGGTAAACACTCAACAAACATGGAGCTCTGCTGGCCTAAAGACTTCTTGAGAAACTGCCTCTGAGGTTGCGCACTTGAAATATAAGTATTTGTCAGGAGCTTCCTTTGTAGTGAGACCATCAAAGCTGGGTGTGCATGTATGTGACCTGGAGGACATAGTTTCTTATTTTCCACTGAACATGAGGCAGCAGTGCTGATTTCTCTCTATGTAGGTTAACAGTGTCCACTGGGGGCTAAGTTTCTCTCTGTGTGGACTGTGAAGCCATTTGGTCATCCTCCACTTTTCGTGGTATTTCTTACTGCTGCACTGGGAGTTTGTTATTTGCTTCACGAAATACAAGTAGTTCACCTGGTACAGTGCTCGAGGGAGTTCTGTCACCTGTGGTGGGTAAGGGTCTGCAAGAGAATGCACCAACCTTGCTTCTATCCCACATAGCTTTTCCCTTGACCATAGCATCCTGATTCTGAACATTGCCCTGAAACCTCTCCAAATAACAAGATGCCTTTACATATAAGGGTCTGCTGGCTGCACCATGTCAGTCACAAGCCATTTGGAAGACAATGGAAGATCCCCATGGCCCCACCACAGATGTTTTATCACACACCTGCCCTCCACTGCTCTAGGCCCACTACTCAGAAGGCTCCAACTTACTGGCATTTCTGTTCTACACCATTTGCATGAAACCCAGTGAATCAAGGCACTGTCTGTTATACTCATGATCAGAAACCGGACATCCAAACTTTCTCCAGTGGTACCTGGTCCTGGGAATTTCAAAAATTTCATGGTATTTATCTAGCCATTTTTCAAGGATGAAGTTGGAGGCACTGTGGGTTTCAATTCATTCAGGAACCTTTAAATTTTGAGAAAGCTGATTTCAATGAAATCTCTATAGAACTCTCACAGACAAGGCTTCTCAAAGAGTGGCCAAAAGGTCACATGAAACCAGGCCCATTGAGGTCTACAGTGTGAGTTTCATGTGTGTTTTGACTCTCAACTATGGCTGCCAAGTCATTCAGAATAAAATCATGTGATATCCTGGCTGAAATTTCCAATGCTCTGTGGAAAGCCACCCTGGGCCTAGATCTCAGTTTCCAAGGGCAACTCTCATGTGTGGCCTCTTATAATCCCAACACAATTCATGACACCTCTTCTCTGAGTTCAGTTCCAGAACTCAGTGTCTAAGGGGAATCACACCAGAGTTCACACCCAGGTGGACCCTATCTGTTAGGGTAAAAGAAATTGAAGTTAAAGTGTAAAATAGCGGGTGTTGTAAAGTTTCTAAGCTGCAAAGCCTGAGTTAAAATGTAAAGGACCAGGTATTGTTAAGTTCCCATGCTAAACCTAAAACCTGAAATTCTTGTAGCTGTTAGGACAATCCTTTCACTGCCCATTAAATATTCCCCCTGACCATCCAGTTGTTTAATAATCTAGGACCCTGTGCAGCTTGGCACCTAAGCATATCAGGGCCCAAACCAATCAGTTTGAATGTACCCCCCTCCTTAGGATCGACCTATCACCCCCGCCCGACCTGATTCCACCAATGAATGTGCTAATCAAGTTGGAGAGTTGTTGTTCGATTTTCCGGCTGATCAAGATGATTTCCTCTGATATATATAAAGCCTCTGCCTACCCAAAAAGTGTACTGAAGCACTGCTTAACCTCTTCTCGGGGATCTGGGTCGCTGTTGCTTGTTGAGTGAGCACAGAGCCCCAGCGAACTGAATTGGATCCTCAAGAAATCCCCATTGCTGTTGCATGAGCCAGTCTCTTGGTAGTCTCTTCCTCCGACGTCTGCTGGAATCTTACAAGTAATCTCTTCCAACTGCCACACAAATGACCACAATTAAAACCAAAACACTCCCACATGGCCCTCATATTCTTCCATATAGACACTCATTATATCCTCTGGCTAAAGGTTTCCATGAGGGGCGCAGCCCAAGACAGTGTCCAAAATAAGCTCCCTTGCCTCTGGTTTGCCTAAAGTCAGGGTGGCCTGTACAACCTTCCTGTGAACCAGGAGTGGTCAAATAGGCCTGCCATTAATACTACTTCGGTTCACCAATTTGAGGCCTACTGACTGTGGGGTTTAGATTCTTTATGTGAATTGGAGTAATCAGAAAACCCAAGCACCTATGGGCTAGCCTCTGCAGGGCTTTTAAGAACTCAATTGACCCAAAGGATCCCTATTCTCACTTGATGGAGGTCAGGAACCTTACAAAGGAAGGTGAGAGACTTTATCCATAATGACTGCTCTTTTGGCCAGTTTGGTTTGAATGCACACATGGGATCATTCTTTAGATCCATCAGGTGCTGATAATCTAAGCCACAGACTCACAAAGGGCCAAAAGGCTGAATCAGACACATCTCCTTCCAAAGAAATTAAGAAAAGAGCCACAGGGGATGTCCATTCATTTCCATTTGAAAACTGTTTTCTTCAGGTTTCAAAAAGAGATGGCCTGAGGCAAAGACCTTGCTGACATTCAGGTCAACAGAACAATAGGTAAGCAAAAGGCCCAAAGCAGTGTTTCTCCAATAAGACTTAAATGGTCACTCTGATATCTGAGTATTCTGAGATGCTCTCCATTCCCTTCAGCTATCCAGTACATGGCCATGTCACAGAGCTTTTAGGTGGTACATATCTTGGAGAGAAAACCATGAGCCTATTCTGGATATTGGCCAGAATTCAGGAAGAAAACAGGAACTTAGAAAGATAGCAGGTGTTGCCCATCGATAAGGAAAGCCTCAGACCATTAATAAATTTGGCAGGATACATGCTGGGATGCGTTCTACTAGACAACACAAATCCATTGATCCATTCTCTTTTCAACTGTCTACAACCACGGACACAGTGGGATTCAGAGACATAGAAACACTCGCCTTGTCAAATGACTTACTAGAAACAGTTCACTCGAAACCAAACAAACCGCCGCTACTACCTATTCTCAGAACATTAGACAAAACCACAAACACACACACACATACAAAGGCACCTCCTTCCCCCAAGTAGGACTGTGACTATCCAGAGTGTCCTATGACTGGTGGGTCATACTATGTTCCACTGAAATGGCCTGTCCTTTCTCAGATCTGGTCTCCTTGTCCAACTCTGTGAAGTTGTCAGGAGCCAGTGGTGAGCCACTACCTGCTTTCTCAGAAAAGGCCCCTCTTCAGAGCTTTCCTGGCATTTGGCCATCCACACATCAGTAGTTACCGAGAAACTCTGACTCTCTCCTTCGTAAATCAAAAAAATTGAGACCCCTGGGACTGGGACTGTGACTGGCTCTGAGTGCCTGGCTTCCTGGATACCAAGTTCAGACAGTTCCATCACCAAAGAAGTGTGATGAGGTCACTTCCTTCAGGAACTGAATGAGGTCACTATCTTGGCAACCTCTTTGCCTTCACAGTTGCTTCCAAAGGTCCCATGATATGGAGGCTGCCCCTACTTCCTGTGATACTTTCACAGGTTAAAATGGTATATCAACCATAGGCACCTAGGGACAGCTCTCCACATAGGCCTGTTTTGGTCCATCTTATCTATATGAAAAAAAGAGAGGCTCATTCAGACACAACCCTTTATCCTGACCAGGTTATTCACCATGGAAGATGTCTTTTGCTCTCTCAGGTCCTTCATAGCTGCCTACATCTTCTCCATGGATCATTTCTGCATGGGCCTTTTAGGTTCTCAGCAGGTGGAGAATCCCCTACATGCCTGTATTTTGAGACCAACTCTGTCCCTGCTCTTCTGAAAAGTTAGATTGAGGGATCAGTGTATGGTTAAGGTTAATAACATGTTTGATTTGGGTTAGGAATCATTCCGCTCAATTAATAATGGTATTGGGAACCTGTGACATTTTTAAGAATATATAGGTGAAATATAAGTATGAAAACAGAAATCTAGGTAAGATTTGAAGCCCAGAAGGGCATTGGGCCTTTGATTGGGATACTTAGCATTGAATTATGTTATGCACAGATGTCTCAGATAAATCGATATACAATGAAATAGGACCTTGTACCTTGGATGATTGAATGTAGAAGAGAACATCCAATCAAACAGGGATAGTCTGTAGGATCAGGAAGATAGTCGGTAGGTGTTGAAATGAGGGCGAGTATAGACTTTGGACCAAAAGTTCTTTAACAATAGGGTTTCGGTTAGAGAGTGAATGTCAATATCAGCACATGTTTAGGGTCACTCACAATGATGAACTGGGGAAAATATGTAGCAAAGCAGATATCAATAGAGATATTAGGAAATCAGGTATAGTACAAAGTGAGTGATAATATTAGACATTTTCAACAGGGTTGAACTTGACTGTATAATCTTAGGGAAAAATAAATATGGAGTCACAAATAGATTGACATTTGAGAGCATTAGGCAATTTAGACATAGATGTTTTAGTAATCCATGGTCAATTTCCATTTAGGCTTTGGTACAATCATAAAGGTGAACTTTGCATTTTGTGTCCAGATTATTACAGTGATAAAATGTATATGTAGATCAGGTGGAGTATTTCTTCCACTGTTTCTGGGAGCAATATTTTGAAGATGCATAAATTAGTATTGGGGGTACAAATGGGTGTACCATGTGTTTATGAATATTGAGATAATGCATGAAGAGACCATACTGAGAATTAAAAATATAACTGGTTCCAACTTTAAATAATGGAATGAATTGATATCTGAAAATATACATGAAATCTTATATTGATACACATACATTCATTACAACCATTTATACATCTAATGGAAATATTAGGGTTATGGATAATCATGAAAATTGTGTATATTTTGCTTCAAAAATCATTATGAAAATCAAAAATAATGTGTTTGGAAAGAAGTTTCATGATAAGACCAGTCAAGTAACCTGCAGGAATACGTGTGTTCTGAAGCAGGAAGTGATTGAAAGTGAAACAAATACCTGTAAATTTGATAACTTTTGGATTAAATATATATCCTATGATGTGCAAAAAAAGAAGAAATAGTAATTTACCAGTGTTGAATAGGAATAAACGTCAAAATACATAACATGTCCCATAGGAATCAACTTGCTTTGATATTAAACTGGGTCAGTTACTATAAAAATATTAGGATTTGTGTGCACCGTTCACTGAAGTTAGCTTTCAGTACTAGGTAACAAATATGAATTTCAGGTGGATGAATATTTCTGGAATAATCTTCTGAAAAGTTGATTATAAATCCAAGTACATGAACATGAATAAGTTTATGGAGTGTATAAAAGACACATATATTTCATGTTTTGAAGAACCTGGAGAATATATATATATATACAAAAAACACACACAGAGACATTAAAAACTGGCAATATATATGCCAATAGAAATTCATCATGAAATATATATCATCCATTGAAGCAAAAATATTTATTTTACTAAACGTGGATTTAAGTAAAATGTTGTTAAACTAGGAAGCTCACCCATAGGTTGAATTTTCAGTTCCAACAGTGTTTAGGAGGAGTGATCTCTTCTCACAATTTGTATCTGCCATGTCATCCACCTCACAAAAATATAAGTGTGATACCAGGTAGGATTCAATATGTGCATTAAAAATACATGTTCTGAGTAGGCTTCAGAGAAAGGGAAACAAGAATTCACATATTTGTTAACTTTAAATCACATGGAGAACTTTTTCATTTAAAAATTGACTAGATTTGTAACACCTACCCTTTATCATGCAAAAGGCAAGTCCAACTATACAACAGGCCTCCTCTGAACTGGTTGTATTTCTATTTTGTTTGGGTTATTTTTCTCCATCATATTAGGATTAGTAGTGAGAGTCTAGTAGGGTATGGGTAAGTGTCAGGGATTCAGAATTTCGAATGGAAAATAGGAAAATTAATCTCATGTGTACTCAAATATGTGCTACACAAAAATCTCCCCACTCTGATCCAGAACAATGCCTTGACATTTCCTTCACCACAAGTAAGACACAATTAGAGGAGAAGAGTTAGAAAATTTGTGAATACATATCCGGAATGGAAAATGCTCAGGAGTTCACAACCTTGGAGTTGGGAGAGGAGTATCCAAAAGTAAGGGATAGGGTAAACACTCCACAAACATGAAGTTCTTTTGGCCTAAAGACTTCTTGACAAACTGCCTCTGAGTTTGGGCACTTAAAGTATATGTTGTTGTCAGGAGATTTAGCTTCCTTTGTAGTGAGACCATCAAATCTGGAATGGCATCTATGTGACCTGGAGGACATGGTTTCTTGTTTTCCAATGAACATTAGGCAGCAGTGATGAATTCTATCTTTGTCGGCAATTTTTGGCCACCTGGGTCTAAGTGTCTGCCCGCGTGGACTGTGAAGTCATTTGGTCATCCTCCACTTTTCGTGGTGTTTCTGGCTGCTGCACTCGTAGTTTGGTGTTGCTTCAAAAAATACAAGGAGTTCATCAGGGACACAGTGCTGGAGGGAGTTCTGTCAGGTGTGGTGGGTCAGGGTTTACAGGAGAATGCACCAACCAGGCTTCTATCCCACATAGCTTGCCCCCTTGACAAGAGCAACCTGATTCTGAACATTGCCCTGAAACCCCTCTATATAATAAGATGCCTTTACATATAAGGGTCTGCTGGCAGCAGCATGTCAGTCACAAGCCATTTGGAAGTCAAAGACATATTCACATGGCCCCACCACAGATGTTTATCACACACCTTCACACCACAGCTCTAGGCCCACTACTCAGCAGGCTCCAACTTACAGGCATCTCTGTTCTACTCCATTTTCATAAAACCCAGTCAATCAAGGCATTGTCTGGTACACTCATGATCAGGAACCAGATATCCAAAGGTTCTCCAGTGCCACCTGGTCATGGGAATTTCAAACCTTGCATGGTATTTATCTAGCCATTTTTCAAAAATG
This sequence comes from Callospermophilus lateralis, assembly GCF_048772815.1. NCBI lineage: Eukaryota > Metazoa > Chordata > Mammalia > Rodentia > Sciuridae > Callospermophilus > Callospermophilus lateralis. Next base: position 280,556 of record NW_027512980.1, on the reverse strand, counting down.
AATTTGAGACACTCTGGGTTTCAATTAATTCAGGAACCATTAAATGGTGAGGAAGCTCATTTCAATGAAAGCTCTAGAGAACTCTCATAGGCAAGGCTACAGAAACAGAGGCCAAATGGTAACATAAGCAAGGCCCATTGAGGTCTACAATGTTAGGTCCATGTGTGTTTTGACTCTCATTGATGGCTGCCAAGTCTTTCAGAATAAAATCATGTGATATCCTTGCAAAGATTCCCAGTTTTCTGTGCAAAGCCACCCTGGGCCTAGATCACAGATACCAAGAGCGAATCTCATGCGTGGCCTCCTAAAATCTCAAAACAATTCATGGCAATACTTCACTGAGGTCAGTTCCAGAAAGCAGTCTCTAAGTGGAATCACACAACAGTTCAAGCCCAGGTGAACACAGTTATCTCTTCCAACTGACACACAAATGACCACAATTAAAACCAAAACACTTCGACATGGTCCTCATTTTCTTCCATATAGACACTCATCATAACCTCTGGCTGGAGGTTTTCATGAGGAGCGCAGTCCAAGACAGTGTCCAAAATAAGCTCCCTTGCCACTCATTTGCTAAAGTCAGGGTGGCCTGGACATACTTTCTGTGAACCAGGCGTGATGAAATAGGCATGCTGTGAAGACTACACCGCTTCTCTACTTTGAGGCCAACTGACTCAGAGGTTAAGATTCTTTATGTGAATTGGAGTCATGAGAAAACCCAAGCACCTCTGCAGGGCTTTGGAGAACTCCTCTGACCCAAAGGATCCCTATTGATGGAAGTCAGGAACCTCACAGAGGAAGGTGAGACGTCATCCACAAGGACTGCTCTTTTGGCCATTTTGGTTTTGGATGCACACATGGGATCTTTCTTTAGATCCATCAGGTGCTGAGAATCTAAGCCACAGCCTCACACAGGGCCAAGAGGCTAAATCACACACATCCCTTTCCAAAGCAATAAAGCAAAGGGCCACAGGTGATGCCCATTCATTTCCATTTGAAAACTGTTTTCCTCAGGCTTCACAAAGGGGTGGCCTGAGGCAAAGAACTTCTTGAAATTAAGGGCAACAGAACATTATGTAAGCAAAAGGCCCAAAGCAGGGTTTCTCCACTGATACTTTACTGGTCACACTGATATCTGAGTTTTCTGAGATGCTCGCCATTCCCTGCAGATATCCAGTACATGGCCATGTCACAGAGCTTGGAGGTGGTACATATCTTGGACAAAAAAACATGAGCCAATTCTGGAGATTGGAAAGAATTCAGGAAGAAAATTGGTAATTAGGAAGATAGTAGGTGTTGCCCATCCTTAAGGAAAGCCGCAACCCATTCATAAATTGGGCAGGTTGAATGCTGGGAAGCTTTCTACTAGACAGGACAAATACATTGATGCATTCTCGTTTCTAATGTATACAACCACGGACACAGTGGAATACACAGACATAGAAACACTCGCCTTGTCAAACGACTTACTAGAAACAGTACACTCCAAAAAAAAAAAAAAACTAACCGCCTTTCCTACCTATTCTCAGAAGATGAGACAAAATCATAAACCCACAACCACACCCACAAAGTCACCTCCTTCCCCCAAGTAGGTCTGTGACTCTACGGAGTGTCCTCTGACTGGTGGGCCATACAATGTTTCCCCGAAATGTCCTGTCCTGTCTCAGATCTGGTCTACTTGGCCAACTCTTTTAAGTTGTCAGAAGGGAATTTTGAGCCACTACCTGCTTTCTCAGGAAAGGCCCCTCTTCAGAGCTCTCCTTGCTTTTCGCATCATAATATCAGTAGGAACAAAGAAAGACTGACTCTGTCTTTGGTAAATCCAAGCAAGTGAGCCCACTGGGACTGGGACTGGGACTGGCTCTGTGTGCCTGGCTTCCAGGATCCCAAGTTCAGAGAGATCCATTATGAAGGAAGTGAGGTGAGGTCACTTCCTTCAGGAACTGAATGAATTCACTGTCTTGTAAACCATTTTGTCCTAATAGTTGCTTCCAAGGGTCCCATTAGATGGAGGGTTCCCCTACTTCCTCTGAAATGTTCACAAGTTAGAATGGTATGTCAACCTTAGGAACCCGGGAATAGCTATCCACACAGGCCTGGTTTGGTCCTTCTCCTCTACATTAAGAAGAGAGAGGCTGATTCAGACACATCCCTTCATCCTGACCAGGGTGTTTGACATGGAAGATGACTTTTGATCTCTCAGGTCCTTCATAGATGACTATATCTTCTCCAGGGTTCATTTCTACATGGATCTTTGAAGTTCTCAGCAGGTGGAAGATCCCCTACATTCCTGTCTTGTAAGACCAACTCTGTCCCTGCTTTTCATTAAATTTAGATTGAGGGAACAGTGTATTCTTAGGGTTAATAAAATGTTTGAATTGGGTTAGGAATCATTCTGCGGGATGAATAATGGTATTGGGAACCTGCGATATTTATAAAAATATAGAGGTTAAATATATGAATAAAAACAGAAATCTAGGTAATTTTGAAGCCTAGAGGGCATTGGGCCCTTGATTGGGATACTTAACTTTGATTTACATTGTGCACAGATGTCTCAGAAAAATAGATATATAATGGCATAGAACCTTGTACCTTGGATGATTGAATGTCGAAGAGAACATCCAGTCAAAAACGGATAGTCGGTAGGATTAGGTAGATAGTAGGTTTAGGAAGAAGTGTCAATATAGGATTTGGAATATATGTTCTATCGCAATAGTGTTTTGGTTAGAGAGTGAAAGTAAACATAACTTCATGTGAAGGGTCAGTCACAATGATGAACTGGGGAAAATATGTAGGAAACCACATATCAATAGAGACATAATGAAATCAGGCAAAGTATAAAGTGAGTGATATGATTAGGCATTTTCAACAGGGTAGAGTTTGAATATATAATCTCTGGAAGAAACAAATATGTAGTCACCAACAGGATTGATAATTGAGAGGATTAGGCAACATGGACAGGAATGTTTTTAGTAATCCATGTTCACTTTCCATTCAGACTCCGGTACAATCATAAGTGTGACATTTACTTTTTGTGTCCCGAATATTACTGTGATAAAATGTGTATGTAGATCTGGTGACATGAGTATTTCTTACACCATTTCTGGCAGTAATATTTAGAAGACATATACATAAGTATTGGTTGTACAAAGAGGTGTGCCCTGTGTCTATGAATATAGAGATAATGCATGAATTGACCACACTGTGAATAAATAATATAGCTGATTCCACTTTAAATAATGGATGGAATTGATATCTGAAAATATTTAAGATATCTTATATTGATATAAAATCATTCATTCCAACCAGTTATACATCTATTGTTAATATTAGTGTTATTGTTTATCATGAACGGTGTCTGAGTTTCGCTTCAAAAATGATTATGAAAATTGAAAATAATGTGTTTTGTAAAGAAGTCTCATGAAAAGACCAGTCAAGAAACATGGATGAATACATGTGTTCTGAAGAAGGAATTGATTGAAAGTGAAACAAATGCCTATAAATTTGCGAAACTGTGGATGAAAAATATATCCTATGATGTGCATAAACTGAAGAAATCATAATGTACCAGTGTTGAATAAAAATGAACGTCAAAACACACAGCATGTCCCATTGGAATCTACTCGCATTGATGTTAAACTGGGTCAGTTACTGTAGAAATATTAGGATTTGTATGCAACATTCACTGAAGTTAGTTTTCACTAGTAGGAAAAAATATGTATTTCAGGTGGATGAATATTTCTGAGAATAATCATGTGAAAATTTGATTATAAATCCACATACATGAATATGAATGAATTTAGGAAGTGTGTAATAAGACACATATATTTCATATTTTGAAAAATCTGGAGACTGTATATATATATATATATATATATATATATATATATATATATATACACACAGACATTAAAAAGTAGCAATATATATGCCAATCGAAATTCACCATGAAATATAAATCATCCACAGATGCAAAAATATTCATTTTACTGAACATGGATTTATGTATAATGTTGTTCATCTAGGAAGCTCACCCATAGGTTTAATTTTCTGTTCCAACAGTGTTTAGGAGCTGTGATGTCTTCTCGCAATTTGTATCTGCCAAGTAAGCCACCTCACAAGATTGTACGAGTGGTACCAGGTAGGATTCTGTATGTGCATATAAAAATACATGTGCTGAATATGCTACGGAGAAAGGGAGACACGAATTCATACATTTGTTTACTTTAAAAACACATGGAGAACTCTTTCAATAAAAAAATTAACTAGTTTATACCTTCTACCCAAAATAATGCAAAAGACAATTCCAACTACACACCATGCCTTCTCTGAACTGCTTGTATTTCTATTCCGTTTGGGTTATTTTACTCCACCATATTAGGATTAGTAGTCAGAGTCTAATAGGGTATATGTTAGTGTCAGGGATTTAGTATTCTGAATGGAAAATTGGAAAATGAATCCAATGTGTATGCAAATATGTGCTACACAAAATTTTTCCCACTCTCATCCAGAACAATGCCTTGACAATACTTTCACCCCAAGTAAGACACAATTAGGGAAAAAGAGTTAGGAATTCTGAGAATACAAATCTGGAATGGAATATGATCAGTAGTTCACAAACTTGGAGGTGGTAGAGGAGTTTCCAAAAGTAAGGGACAGGGTCAAAACTCTCCATATAACAAGATGCCTTTACAAATAAGGGTCTGCTGGCTGCATCCTGTCAGTCACAAGGCATTTGGAAGCCAATGGCAGATCGAAATGGCCCCAGCGCATATTTTGTGTCACACACCTGCCCAACATTGCTCTAGGCCCACTGCTCAGCAGGCTCCAACTTACTGGCATATCTGATCTACACCATTTTCATGAAACCCAGTCAATCAAGGCACCGTCTGGTATACTCATGATCAGCAACAGGACATCCAAAGTTTCTCCAGTGCCACCTGGTCATGGGAATTTCAAAAATTTCATGGTATTTATCTAGCCATTTTTCAAGGATGAAGTTGGAGGCACTATGGGTTTCAATTAATTCAGGAACCATTAAATGGTGAGGAAGCTCATTTCAATGAATGCTCTGAAGAACTCTCACAGGCAAGTCTTCCCAAAGAGTGGCCAAAAGGTCACATGAAGCCAGACCCATTGAGGTCTACAATGTGAGTTCCATGTGTGTTTTGACTCTCAACTATGGCTGCCAAGTCTTTAAAAATAAAATCATGTTATATCCTGGCTGAGATTCCCAGTGCTCTGTGGAAATCCACACTGGCCTTAGATCTCAGTTTCCAAGGGTCACTCTCATGCGTGGCCTAATAAAATCCCGACAAAATTTATGGCAATACTGCTCTGAGGTCAGTTCCAGAACTCAGTCTCTAATGGGAGTCACACCAGAGTTCAAGCCCAGGTGGACCCAGTCATCTCTTCCAACCACGATACAAATGTCCACAATTAAAACCAAAACACTCCCACATGGCCCTCATCTTCTTCCATATAGACACTAATCATTACCTCTGGTAGCAGGTTTCCATGAGGGGCGCAGCCCACAACAGTGTCCAAAATAAGCTCCCTTTTTCCCTCATTTTCCTAAAGTCTGTGTGGCCTAGACACCCTTCCTGTTAACCAAGAGTGATCAAATAGGCATGCCGTTAATGCTGCTTTGCTTCTCCAATTTGAGGCCAAATTACTGTGCGGTTTAGATTCTTTATGTGAACTGGAATCATGAGAAAACCCATGCACCTATAGGCTAGCCTCTACAGGGCTTTAAATATCTCATTTGACCCAAAGTATCACTATTCTCACTTAATGGAGGTCAGGAACTTTACATAGGAAGGCGAGAGACTTCATCTACAATATCTGCTCTATTAGCCATTTTTGTATTGGATGCACACATGAGATATTTCTTTGGATCCATCTAGTGCTGAGAATCTAAGCCACAGCCTCACACAGTGCCAAGAGGCTGATTCAGACACATCCCTTTCCAAAGCAATTAAGCACAGAGCCACAGGTGATGCCCATTCATTTCAATTTGAGAACTCTTTTCTTCAGGCTTCACAAAGGGGAGGCCTGAGGCAGAGACCTTCCTGACATTCAGGGCAATAAAACAATAGGTAAGCAAAAGGCACAAATCAGGCTTTCTCCACTGAGACTTTACTGGTCATACTGATATCTGAGTTTTCTAAGAAGCTCGTCATTCCCTTCAGGTATCCAGTACATGTCCATGTCACAGAGCTTGGAGGTGGTACATATCTTGGGCACAAAAGCATGAGCGTATTCTTTAGAGAGGCCAGAATTCAGGAAGAAAACAGGAACTTTGGAGGATAGCAGATGTTGCCCATCCATAAGTCAAGTAGCAGTCCATTCATAAATTGGGCAGTATGAAGGCTGGCAAGCTTTCTACTAGACAGGACACATCCATTGATGCATTCTCTCTTCTTATGTCTACAACCACGAACACCGTTTTATATACAGACATAAAAACACTCGCCTTGTCAAAGTACTTACCAGAAAGAGTTCACTCAATCCAAACAAACCACCTTTGATACCTATTCTCAGAACAAGTGAAAACCACAAACCTACACCTACACCCATAAAGGCACCTCCTTTCCCTAAGTAATTCTGAGACTATTTGGAGTGTCCTCTGACTAGTGGGCCACAGAATGTTCCCTTTAAATGGCATGTTCTCTCTCAGATCTGTCCTCCTTAGCCAACTCTGTAAAGTTGTCAGGAGCCAGCATTGAGCAACTACCTTTTTCTCAGGAAAGGCCCCTCTTCAGAGCTCTCTTGGCATTTTGCCATCCTCACATCAGTAGGTACCAAGAAAGACTGACTCTGTCTTTGGTAAATCCAAACAAGTGAGACCACTGGGACTGGGACTGGGACTGGCTCTGTGTGCCTCGCTTCCTGGATCCCAAGTTCAGATAGTTCCATCAACAAGGAAGTGAGGTGAGGGCAATTCCTTCAGGAACTGAATGAGGTCACTGCCTTGGCAACCACTTTGTCCTAACATTTGCTTCCAAGGGTCCCATGAGATGCAGGCTGCCCCTACTACCTGTGACAGTTTCACAAGTTAGAATGGTATATCAACCATAGGCACCCGGGAACAACTCTCTAAACAGGCCTGGTTTGGTCCATCTTCTCTACATTAAAATTTGAGAGCCTGATTCATACACAACCCTTCATACTGACCATTTTGTTTTCCATGGAAGATGACTTTTGCTCTCTCAGGTCCTTCATAGCTGCCTACATCTTCTCCAGTGATCATATCTGCATGGATCTTTGAGGTTCTCAGCAGATGAACAATCCCCTACATTCCTGTATTGTAATACCAACTCTGTGCCTGCTCTTCTGTAAAGTTAGATTGAGGGAAGAGTGTATGGTTATGTTTAATAACATGTTTGATATGGGTTAGGAATTATTCTGCTGGATGAATAATGGTATTGGGAACCTGAGATATTTATAAGAATATAGAGTTGGAATATTGTAATGGTCTGGCAGGCATAGGAGGAAGAGACCACCAAGAGACTGTCTCATGCAACAACAAAGGGTTTATTGATGGTCCAGCATGCTGGGGCTCAGAGCTCACTTGAATAGAGCAGAGAGTCCTGAGAACAGCTTAAACAGAGCTTATATACTTTCCTTGGAGAGGGCAGGGAGGGAAATTTATTGATGCGTCAGGGAGAGTGGGCAGTTTGCTTTCAACGGGATGATGGAGTACATTCTGCAGTTTGGCAGTTGGGGACAGCACATTCTGGGAACAAGATTAGCAAACAGTTCTCAAGATTTCAACAGTGTTTTATTAAGCATACAGAAAAATAGAAAGTGACAAGTACCTATTTTATTAACTTTTTATTCCCCAATTCTTCTTCTGGTTACTTTTAATCATGAAAGTGATCATTGAAGGGTGTCACATTTTATGTCTCCTAGTGGGGTATATTGTTGTCTGATTACCATAAGTTTAAATTGTCCAATTTGAGCTTCGAGAAAGGAAACTACATGGTTGAGCCAACAGGGTCCTACAGTTAGCAATAATATGAGGATTATTAATGGACAGGCCTGGGCTTATGAAAGCATAGTTAACCAGAGGGACTGTGTGAACCAAGACTCAAACCACCCTTTTTGGGCCTCTCTCTCTCGTTGACACTCTTAAAGGCATTTTCTTAATATACTCATAGGTTCTTATACAACTCCAGTATGGTCGGCATAAAAACAACCTTCTTCCCTCAATGCAGCACAAAGTCCTCCTTCTCTCATGAAGAGAAGGTTTAACCCTCGCCTGTTCTGTAAAACAACTTCAGAGAGAGAGGTTAAACATTCCTGTAAAGCTGTGATGGAGGTTTTATTATCTTTAATTTTTGGTCTATTGCTGCTTCTAATTGGGTCATTTGTTGTGTCCCATGGACTAGGGTTCCTGTGCTCACTCCTGCAGCAACTCCTATTCCTAATAGGATGGCTAAAGTGAGAGATACAGGTTCCCGGTGGGAACAGGTTGTATGCCCTCCGATTTGATCTTTAAATGAACATGCATCATCCTAGAACACTCTGGGAAACATCTGCACCATTACATAATTAATCACATCTGTTGACCATTTCATGAAAACATAAACAATGTTTAAGTATATAGAATTATACTGTTGTAGGTACGGAAAAGGAAAGGAATCTAAGATAGCACCGAAGACAGGGAAACAGCCCTATTTGGTTGCAAACGGATTTAGAGGGTATTGCTTCTGTTGTAATCAATTAATCTTCTGAACCCCAAGTTTAGGTAGTTTCAGAATTTGTACCCAACATGTAAGGGAAGGGGCTCAGAAGTTCACAGTCTGCAGAAGTTCACAAAAAGCAGTTTTTGTTTCTGTTATTTTTTCCTCTGTTCTCGGCAAGTTAACTTTTCAAGGACACTTGGGACAGGGAGAGCTTTTTTTTTTCTCTTTTTTTTCTCCCTGCCAGCTGTTACCATGGAGCCTAGTTGGTAACTTCTTTACTTAGAATTGTAGCCATCTCTGAGAATCCCCAGCTCAAGGCCAGAGGCCTTGTTCACTTATTTTGTGAAAAACTCGTAAGGGGGTGTCTAGCTTAGGAGTGCTGATTTTTCCAGCCACTGGCCAAGTAGAACAGGGCGACATGAAAACACGGAGTTTATCTACATTGAATTCTTTTATAGGGACTCTTTTGCTGAAAGTCCTAAAGTCAGCAATGGTGAAGACTTCTGGAGAAGGTCATATAAGACTTTTCTGTGGGCCTGGTGAAGAGGGGCAAGACGTGGAAAGCAAGGCTGAGAGCAGCTCCGTTTATCTGAGAATTAGGAAGGAGAGATGTAAAAGAATATTGGGAAAGGGGTTTGTGATTTTCCTGGCAACAAAAACTTGAGCAGTAGAACAGGTAGAGCAGAGGGGACGACAGGAGTGAGTATCCCAAAAAGCCTGTGAGGGACTTTAAATTCTTAGTCACCTGTTTTCAGTGATGACAAGGCAACTTTAAAGGTCACTTTCATTACATCTTGGATAGTGGTCTGAGGGATCTCCTCAGCTGGTTTGAGCTTTGGGTTAGCTGGTAAGAGGACCTGATGGGACCTGTTCTGGGCACTTACTGGAGAAAAGAGGACTGAGTGGGTGGAGGGGTACCTCAGTACCTGATACCTCAGCAAGGGCGCAATTGTCTGAGAACCGGCCGAGGTTTGGTTTTTTGATCTAGTAAATGGAGGGGAGAAATCAGGTTGCTCAGGTGGGAGTGAAAGCAGAGAGTCTGGAGCAGAAGGCTGAGGGTTAGGATCTATTGGAGAAGCATAGTTCAGGACGTGAGTGAAGGAGGGAAAAGGTCTTCACATAGGGGAATCTCCTTCCACCCTTTTGATCACTTGTAGAAGTTAAAAATGTCATGCATAATTTGAGGATCTAGAGAGCCTTCTGGGGTCCATCAGTTTTGGTTGTCTAATTGGTAATATGGCCAATGCTGTGTACTGAATTTGATGGGGAGTTTGGGTTCCACCAGGCAGTCCCTGTATGCTAACATCCCCATGACTTACAGAAGAAGTTGGCTTTTTCCCCTCACAGCCGTGGCTCTTTGTGGCTTTGATAGTCTGCCATGCAAACATAGTAATCTGGGCTAGCCAACCTGCATCTTGCTCGCGTGTCCCTACATCCATAATGTTTGTTTCCATTATCGATGATACAGAAGGTATTTAATAGAATTTTAGTGGGATCCACTTTATCAGATATATCCCAATAGGAAAAACCTATAGCCAGCTGACAAATGTCTGGGTGGAGAGATGGCCACCAGGTCCCTATGGGGGCTGTAAGCGAGATAGACCATACTTCTTCTCTAGTAGGATTTGTGATCAGCCATCGCTAATGAACCACCTGATGAGGTTTAGGACTACTGGTGGCCAAGGGGAGAGTCTATAGCCTTATTCATATGGTGAATACACAATTTGAAAGGGTTACTAGTCATTTCCAGTTTCCAGCAAGAGTCTGGACAGAGCGCAGGCTTGAGATGAGAGGCATGGATCCAGGAATTGATTCCGTATACATTTACTGATGTAGGTGTTATAAGTAGTACCTGGTATGTTCCTTTCCATCGGGGTTCCAGGAATGAAACCTGATGTCTTCTTATGTAGATGAAGTCTCTTACATTATATTGAAGTGGAGTCCCCTTGTCCCCAGTTTGGTAGGCCGTGGCCAGCTGTTTGAACAGATATCAATGAGTTCTTTCAAGAGCTTTAAGTCTGTCAAGCTAGGGGGTGTGGAAGGGATCCTTAGGTCTTAGAGTTGGGGTTAGGTCCCTTCCTGGAGGAAGGGCACCATAGAGAATTTCACAGGTGGTGAGGTTACACAAAGAAACAGAGGGAGTATTTCTTGCATGAAACAGTGGATAAGGCAGGAGCATAGTCCAATCTTTTATGCAGGTCTCTAAGAGTAATTTCGTAAAGGTCTATTTAATGGTTCTATTTATTTTTTCTACCTGTCCTGAGTTCTGGGGTCTATAAGCATAATGTAACTACCAATTAATAACCAGGGTACTGGTTAACCTATTCTCAGAACATGAGACAAAAAAAGAATCCCACACCAACACCCACAAAGGCACCTGCTTCCCCCAAGTACATCTGTGACTATCTGGAGTATTCTCTGACTGGTGGGTCATACTATGTTCCCCAAAAATAGCCTGTCTTGTCTCAGATCTGGTCTTCGTGGCCAACTCTGCGAAAATTTCAGGAGCCAGCATGAGCCACTACCTGCTTTCTCAGGAAAGGACCCTCTTCAGAGCTCTTCTGGCATTTGGCCATCCCCACATCAGTAGGTACCATGAAAGACTGACTCTGTCCCTGGTAAATCCAAAGAAGTGAGCCCACTAGGAGTAGGACTGGGACTGGCAATGGGTGCCTGGCTTCCTGGATCCCAAGTTCAGAGAGTTCCAACACCAAGGAAGTGACGTGAGGTCACTTCCTTCAGAAACTGAAAGAGGTCACTCCCTTGGCAACCACTTTGTCCTAACAGTTGCTTCCTATGGTCTCTTGAGATGGAGGATGCCCCTACTTCCTGTGACACTTTCACAAGTTAGAATGGTATATAAACCATAGGCACTCAGGAATAGCTCTCCACACAGGCCGGGTTTGATCCATCTTCTCTACATTAATAAGAGAGAGGCTGATTCAGATACACTCCTTTATCCTGACCAGGTTGTTTGCCATGGAAGATGACTTTTGCTCTCTCAAGTCCTTCATAGCTGCCTACATCTTCTCCAGGAATGATTTCTGCATGGACCTTTGAGTTTCTAAGCAGGTGGAAGATCCCCTACATTCCTGTATTGTAAGACCAACACTGTCCCCGCTCTTCTGTAAAGTTAGATTGAGGGAACAGTGTATGTTAGGTTTAATAACATGTTCAATTTGGGTTAGGAATCATTCTTCGGGATGAATAATAGTATTGGGAAACTCTCTCAGATCTGGTCTCCTTGGCCAACTCAGTGAAGTTTTCAGGAACCAGTGGTGAGACACTGCCTGCTTTCTCATGAACTGGCCCTCTTCAGAGCTCTCCTGGCATTTGGCCATCCTCACATCAGTAGGTACCAAGAAAGTCTGACTCTGTCCTTGGTAAATACAAACATGTGAGCCCACTGGAATTGGGACTGGGACTGACTCTGGGTGCCTGGCTTCTTGGATCCCCAGTTCAGAGAGTTCCATCACCAAAGAAGTGAGGTAGGTCACTTCATTCAGAAACTGAATGAGGTCACTGCCTTGGCAAACACTTTGTCCTAAAAGTTGTTTCCTAGGTTCCCATGAGATGGAGCCTGCCCCTACTTACTGTGACACTTCAAGCTAAGAATTGTATATCAAAAATCGGCACCCGGGAACAGCTCTCCACACATGCCTGATTTGGTCCAACTACTCTACATTAAGAAGAGAGAGGCTGATTCAGACACATCCCTTCATTTTGACCTGGTTGTTTTCCATGGAAAATGAATTTTTCTCTCTCAGGTCCTCCATAGCTGTCAACATCTTCTCCAGGGATCATTTCTGTAAGGACCTTTGAGGTTCTCAGCAGGTGGAAGATCCCCTACATTCCTGTATTGTAAGACAAACTGTGTCCTTACTCTTTTGTAAAGTTAGATTGATGGAAGAGTGTATGGTTAGGATTAATAACATATTCGATTTGAGTTAGGAATCATTCTGCAGGATGAATAATGGTATTGGGAATCTGCGATATTTACAAGAATAAATAGGTGAAATGTAAGTATGAAAACAGAAATCTAGGTAAGATTTGAAGCCCAGAAGGGAATTGGGCCTTTGATTGTGACACTTAGCTTTGAATTATGTTCTGCACAGATGTCTCAGATAAATCGATATAAAATGGCATAGGACCTTGTACCTTGGATGATTGAATGTCGAAGAGAATATCCAGTCAAAAGGGGACAGTAGGTGGATTAGGAAGATAGTAAGTAAGTTTAGAAAAAAGAATGAGTATAGGAATTGGACCAAAAGTTCTTTAGCAACAGGGTTTCGGTTAGTGAGTGAATGTCAATGTCAGCACATGTGAAGAATGAGTCACAATGATGAACTGGGGAAAATATGTAGGAAAGCAGATATCTATAGAGACATTATGAAATCAGACAAAGTATAAAGTGAGTGATAGTATTAGATATTTTCAACAGGGTTGAATTTGAATATATAATCTTAGGAAGAAACAAATATGTAATCATTAATAGGATTGACATTTGAGAGCATTAGCCAAATTGGACATGGATTTTTTTAGTAATCCATGTTTACATTCCATTTAGTCTTTGGTACAATCATAAGTGTGAACTTTGCATTTTGTGTCCAGAATATTACTGTGATAAAATGTTTATGTACATCAGTTGACAGAGTATTTCTTCCACCATTTCTGGGAGCAATATTTTGAAGACATATAAATTAATATTGGGGGTACAAAGAGGTGTACCCTGTGTCTATGTATGTAGAGATAATGCATGAAGAGACCATACTGTGAATAAATAATATAACTGATTACACTTTAAATAATCGATTGAATTTATATCTGAAAATATGCAGAAAATCTTATATTGATATACAATCATTAATTCCAACCAATTATACATATAATGGTAATATTACTTTAATGGTTTATCAAGACGGGTGTGTGAGATTTGCTTCAAAGCGATAATGGAAATTGAAAATAATGTGTTTGGAAAGAAGTCTCATGAAACGAGCAGTCAAGAAACATTAAGGAATACATGTGTTCTGAATCAGGAAGTGATTGAAAGTGAAACAAATGCCTATCAATTTGATAAATTGTGGATGAAATATTTATCCTATGATGTGCATTAACTGAAGAAATAGTAATGTACCAGAGTTGAATAAAAATGAACGTCAAAATACACTTCATGTCCCATAGGAATCTATATGCATTGATGTTAAACTGGGTGAGTTACTGTAGAAATATTAGGATTTGTGTGCACCATTCACTGAAGTTTGTTTTCAGTACTAGGAAACAAATATGTATTTCAGGTGGATGAATATTTCTGATAATAATCTTGTAAAAAGTTGATCTTAAATCCACATATATGAATATGAATGAATTTAGGGAGTGTATAATAAGACACATATATTTCATATTTTGAAAAATCTGGAGAGTATATATATATATATATATATATATATATATATATATATATATATATATAAAACACACACACACACAGACATTAAAATGTAGCAATATATATGGCAATCTAAATTAATCATGAAATATATATCATCCACAGATCCAAAAATATTCATTTTACTGAACATGGGTTTATGTATAATGTTGTTCAACTAGGAAGCTCACCCATAGGTTGAATTTTCAGTTCCAACAGCGTTTAGAATGAGTGATCTATTCTCACAAATTGTATCTGCCAATTCATCCACCTCACAAGAATGTACGTGTGGTACCAGGTAGGATTTGATATGTGCATATAAAAATACATGTGCTGAATAGGCTACAGAGAAAGGGAGACAGGAATTCAAATATTTGTTAACTTTCAAACACATGGAGAACTATTTAAATTGAAAATTTGCTAGATTTATAACTCCTACACTACATAATGCAAAAGGCAAGTCCAACTATGCACCATGCCTCCTCTGAACTGCTTGTATTTCTATTTTGTTGGGGTAATTTATCTCCATCATATTTGCATTAGTAGTCAGAGTCCAGTAGGGTAGGTTTTAGTGTCAGGGATTAAGTATTTCGAATGAAAAATTAGATAATGAATCCAATGTGTATGCAAAGAATCTTCCCATTCTCATCCAGAACAATGCCTTGACATTACATTCGCCCCAAGTAATACACAATTAGAGGAGAAGAGTTAGAAAATCTGTGAATACATATCTGGAATGGAAAATGCTCAGGAGTTCACAAGCTTGGATGTGGAAGGGGAGTTTCCAAAAGTAAGGGACAGGGTTGATAGACCCAACCTGATCATTTATTAAAATTGGGAGCCCACTTGCCAGAAAGCCATGAAAAGATAATTTTGGATTTATTATAAATTACTGCAAATTCTGAACCTGCTTGGAATGTTTGCCCATGCCTTAAACTCACCCATGCCTGGCTCTCTGACCAGATTGCAGCCCTCTCTGAAACTTTAGTGACACCTCATAAATATTTTCTTTCCCTGGCCAGACAACGAGTCTCTGAGGCTCTAATGGTCCTCATAATTTCTGATGTTGGGGTGAGCTTAAAAAAATGTAAACTACCGTTAGTGTGATGCTTGTTAAAGTTCTGTTATCTGTAACCCCCTTTTTGTGCATCTTTCTGGGCTATATAGCTGGGCTATAGGAAAGGTGGGTTTGCTGTCTTGCTCCCGCCATTTTGGGAGGGAGAGGTAGCCTTTCCCTTTGAAATAATTAGCTTGCCTTAATTTGATTTTACTAGGAGTCAGTGGTCTTTACATGCGTTCCTGGTCTAATATTTTGGAGTTCCCCAGTGAGATGACCCTGCCGGACAAGATCACAAGACCAGACTGCTGTAAATTCTGAAGTTGGCCTTCCTTCCAGGGCTCCAAGCTTGAGAGCAACTCTAGGGTTTGTGCAACTTGAGATGGTCCAAGGCCTTGGAGTTAGCCTTCAGTTCAGGGAGCACTGCAGTGAACCACCGCATTAAAATTATTAGCAAGCACCTGGTGGAGGAGGCATCCATAGGTAATTGGTGCCTTTATAACATCTGATATCCGGTTAAGGGAGATCTCTTCTGATGACAGAGAGGTGGACTGAGGAGGCTCACATATACTGCTGTCTGGGACAGTAACAAGAATCATTCTGTCATCTGTTCTGTTCTCTAGGGAATTCATCTGGAAGGGTAGAGAGGTGCCAACGGGCACGCATGCGCTCCTACGGGGAGCTTTAGGAAGACATTGCATTGCTCCTCTGTTTTCCTGTTTCGGCGCCGGATTTCTGTTTTTTTTTTTTTTTTTTTTTTTTGTTGTTGTTTTGTTCTGTGTTCTATATGTTTTTTGTTTGTTTGTTTTTATGCATTTTGTTGTGTGATTTCTGTGGTGAAAACTTAAGGATATCGGACATGAAAATAAAGCAAGTAAGCCTGACACCCTTTGGACTGAGTTTAAAGGAACTGCATTGAACTTTACACCCGTTTGTTAAGCAGTATGATAGAAGCCCCTAGCTGGCTGCCTGGAGCACACTCACTGCAGAGGGCAGTGCCTGCGGGGGACCTAAGAACTGAGTATCTCCCAGGTTAATAAGTGAAACTCCTTTAAAATCCCTTGTCCCTCCAGATAAAGAGAGTCACAACCTTTTGGCAGAGTCCCTGTGTTTATCTTTGTTAGCAAAGCAATAAACCTTCGTTTTTCTTTTTCTCAAAACCCTGTCCTCATTTTTGAATTGGCATTAATTGGCTTCAAGTTCAGGAACCCAACTTTAAGTTACAAATTTTGATAACCCACCCGCACCCTGGAACTTTTTGAGAGCTGACTACAGAAATGTTAGGAGATGGAGCATGCTTGTGGTGGAACTGAAACAGAGGAGCAAATCCTGTAAGTAAAAGGAGGGACTGAGGGACTCCCAGCAGCTGCTGAAGCCTTATTTTTTCAGAGAATTCCCTAGGTCTTTCCCTGCAATTTAACGATAATGCCACCTCTGTCATCTTAAAAAAGAGGGAAAAAAAGGGGACACTAAATGCAGGAAAGTCACTATGGAGACCCTTGATTTTACATTTCAGGATGCTCCTCTGTGAAAACATCTGGTCCCCTTGTGGGGACATCTGTGGTGCAACTGGTGTAGGAGATTTTTCTCTTATCTGCTCTGTTTTAAAGGCTTCTGTCTGTCAGTCATAGTCTGGAGCTCCTTTCTGTCTGTCGTGTGTCTTTGTTTCTGGCACTTTAAGACATGTGCAATAATGTGTTGATATTATATATTGTTTCTTGGGAATGATTTTACCTGAATGTGTGTCTAAATGATGATGTTTTATTGTAACAATCTGGTAGCTTATTGGGTTTTTGAAGCATTGCAGAATCTTGCCGTTAAAAGTCAGATTGAGATAATTGTTTAGTTTATGATTTCAGATAATTCATGCCAGAGAACTTAAATACTTAGGATGGAAAACTAAAGAACTCTACTTCCAAGTTGGCAAGAAATTTTCCAATCATTCAGTCTTTTTTTTTTCACCAATTTTTAATTGGGTAGCCTGGGAAAATGTCACTGTGTGTACCAGTGCATTAATTTGGACAAGGATAGTAAATCATAGTATGGTATCTGTTGACAACACAAGATGTAAAGATATAAAATTTTGTAAATTTTGTCTTAAGCTTGTATCAAAATTTTCAACATCCTATCTGGAAAATTATGGTTAAAATGCGTTAGGCCTGAGGTGTCTGCTCAGAATAGCAGTTTTTTCCTGCTCCTTCCAGACCTCAGCCAGGACTTAGATTGAAATGCAAATGAAAGAAGCCTGCAAGATCAGTAGGAGACTGATATGAGGCTTAAGGAAAAAAAAAAGTAAATAGTATGGTATTTACTAATTACTGGTCAGTTATTTTTTCTAGGACTCTTATTTTTTTCCTTAGATCCTTTAATTTTTCTAACTCATAATTTTGATCCTACAGACCTAGGTTAATGTTTTTCTGATCAGTTCTATCTTTGACCAACTGTGGAGTTTTTAAAACATGGCAATGGAGATTTCACCTGCTAAAAGCTACAAGGCCTTTACTATTATTATGTGTGCACACTTTTGTTATTTGTTGTATGTCTATATATATATATATATTCTTAATCATATATATGATACAGAAATTAACATATATAAGGAGCGCTCATAATAAAAAAAGCACTCATAAAAACAAATTTTAAGGGATGCCCTCTCTCACCACTTTGGTTCAACATAGTTCTCGAATCACTGGCCAGAGCAATTAGACAGACGAAAAAAATTAAAGGCATAAAAATAGGAAAAGAACTCAAATTATCACTATTTGCAGATGACATGATTCTATACCTAGCAGACCCAAAAGGGTCTACAAAGAAACTACTAGAGCTAATAAATGAATTCAGCAAAGTGGCAGGATATAATATCAACACACATAAATCAAAGACATTCCTGTATATGAGCCACAAATCCTCTGAAATGGAAATGAGGACAACCACCCCATTCACAATATCCTCAAATAAAATAAAATACTTGGGAATCAACCTAACAAAAGAGGTGAAAGACTTATACAATGAAAACTACAGAAACCTAAAGAGAGAAATATAAGAAGATCTTAGAAGATGGAAAAATATACCCTGTTCATGGATAGGTAGAACTAACATCATCAAAATGGCGATATTACCAAAAGTTCTCTATAGGTTTAATGCAATGTCAATCAAAATCCCAACGGCATTTCTTGTAGAAATAGAGAAAGCAATCATGAAATTCATATGGAAAAATAAAAGACCCAGAATAGCAAAAACAATGCTAAGCAGGAAGTGTGAATCAGGCGGGATAGCTATACCAGACTTCAAACTATACTATAGAGCAATAGTAACAAAAACAGCAGGGTACTGGTACCAAAACAGGTGGGTGGACCAATGGTACAGAATAGAGGACACAGAAACCAATCCACAAAACTACAACTATCTTATATTCGATAAAGGGGCTAAAAGCATGCAATTGAAGAAGGATAGCATCTTCAACAAATGGTGTTGGGAAAACTGGAAATCCATATGCAACAAAATGAAACTGAATCCCTTTCTCTTGCCATGCACAAAAGTTAACTCAAAGTGGATCAAGGAACTTGATATCAAATCAGAGACATGGCGTCTGATAGAAGAAAAAGTTGGCTATGATCTACATACTGTGGGGTTGGGCTCCAAATTCCTCAATAGGACACCCATAGCACAAGTGTTAATAACTAGAATCAACAAATGGGACTTACTCAAACTAAAAAGTTTTTTTCTCAGCAAAAGAAAGAATAAGAGAGGTAAATAGGGATCCTACGTCCTGGGAACAAATCTTTACTCCTCACACTTCACACAGAGCCCTAATATCCAGAATATACAAAGAACTCAAAAAATTAGACAATAAGATAACAAATAACCCAATCAACAAATGGGCCAAGGGCCTGAATAGAAATTTCTCAGAGGAGGACATACAATCAATCAACAAGTATATGAAAAAATGCTCACCATCTCTAGCAGTCAGAGAAATGCAAATCAAAACCACCCTAAGATACCATCTCACTCCAGTAAGATTAGCAGCCATTAGGAAGTCAAACAACAACCAGTGCTGGCGAGGATGTTGGGAAAAGGGTACTCTTGTACATTGCTGGTGGGACTGCAAATTGGTGCGGCCAATTTGGAAAGCAGTATGGAGATTTCTTGGAAAGCTGGGAATAAAACCACCATTTGATCCAGCTATTCCCCTACTCGGTCTATTCCCTAAAGACCTAAAAAGAGCACACTATAGGGACACTGCTACATCCATGTTCATAGCAGCACAATTCACAATAGCAAGACTGTGGAAGCAAAACCTAGATGCCATTCAATAGACGAATGGATAAAAAATATGTGGCATTTTTACACAATGGAGTATTACTCTGCATTAAGAAATGACAAAATCATAGAATTTGGAGAGAAATGGATGGCATTAGAGCAGATTATGCTAAGTGAAGCTAGCCAATCCCTCAAAAACAAATGGCAAATGTCTTCTTTGATATAAGGAGAGTAACTAAGAACAGAGTAGGGACGAAGAGCATGAGAAGAAGATTAACATTAAACAGGGATGAGAGGTGGGTGGGAAAGGGAGAGAGAAGGGAAATTTCCTGTAAATGGAAGGAGACCCTCAGGGGTATACAAAATTACATACAAGAGGAAGTGAGGGGAAAGGAGGAAAAATATGAGGGGGGAGAAATGAATTACAGTAGAGGGGGTAGAGAGAGAAGAGGGGAGGGGATGGGGGAGTGGGGATAGTAGAGGATAGGAAAGGCAGCAGAATACAACAGACACCAGAATGGCAATATGTAAATCAATGGTTGTGCAACTGATGTGATTCTGCAATCTGTATATGGGGTAAAAACGGGAGTTCATATCCCACTTGAATCAAGTGTGAAATATAATATATCAAGAACTATGTAATGTTTTGAACAACCTACAATAAAAATTAATTTAAAAAAAGTGGATCCAAAGATCTTTAATTCACGTGATTAAAATTGTTCAATTTAAATTGGATAAACAGATAAAAATAAATGTTTTTAAATTTAAGCTTACAAGTTTTTATAGGTGTTCAAAAATCTAATAAAATATTAATATCTACAAAATGTGTAAAATGCCTTGATTCTAGGACTTTTCCTTCAACAAAAAAATGGTTTACACTCTTCAATACATTTGTCTAATATTTTAATAAATAAGTAAAGTAAATTTGATGTGGAATTTCTCATTCTTGAGTACATTTGTTAGATACCCGATTGATTTACTAAGGTCTGTATCAGATTGTAAAAATCAGTCATGTGTTAAAGAGACAAAAATTTCTGAAAACATAAGTTTACCCATAACATTGTGTTTATTAAGTTTTATTTTTTTGGGGGCAAGCAACCATAAAAATTAAACAACTGATTAAATAAGAACTGTTATTTTAGAGCACTCTACTGCCATTTCTTTAAAAGCTAAACTTGGTTAATCTAGAAATATCAATGTAATTTTGATGCTATTAATGTGCTCATATCTTCCAGGTATACAAGTCTGTAAGTTAGAAACATTTAAAGAGCATTATATCAAGCTGGTATTCTGAAGTTGTATGGTAAAAAAAATGTACTGGGGATTTATTTACCTGTTATCAATAAGATATGTAAAGTTTTATGTTACTTTTTTCATTGGGGAAAAATTTAAATGTATTTTTAAGTTAATCAGAGCCTAATATATGTAAAGGTTAAAATCTTTCAGCCTTTCTTTAATCCATGTTTTAAATGTGATGTCATATGATGTTAGATAATGTTCATGTGACCTCAAACAATTTATGTAAACTTTGTAAAATGATATTTAAAAAACAATGATCAGCTTTAGAACTAAAACACTTAATATTTATAAAGAGGCCTGCCTTACCTGAGATAAGGCTCTGTGTCCCATCTTACTACATGTGAGAATGACTACAAAAGGAGTAGGTCAGATTTTATTTCATTTAAAGTTATGTTCAAAAGTTCTTTTGTTTTTCGGTGAAGATTACTAGGATCTCAAACAGGGCATATAATGTATAACTCAGCCAAAAAATTCAGGGTAGCTATTACAGAAACTAAGTATTTTTACTCTTGTTAAAAAATTTTATTTTTAATTTGCTTATAAGTGATCTAAAGATTCCCTGTTAGTCTTTTACAGAAGTGTTGCTTTAATAACACAACATGGGTTAATTTAAGATAATAAGTCATCACCTACAAGACAGACAGAATAATACATATCCCAATTAATGAAAAGATAAATAATAATTAAGTTATAGATATTAAAGCCCAGTACTCTCAATATAAGGCTGTTAAAATTTATTTGCTGGATGTTTAAGATTAGGATTTAAAATTAAAGTTAAATGAATCGGCCAAGAAAACAAATATTAATATTTTAAGGTATACACTTTATGTTAGCCTCCCAAAATAAGTAAGACTGGAGGTTACAAAGAAGGATTCTCAGACAGGAATGCCTGATAACTATAAAAAGAGACTATTAAGAGGAGCTGCCAGAGGCAGAAAATTTAGTTTAGGGCCTACAGATATTCCTAACCTACAGAGGTAGGCTTGGTGTTTGCTAGTACGATTATCCAGCCCTGAGTAACAGAATTAAAGGTTTCTCTATTAGACACAGAGGTCATACTAGAAAAAGGATTTTGCAAGATCAGATGACATTAAATTAATAAACTGTATCTTATGGGGAGGGACAACTGTAAAACAAAAAATTAAATATTAAGTTGACAGTCCTGATAACTGAGGATATTAAAGAATGGTGAGGGAACTTCTATACGGTGACATGTTCCAGCTGCTGCAACATTTATTCATTACTCATGGTTTTTGTTACTCTCATAGAAGAACCCATTCCCAGATGACTTTACAACCTGTTCTTCCCCAACCAGACTTCAAACCAAGCTGAAATCTAAAAGGCAACTCATGTCCCTCAACTAAATTCTAAAAGGCAACTCATGTCCCTCATGCCATGACCCTTACGTCACCCTCTCTCAGCGCAGAAGAATCCAAAATGCGTGAGACCTCCCTTCTTACAACAATGGAGCCAAAAATAAATAGACTATCAATATACGTAATTAATTAAGTCAGGTAAAATCAGGGAGACCCATTTTGGGTGAGTTCTAGAAATTTGGAGACTGTTACCTGAGGGATTTAAATTTCCTCAGTGCACTTCCCTTAATCTATCAAAGATTTGAAAGGAACACATAAGAAAAGGGGGGAATGATAGGCCCAACCTGATCTTTTATTAAAATTGGGAGCCATATTGCTACAAAGCCATGATAAGATAATTTTGGCTTTACTATAAATTACTGCAAATTCTGAACCTGCTTGGAATGCCTGCCCATGCCTTGAACTCACCCATGTCTGGCTCTCTGACCAGATAGCAGCACTCTGTGAAACATTAGCGACACATCATAAATATTGGCCTTCCCTGGACAGACAATGACCATCTCTGAGGGTCTAATGGTCCTCACAAATTCTGATGTTGGGGCAGCAAAAAAAAAAAAAAAAAAAAAAAAAAAAATATATATATATATATATATATATATATATATATATATATATATATATATATATATATATATATATATATAAACTACCATTAGTGTGATGCTTGTCCGAGTTCTGTTATCTCTAACCCCCCTTTTGTGTAACTTTCTGGGCTTTAAAGCTGGGCTGTAGGTAAGTTGGGGTTGCTGTCTTGTTCCGGCCGTTGTGGGAGGGAGAGTTAGCCTGGCTGGTGAAAATAATAAGCTTAGTTTAATTTGATTTTAATTGGAGTCAGTGGTCTTTTCTTGCATCCTTGTCTAACAGGTAAACACTCCACAAACATGGAGCTCTGCTGGCCTAACGACTTTTTGAGAAACTGCCTCTGAGGTTGGGCACTTGAAATATATGTTGTTTTCAGGAGCTTTAGCTTCCTTTGTTGTGAGACCATCAAAGCTGGCTCTGCATCTATGTGACCTGAAGAAATTGGTTTCTTATTTTCCAATGAAAATGAGGCAAAGTGCTGAATTCTCTCTTTGTAGGTAAACTGTGGCCACTGAAGGCTAAGTGTCTCCCTGTGTGGACTGTGTACCCAGTTAGTCATCCTCCACTATTCATGGTGTTTCTTGCTGCTGCACTGGGAGTTTGGTATTTGCTCTACGAAATACAAGAAGTTCAACTGGGACACAGTGCTGAAGGTAGTTCTGTCACGTGTGGTCGGTCAGAGTCTGCAAGAGAATGCACCAACCAGGATTCTATCCCACATAGCTTGCCCACTTGAAGATAGCAACCTGATTCGTAACATTGCCCTGAAACCTCTCCATATAACAAGATGCCTTTACATATAAGGGTCTGCTGGCTGCACCATGTCAGTCACAAGCCATTTGGAAGTCAATGGTAGATCCAAATGGCCCCAACACAAATGTTTTATCCCACACCTGCACACCACAGTTCTGGGCCCAATACTCAGCAGGCTCCAACATACTGTCATTTCAGTTCTACACCATTTTCATGAAACCCAGTCAATCAAACCACTGTCTGGAACACTCCTGATCAGCAACAGGACATCCAAATGTTCTCCTCTGACACCTGGTTATGGGAATTTCAAAAATTTCTTGGTATTTATCTAGCATTTTTCACGGATGAAGTTGGAGGCACTGTAGGTTTCAATTCTTTCAAGAACCATTAAATGGTATGGAAGCTCATTTCAATGAAAGCTCTGGAGAATTCTCACAGTCAAGGCTTCCCAAAGAGTGGCCAAAAGATCACATGAACCCAGGCCCATTGAGGTCTAGAGTGTGAGGTCCATGTTTGTTTTGAATCTCATCTATGGCTGCCAAGTCTTTCATAATAAAATCATGTGATATCCTGGCTGAGATTCCCGATGCTCTGTGGAAAGCCACCCTGGGACTTGATCTCAGTTTCCAAGGGCGACTCTAATGCGTGGCCTCCTAAAATCCCAAGAGAACTCATGGCAATATTTCTCTGAGGTCAGTTTCAGAACTCAGTCTGTAAGGGGAATCACACCAGACTTCAAGCCCAGGTGGACCCAGTCATCTATTTCAACCACCACACAAATGACCACAATTAAAACCAAAACACTCCCACATGGCCCTCATCTTCTTCCATATAGACACTCATCATAACCTCTGGCTGGGGTTTTCCATGAGGGGCAAAGCTCACGACAGTGTCCAAAATAAGCTCCCTTACCCCTCATTTGCCTAAAATCAGGGTGGCCTGGACACCCTTCCTGTGAACCAGTAGTGATCAAATATGCCTGCCATTTGTACTGCCCAGCTTCTCCAATATGAGGCCTACTGACTGTTTGGTATAGATTTTTTATGTGAATTGGAGTCATGAGAAAACCCAAGCAATTACGGGCTAGCCTCTGCAGGGTTTTGGAGAACTCATTTGACCCAATGGATCCCTCTTCTCACTTGATGTAGGTCAGAAACCTTACAGAGGAAGGCGAGGGACTTCAACCACAATGACTGCCCTTTTGGCCATTTTGGTTTTGGAAGCACAAAAGGAATGTTTCTTTAGATCCATCAGGTGCTGAGAATCTAAGCCACAGCCTCACACAGGGCCAAGAGGCTGATTCAGACACATCCCTTTTGGAAGAAATTAAGCAAAGAGCCACAGGTGATGCCCATTCATTTCCATTTGAAAACTGTTTTCTTCAGGCTTCACAAAGGGTTGGCCTGAGGCAAAGACCTTCCTGACATTCAGGGCAACAGAACATTATGTAAGAAAAGGCCCAAAGCAGGGTTTCTCCACTGAGATTTTACTGGTCACACTGTTATCTGAGTTTTCTGAGATGCTCGCCATTCCCTTCAGCTATCCAGTACATGGCCATGTCACAGAGCTTGGAGGTGTTACATATCTTGGACTCAAAACCATGAGCCTGTTGTGGAGAGTGGCCAGAATTCAGGAAGAGTACAGGAACTTAGGAATATTGTAGGTGTTGCCCATCCATAAGGCAAGCCACAGTCCTTTCATAAATTGGGCAGGATGAATGCTGTTAAACTTTCTCCTGGAGAGGACAAATCCATTGATGCATTATCTTTTCTAATGTCTACAACCAGAGATACAGTGGAATACACAGATATAGAAACACTTGCCTTGTCAAACAACTTACTAGAAACAGTCCACTCAATACCAAACAAATAGCCTTTCCTACCTATCACGCCTTTCCTACTGTATCAACATACACTAGTTATTCATCACCCCCTGCCCCGGTTATTTTGCTGCAGTGGGACTGCTGCAGATGGTGGCCCATACAGGGAGCCCTGGGACACTTGGGGGTAAGTGACGAATAAAAGCTGCCCATCCATAGATAGGATGGGAGCAAATCTGCTCATCCCTAGGCAGATAGGGGGAGAGGAAAAACGGTCATTTCAAAAAATGGAGAAGATTGATACAGTATGATTGTGTCTTGTTTTATCTCAGTGTATTGTATTGTCTTTGTGATGAAAATAAGGAAGGGGTGAGAAGTAAATTGATAATGGAAAGAGGCACCCCAGTGGAAACAAGTGCAATTAGGGCATGTGTTGATGGAAGCCCAGGAAGTCTAATCAGAAAGAAAAAGAAAGTTAAGAAGAAGAAGGATTATCAGGAAAAAAGTTTCAGCAAAAGGCTGTTACTGAATACTTTTCGTTTCCGGAGTGTGTGTGAATAGGCGCCTCGGCTGCCACATGCTCAAGCCAGTCACTGTGCAGCAAGGGCTTTTCAAGCAGTGGCAGCCGGCAATTCCCCGCCCCCAGCCTGGGGAGCGGGGCCCCGTGGCAGTTTGAGTCCTGGACACTCCCCAGGGCCATCTGTGGCTGCCCAGGATGCTACAGCCAGCCATAGATGCTACTGGCTCCCTGATGTTTGGTCATTTTCAATGCCAATAACTAAGCTACAATGGTTCTCCCACACCCGGAAGATAATAAATAATAAGCACTATTAAGGCTTTTTTCAAATGTAAAAAACCTTGAGATAATGTACTAAATTTTTCAGAAGGTTGTTTTCTTAGCACCTGGTGGAATACTATAGGATTTTCTTTAGCCAGTGGTAGGAGTTCCTGCCTTCATCCCAGTGCCGGTGAGGACAAGGGTGGAAGAATTTCCAGTGTTGCTGAAAACCGGAGGAGACTTCGGCTGAGAAACGGAGGAGACTTTGGATCAAGCTAGCTGCCTTCAGAACTTTCCTGGGCTGTGATTTAAGCTAGCTGCCTGCAGAATTTACATGGACTGTGATTTAAGCTAGCTGCCTGCAGAACTTACCAGGACTGTGATTTAAGCTAGCTGCCTGCAGAACATACCTGGACTGTGGTTTACCTGAACTGTGAGTTAATCTATTGAGACACTGCTTTACCTGGACTGAGACAACAAACTGTAATCTATAACAAATTTTAACTCGGTGTCTTTGCTAACAGTGTCATTGCTGGTATTATTTCTCCAAGTGCTTCATCAATTGGCTTGTATTGTGACATTTTGTATCCTCCCTTTCTGTTTGTAGCAGGTTATTTATGGTGTTTCTGTAAAAACCACTGTGGTCTTTATTTAAATTAAATAAAAGGGGGAAATGTTAGAGTCTGTAAACATGTCAAAATAACACCTGGCATTTTGCCAGGGGAATGTTAGAGTGTGTAAACAAGTCTGGATGATGCCTGGCAAAATGCCAGAGGGAGTGGTTTGAGATGTAACAAAAGCGAGCCATTAAGTGTGGAGATTCCTGATTGGTTGACTGCAGTATCTAGTTTATGTTAATTAGATAACCTGGGTGGAATGTATAAATACCTCTATTGTCCTACAATAAATGGCTTCCACTCCTGCTATATCAACATACACATGTTATTCATAACCCCCACCCCCCGGTTATTTTGCTCCAACCGGACCGTGGCAGTATCTGCCAAGTCAGAAACCTCTCAAGTATGAACATGTGATACCAGGTAGGATTCTATATGTGCATATAAAAATACATGTGCTGAATAGGCTACACAAAAAGGGAGAGAGGAATTCACATATTTGTTAACTTTAAAAACACATGGAGAACTATTTTAATTAAAAATTGACTAGATTTATAACTCCTACCCTATATAATGCAAAAGGCAAGTCCAACTATACAACATGACTCCTCTGAACTGCTTGTATTTCTATTTTGTTTGGGTTATTAATCTCCATCATATTAGGATTAGTAGTCAGAGTCTAGTAGGGTATGGGTTAGTGTCCAAAATAAGCTCCCTTGCCCCTCATTTGCCTAAAGTCATGGTGGCCTGGACACCCTGCATGTGAACCAGGAGTGATAAAATAGGACTGCAGTTAATACAGCTCTGCTTCTCCAATTTGAGGCCTACTGAGTGTCAGGTAACAATTCTTTATGTGATTTGGAGTCATGAGAAAACACAACAACTTCTTCAGGGCACTGAAGAATTCATTTGAACCAAAGGATTCCTATTCTCACTTGATGTAGGTCAGAAACCTAACAAAGGAACGCAAGAGACTTCATTCACCATAACAGATCTTTTTGCCATTTTGGTTATGGATGCACACATGGGATCTTTCTTTAGATCCATGAGGTGCTGAGAATCTAAGCCACAACCGCACACAGGGCCAAGAGGCTGATTCAGACACATCCCTTTACAAAGAAATTAAGCAAAGAGCCACAGGTGATGCCCTTTCATTTCCATTTGAAAACTGTTTTCTTCAGGCTTAACAAAGGGGTGGGCTGAGGGAAAGAACTTCCTGACATTCAGGGCAACAGAAATATAGGTAAGAGAATGGCCAAAGCAGGATTTCTCCACTGAGACTTTCCTGGTCACACTGATATCTGAGTTTTCTGTGATTCTCCCATTCCATTCAGCTGTCCAGTACATGGCCATGGCACAGAGCTTGGAGGTGGTATATATCTTGGACACAAAACCATGAGCCTATTCTGGAGAGTGGCCAGAATTCAGGAAGAAAACAGGAACTTAGGAAGATAGTAGGTGTTCCCCATCCATAAGACACACCGCAGTCTATCCATCAGTTGAGCAGGATGAATGCTGGGAAGCTTTCTACTAGACAGGATGCATCCATTGGTGCATTCTGTTTTTTAATGTCCAAAACCACGTACACAGTGGGATACACCGAACTAGAATCACTCACCTTGTCAAACGATTTACTAGAAACAGTCCATTCCAAACCAAACAAACCACCTTTCCTACCTATTTTCAGAACATGAGACAAAACCACAAACTCACACCCACACCCACAAAGGCATCTCCTTCCCACAAGTAAGTCTCTGACTCTCCAGTGTGTCCTCTGTCTGTTGAGCCAAACTATGTTCCCCGAAATGGCCAGTCCTGTCTCAGTTCTGGTTGCCTTGGCCAACTCTGTGAAGTTGTCAGGATCCAGTGGTGAGCCACTACCTGCTTTCTCAGGAAAGATCCTCTTCATATCTGTCCTGGCATTTGGCCATTCTCTCAGCAGTAGGTACCAAGAAAGACTGACTCTGTCCTTGGTAAATCCAAACAACTGAGCCCAGTGGGAGTGGGACTGGGACTGGCTCTGGGTGTCTGGCATCTTGGATCCCAATTTCAGAGAGTTCCAATACCAAGGAAGTGAGGTAGGACACTTCCTTCAAGAACTGAATGAGTTCACTCCCTTGGCAACCACTTTGTCCTAACAGTTGGTTCCAAGGGTCCCATGAGATAGAGGCTGCCCCTACTTCCTGTGACACTTTCGCAAGTTAGAATGGTATATCAACCATAGGCACCCGGGAACATCTCTCAACAAAGGCCTGGTTTGGTCCACCTTCTCTACATTTAGAATAGAGAGACTGATTCAGACACGACCCTTCATCCTGACCAGGTGGTTTGCCATGCAAGGTGACTTTTGCTCTCTCAACTCCTTCATAGCTGCCTACATCTTCTCCAGGTATCATTTCTGCATGGACCTTTGAGGTTCTCAGCAGGTTTAAGATGACCTACATTCCTGTATTGTAAAAACAACTCTGTCCCTTCTCTTCTGTAAACTTAGATTGAGGGAAGAGTGTATGGTTAGGGTTAATAAAAGGTTCGATTTGGGTTAAGAATCATTCTGCAGGATGAATAATTGTATTGGGAACCTGTAATATTTACAAGAATGTAAAAGTGAAATATTAGAATGAAAACAGAAATCTAGGTAAGATTTGAAGCCCAGAAGGGTATTGGGCCCTTGATTGGGATACTTAGCTTTGAATTATGTTCTGCAGAGATGTCTCAGATAAATCGATGTACAATGGCATAGGACCTTGTACCTTGGATGATGGAATGTCGAAGAGAACTTCTAGTCAAAAAGGGATACTCGGTATTATTTGAAAGATAGTCAGTAGGTTTAGAAAGCAGAGAGAGTGTAGGATTTAAACCAAAAGTTCTTTAGCAATAGGGTTTCGGGTAGAGAGTGAATGAAAATGTGAGCACATGTGAAGAGTCAGTCACAATGATAAACTGTGGAAAATATGTAGGAAAGCAGATATTAATAGAGACATTAGTAAATCAGGCAAATGATAAAGTGATTGATAGGATTAGACATTTTCAACAGGCTTGAGGTAAAATATATAATCTTAGGAAGAAACAAATATGTAGTGACCAATATGATTCACATTTGAGAGCGTTAGGCAACCTGGACATGGATGTTTTTAGTAATGCATACTCACTTTCCATTAAGGCTTTGGTAAAATCATAAGTGTGAACTTTGCTTTTTGTGTCCAGAAAATTACTGTGATAAAATGTATATGTAGATCAGATGACATAAGTATTTATTCCACCGTTTCTGGGAGCAATATTTTGAAGATATATAAATTAGTACTGGCGTTACAAATGGGTGTACCCTGTGTCTAGGAATATAGAGATAATGCATGAATAGACAAAACTTTGATTAAACAATGTAACAAGTTCTAAATTTAAATAATGGATTGAATTGATATCTGAAAATATACAGGAAATCTTATATTGATATGCAATCATTCAATCCAACCAGGTATCCATCTTATTTTAATATTAGGCTTATGGATTATCATAAAGAGTGTGTGAATTTTATTTCAAAGGTGATTATGGATTTCAGAAATAATGAGTTTGGAAAGAAGTCTCATGAAGAGACCAGACAAGAAACCTGGAGGAATACAAGAGTTTTGAATAAGGAAGTTATTGAAAGCGAAACAAATGCCTATAAATTTGTGAACTTGTTAATGAAATATATATCCTATGATGTGCATAAACTGAAGAAATAATAATGTACCAGTTTTGTTAAAAAATGAACGTCAAAATACACATCATGTCCCATAGGAATCTACAAGCATTGATGTTAAACTGGGACAGTTACTGTAGAAATATTTGGATTTGTATGCACCATTCACTGAAGTTTGTTTTTAGTACTAGGAAACAAATATGTATTTCAGGTGGATGAATATTTTTGAAAATAATCTTGTGAAAAGTTGATTATAAATCCACATACATGTACATGAATGAATTTAGGGAGTATATAATAAGACACATATGTTTCATATTTTCAAAAATCTGGAGAGTGTATATCTATCTATCTATCTATCTATCTATCTATCTATACACACACACACACACACACTCAAACAGACATTAAAATGTAGCAATATATATATATCATGAAATATATATAATCCACAGAGCCAAAAATATTAATTTTACTAAACGTGGATTTATGTATAATGTTGTTCAACTAGGAAGTCACCCATAGTTTGAATTTTCACTTCCAACAGCATTCAGAGGAGTGATCTCTTCTGACAATTTGTATCTGCTAAGTCAGCAACCTCTCAAGAATGTACATGTGATACCAGGTAGGATTCTAAATGTGCATATAAAAATACATCTTCTGAATAGGCTACAGAGAAAGGGAGAGAGGAATTCACATGGTTGTGAACTTTAAAAACACATGGAGAACTGTTTCAATTAAAAATTGACTAAATTTATAACTCCTACCCTATATAATGCAAAAGGCAAGTACAACTATACAACATGAATCCTCAAAACTTCTTGTATTTCTATTCTGTTCGGGTTATTATTCTCCATCATGTTAGGATTACTAGTCAGAGTCTAGTAGGGTATGGGTTAGTGTCCAAAATAAGCTCCCTTGCCGCTCATTTGCCTAAAGTCATGGTGGCCTGGACACCCTGCATGTGAACCAGGAGTGATAAAATAAGACCGCAGTTAATACTGATCTGCTTCTCCAATTTGAGGCCTACTGACTGTCAGGTATAGATTCTTTATGTGAATTGGAGTCATAAGAAAACCCAAGCACTTCTTCAGGGCTTTCAAAAATTTATTTGAACCAAAGGATCCCTATTCTCACTTGATGTAGTTCAGGAACCTAACAAAGAAAGGCAAGAGACTTCATCCATCATAACTGATCTTTTTGAAATTTTGGTTTTGGATGCACACATCGGATCTTTCTTTAGATCCATCAGGGGCTGAGAATCTAAGCCACAACCGCACACAGGGCCAAAGGGTGATTCAGACACATCCCTTTGCAAAGAAATTAAGCAAAGAGCCACAGGTGATGCCCATTCATTTTCATTTGAAAACTCTTTTTTTCAGGCTTCACATGAGGGTGGCCTGAGGCAAAGAACTTCCTGACATTCAGGGAAACAGATACATAGTAAGAGAATGGCCCATAGCAGGGTTTCTCCACTGAGACTTTCCTGGTCACACTGATATCTGAGTTTTCTGAGATTCTCCCATTCCCTTCAGCTGTCCAGTACATGGCCATTTAACAGAGCTTGAGGTGGTACATATCTTAAACACAAAACTATGTGCCTATTCGGGAGAGTGGCCAGAATGCAGGAAGAAAACAGGAACTTAGGCAGATAGTAGGTGTTGCCCATCCATGAGGCAAGCCGCAGTCCATTCATCAATTGGGCAGGATGAATGCTGCGAAGCTTTCTACTAGACAGAACACATCAACTGATGCATTCTCTTTTCTAATGTCGACAACCACGGACACAGTGGGATACACAGACATAGAAAGACTCGCCTTGTCAAACGACTTACTAGAAACAGTTCACTACAATCCAATCAAACCGCCTTTCTTTCGTATTCTCAGAACATGAGACAAAACCACAAACCCACACCCACACCTGCAAAGGCACCTCCTTCCCCCAAGTAGGTCTGTCATATCCGGAGTGTCCTCTGACTGGTGGGCCATACTATGTTCTCCCAAAATGGCCTGTCCTGTCTCAGATCTGCTATACTTTGCCAACTCTGTGAAGTAGTCAGGAGCCAGCGGTGATCCACTACCTGCTTTATCAGGATAGGACCCTCTTCAGAGGTTTCCTGGCATTTGGCCATCCTCAAATCAGTAGGTACCAAGAAATATTGACTCTGTCCTTCGTAAATCCAAACAAGTTAGACCACTGGGACTTGGACGGGTTATGGCTCTGGGTGCCTGGCTTCCTGGATCCCAAGTTCAGAGACTTCCATCACCAAGGAAGTGAGGTGAAGTCACTTCCTTGAGGAACTGAATGAGGTCACTGCCTTGGAAACCACGTTGTCCTAACATTTGCCTCCAAGGTTCCCATGAGATGGAGGATGCCCCTACATCCTGTGACACTTTCACAAGTTCGAATCGTATATCAAACATAGGGACCAGGGAACAGCTCTCCACACAGGCATGGTTTGGTCTATCTTCTCTGTATTAAGAAGAATGAGGCTGATTCAGACACATTCCTTAATTCTACCAGGTTGTTTGCCATTGAGATGACTTTTGCTCTCTCAGGTCCTTCATCGCTGCCTACATCTTCTCCAGGGATCATTTCTGCATGTACCTTTGAGGTTCTCAGCAGGTGGAAGATCCCATGCATTCCTGTATTGTAAGACCAACACTATCACTGCTCTTCTGTAAAGTTAGATTGAGGGAACAGTGTATGGTTACGGTTAATAACATTTTCATTTTCGGTTAGGAACCATTCTGCTGGATGAATAATGTTATTGGAACCTGTGATATTTATTAGAATACAGACGTGAAATATATGTACATAAACAGAAATCTAAGTAAGATTTGAAGCCCAGAAATCATTGGGCCCTTGATTGGGATACCTATCGTTGAATTACATTCTGCAAAAATGTCTCAGAGAAATCGATATACAATGGCATAAGACCTTGTAACTGGATGATTGAATGTAGAAGAGAACCTCCAGTCAAAAAGTGATAGTCGGTAGGATTAGGAAGATAGTAGGTAGGTTTTAAGAAGAAGAGTGAATATAGGATTTGGACCAAAAGTTCTTTAGCAATAGGATTTCGATTAGAGTGTGAATGTAAGTTTCAGAACATGTGAAGATTTAGTCACAATGATGAACTGTGGAAAAGCAGATACCAGTAGAGACATTACAAAAACAGGCAAAGTATAAAGTGAGTGAGAGGATTAGACATTTTCAACAGGGTTGAGTTTGAATATATAATCTTTGGAAGAAACTAATTTGTAGGTACCAATAGGATTTTCATTTGAGAGCATTAGGCAACCTGGACATGGATGTTTTTAGTAATCCATGTTCACTTTTCATTTAGCTTTGATACAATCATAAGTGTGACCTTTGCTTTTTGTGTCCAGAATATTTCAGTGATAAAATGCATATGTAGATCAGGTGACATGGGTATTTCTTCCAACATTTCTGGGAGCAATATTTTGAAGACGTATAAATTAGTGTTGGGGGTACAAAGAGGTGTACCCTGTGTCTATGAATATAGAGATAATGCATGAAAATACCACATTGTGAATAAATAATATAACTGGTTCCACTTTAAATAATGGATTGAATTGATATCTGAAACTAAGTAAGAAATCTTATATTGATATACAATCATTCATTCCAACCAGTTGTACATCTAATGGTAATATTAGGGTTATGGTTTATTATGAGGGGTGTGTGAGTTTTGCTTCAAATGTGATAATGGAAATCGAAAATAATGTGTTTGGAAAGAAGTTTCAAGAAAAGACCAGTCAGAAACGGAGGAATACATGTTTTCTGAAGGAGGAAGTGATTGAAAGTGAAATAAATGCCTATAAATTTGTGAACGTGTGGATGAAATATATATCCTATAATGTGCATAAACTCAAGAAATAGAAATGTACCAGTGTTGAATAAAAATAAACTTCAAAGTACATATCATGTCCCATAGGAATCTACTTGCATTGATGTTAAACTGGGTCAGTTACTGTAGAAATATTAGGATTTTTTTTTTTTTGGTGTTATACTACAATTTATTTTAGCACTAGAATGCCACAGAATGTAGAGGAAAGAGCAATGGATTTTTAGTTATAGCACTAATAATCCAACATTTAATGACTTTTTTGGGGAGTCTAGAAATTACATAAGGCTATGTAACATATATTTTATTATTTAACATTCATAAATGCTTGGGATTTTAGTAATATTTCTAGTTTTTTATTTTTTATTTTTTAAGTTGTTGATGGATCTTCATTTTCTTTATTTGTATGTGGTGCTGAGAATAGAACCCAGTTCCTCACACATACTAGGCAAACATGTTAACACTGAATCACAAACCCAGCCGCTCCACTTTTGTCTTAACATCGAACACGCCTCTCCCTCTTCTTTACTCACTTTCTTCCTCATTTTTCCCCTTCTCTCTCTTCCTTTTTCGTTTTTCCTCCATATCTATTTTTCTCTCATGGCATTACAAACAGTTGTATGCTATGAAATTTAAATTTGAGACTGTTTTTTATAGTCACTATTTTTTTTAAAAAAAATTAATAATTATAATCACCTGATAGATATATTACAATACATTTATTATACATATGTGTCTATATTCATGCATATGCATTACATATATTATGTATATATATATATATATATATATATATATATACATATATATTTAAAAGTACTTTGATTAGCCTGTTAGAAATAATATACACCAAGACTTTCTTAATTCTGAAGTCTTCCAGAATTAACATCTTACAATGAAAATCAAATAAACATATTTAATAAAAAAGGTATCATTCTTTATTATCAATATTGATAATTTAATGTTTTTTATCACGTTACGCTGTAATATGGCATATTATATCTTATGAATTAGAGAAATTTTTTTGAACAACCTATTATTTAAGGACCATATGCACTGACATTTTAAATGGCTTTCTTATGATTTCAATTTCTATCAATTATGTATTAATTGCCAAATACTTATTTTAGTACTTTTCATATTCATAATTGATATAAAGTGAATTGTTTAATTTTTCTGGTAATTAGTTACTTATTACAGTAGGGACATTTTTAATAGTTCTAAATTTTTATAAGTAAATGGTACAAAGATATTTTCATGCAAAATTAAGAATAATTGCATGCTCTAAATGTTTGATTGTTGATACATATAATACAGAGCTTTTGATGAGTCTCTTCCCAGTAAAACATAAAATGCAAAGATATCGTTGGGTATGTATGTCCAAATAAAGATAATGAAAAATACACATTATCAGCTAGAAACTATTAAATAAAAGATGAAAAGAACAATCCAACACATTGTACCAACTTATCAGATGAGGCAGTATTCTGAAAGAATAGCCTAAGACTAGACCTGGTCCATGACAAAATATTTACCAAAAATTGAAATATGAAAAATATAGGAAATGCTATGAATTTTTCATGAAGGTAGGTGGATTATCCTTTAATCTCAATTAAGTGTATTTTCAAAAGCCAGTTTTCTGGTAAAATAAATTTGTGATAGATACAACTACACAAAACAAAGTTTCTGCTTAGCAAAATGAATGCATCTCAACACTTTTTTAGCTGATTTCTTGCCACTCAATTTTAAACCTTTATTTATTTATTTATTTTTATTGATTGTTCAAAACATTACAAAACTCATGATATAATATCTTTCATACATTTGACTCAATTGGGTTATGAACTCCCATTTTTCCCCAAATACGAATTGTAGAAGCACATTGGTTACACATTCACATTTGTACATAATGGCATAATAGTGATGTTGTATTCTGCTACCTTTTCTATCCCCTACTATCCCCCCTCCCCTCCCCTCCCATCTTTCCTCTCTACCTCATCTGCTG
The DNA here is from genome assembly GCF_048772815.1 of Callospermophilus lateralis. NCBI lineage: Eukaryota > Metazoa > Chordata > Mammalia > Rodentia > Sciuridae > Callospermophilus > Callospermophilus lateralis. The sequence goes on along the minus strand of NW_027512980.1, from coordinate 244,347 downwards.
TTGTTCAATTCTCTCCATTGTTTTCCCCCCATTTCCCCTCACAAGCTCTTATATGTAATTTTGTGTAACATTGAGGGTCTCCTACCATTTCCATATGCTTTCCCTTCTCTCCCCCTTTCTATCCCCCCACTCGTCTTTGTTTAATGTTAATCTTTTTCTCATGCTCTTCCTCCCTGTTCTGTTCTTAGGTGCTCTCTTTATATCAAAGAAGACATTTGGCATTTTTTTAAGGATTGGTTAGCTTAGCTTAGCATAATCTGCTCTAATGCCATCCATTTCCTTGCAAAGTCTATGATTTTGCCATTTTTTAGTGCTGAGTAATACTCCATTGTGTATAGATGCCACAGTTTTTTAACCATTCATCTATTGAAGGACATCTAGGTTGGTTCCACAGTCTAGCTATTGTGAATTGTGGCGCTATGATCATTGATGTGGCAGTATCCCTATAGTACGCTCTGTTAAGACCCTCTAGTCCGAGAAGGGTGATAGCTGGGTCAAATGGTGCATTCATTCCCAGCTTTCCAAGAAATCTCCATACTGCTTTACAAATTGGCCTTATCAATTTTCAGTACCACCAGTAGTGTACAAGTGTACCCTTTTCTCCACATCCTGGCCAACACTTATTGTTGTTTGACTTCATAATGGCTGCTAATCTTACTGGAGTAAGATGGTATCTTAGGGTGGTTTTGATTTGCATTTCTCTGACTGATACAGATGGTGAGCATTTTTTTATGTACTTGTTGATTGATTGTATGTCCTCCTCTCTGAAGTGTCTGTTCAGGTCCTTGGCCCATTTGTTGATTGGGTTATTTGTTATCTTATTGTTTAATTTTTTGAGTTCTTTGTATATTCTGGATATTAGAGCTCTATCTGAAGTGTGAGGGGTAAAAAATTGTTCCCAGGATGTAGACTCTCTATTTACCTCTCTTATTGTTTCTCTTGCAGAGAAAAAACTTTTTAGTTTAAGTAAGTCCCATTTGTTTATTGTTGTTATTAACTCTTGGGCTATGGGTGTCCTATTAATGAATTTGGAGCCCGACCCCACAGTATGTAGATCATAGCCATCTTTTTCTTCTATCACATGCAGTGTCTCTGATTTCATCACTAGCTCCTTGATCCATTTTGAGTTAACTTTTGTGCATGGCGAGAGAAAGGGATTCAGTTTCATTTTGGTGCATATGGATTTCCAATTTTCCCAGCACCATTTGTTGAAGATGCTATCCATCTCCCAATATGCTTTTAGCCTCTTTATCATATATAAGAATGTTGTAATTTTGTGGATTGATTTCTGTGTCCTCTATTCTCTACCACTGATCCACCTGCCTGTTTTGGTACCAGTACCACGCTGCTTTTATAACTATTGCTTTGTAGTACAGTTTGAACTCTGGTATCGCTATACCTCCAGATTCAAATTCCTGCTTAGAATTGCTTTTGCTATTCTGGGTCTTTTGTTTTTCCATATGAATTTCATGATTGCTTTATCATTTCTACAAGAAATGCCTTTGGGATTTTGATTGGCATCCATTTTAACCTGTAGAGAACTTTGGGTAATATCACCATTTTGATGATGTTAGTTCTGCCTATCCATGAACAGGGTACATTTTTCCATCTTCTAAGATCTTCTTCTATCTCTCTCTTTAGGATTCTGTAGTTTTCATTATATAAATCTTTCACCTCTTTTGTTAGGTTGATTTCCAAGTATCTTATTTTCTTTGAGGATATTGTGAATGGAGTGGTTTTTCCTCCTTTCCATATCAGAAGTTTTGCTCCTGATATACATAAATGCCTTTGATTTATGCGTGTTGATTTTATATCCTGCCACTTTGCTTAATTCATTTATTATCTCTAGCAGTTTCTTTGTAGACCCTTTTGGGTCTGTTATATATATTATCATGTCATCCACAAATAGTGATAATTTAAGTTCTTGTTTTCCTATTTTTATGCCTTTAATTTCTATTGTCTAATTGCTCTGGCTAGAATTTCAAGAACTAAATTGAATAGAAGTGGTGATAGAGGGCATCCCTGTCTTGTTCCAGATTTTAGAGGCAATCCCTTCAGTTTTTCTCCATTTAGGATGATGCTAGCCTGAGGTTTAGCATATATAGCTTTTACAGTGTTGAGGTAAGTTCCTGTTATCCCTAGTTTTTCTAGTGTTTTGAACATAAAGGGATGCTGTACTTTGTCAAATGTTTTTTTCTGCATCTATCGAGATGATCATATGGTTCTTGTCTTTAAGTCTATTGATGTGGTGAATAGTATTTATTGATTTCCGTATATTGAACCAGCCTTGCATCCCAGGGGTGAATCCTACTTGATCATGGTGCACAATTTTTTTTGATATGCTTTTGTATTCGATTCATCAGGATTTTATTGAGAATTTTTGTATCCAAGTTCATTAGAGATATTGGTCTGTAGTTTTGTTTCTTTGAAGTGTCTTAGTCTGATTTCAAGATCAGGGTGATTTTGGCCTCATAGAATGAATTTGAAAGAGCTCCTTCTTTTTCTATTTCTTGAAAGAGCTTGAAAAGAATCAGTATTAATTCTTCTTTGAAGGTTTTGTAGAACTCCGCTGTTTACCCATCCGGTCCAGGGCTTTTTTTCGTTGGTTATCTTTTGATGGCTTCTTCTATTTCTTCCTTTGTCATTGGTCTGTTTAAATTGTGTGTGTCTTCCTGACTCAATCTGGGCAGATCGTATGACTTAAGAAATTTATTGATATCTTCACTATCTTCTATTTTATTGGAATATAGGGTTTCAAAATACTTTCTAATTATCTTCTATATTTCTGTAGTGTCTGTTGTGGTATTGCATTTTTCACCCCCTATGTTAATAATTTGAGTTCTCTCTCTTCTTCTCTTCGTTATCATGGCTAAGGGCCTGTCAATCTTATTTATTTTTTCAAAGAAACAACTTTTAGTTTATCAATTTTTTCAATGATTTTTTGTTTCAATTTCGTTGATTTCTGCTCTTATTTTAATGTCGTCTACTACATTTGCTGTTGTTTTGCTCTTCCTTTTCTAGGTTTTTGAGGTGTAGTGTGAGTTCATTTATTTGTTGTTGTTTTTTTCTTTTTTTGAGGAAAGAACTCCAAGAAATGAATTTTCCTCTTAAAACTGCTTTCATTGTGTCCCATAGATTACAGTAGGTTGTGTCTGTATGGTCATTTGTCTCTAAGAATTTTTTTGTCTCCTCCTTAATGTCTTCTGTAACCCATTGATCATTCAGTAGAATATTGTTCATTTTCCATGTGATGTAGGATTTTTCCTTCCTTCTTTTATCATTGATTTCCAGTTTCATTTCATTATGATCTGATATGGTGCATGGTATTATCTCCACGCCTTTATATTTACTCAGAGTTGCCCTATGACCTAATATATTGTCTATCTTTGAGTAGGATCCATCTGCTGCTGATAAGAAGGTGTATCCACTTGATGATGGTTGATATATTCTATATATGTCGGTTAAGTCTAGGTTATTGATTGTGCTGTTGAGTTCTATAGTTTCTTTATTCAGTTTTTGTCTAGAGGATGTGTCTAATGGTGAGAGCGGTCTGTTGACGTCACCTATAATTATTATGTTGTAGTCTATTTGACTCTTGAACTTGAGAAGAGTTTGTTTTATGAGTGTGGCAGCTCATTTGTTTGCTGCATACAAATTGGTAATTATTATGTTATGTTGGTGGATGGTTCCTTTTAACGTTATATAGTGTCCTTCTTTATCCCTTTTGATTAACGTAGGTTTGAAGTTGATTGTATTTGATATGAGTTTGGCCACTCCTGCTTGCTTCCGTGTGCCCTGTGAGTGGTATGATTTTTCCCAACCTTTTACTTTCAGCCTGTGTATGTCTTTACCTATCATATGAGTCTCCTGAAAGCAGCATATTGTTGGATTTGTTTTTTTGATCCAGGTTACTACCCTATGTCTCTTGAATGGTGAGTTTAGGCCATTAACATTTAAGGTTACAATTGAAATATGATTTGTACATCCATTCATGTTAATTTATTTATTTATTTTAGTTTGGCTAGTTTTTACTTTTTGGTTATTTTCCTCCCCCTTTACTGAGATACCTCCCACTGTTAGTTTGGGGCACTATTTTTCAATTCTTCTTCTTGTAGTATTTTGCCCAAATCCTTTGCAGTGCTGGTGTTATGGGTGTGAATTCTTTTAGTTTTTATTCATTGTGAAAGACTTTAATTTTATTGTCAAATCTGAAGCTTAATTTTGCTGGATACAGTATTCTTTGTTGGAATTCATTATTTTTCAGTGTTTGAAATACATTGTTCCAGGATCTTCTCACTTTCAAAGTTTGTGATGAAAAATCAGTCGTTAATCTAATTGGTTTACCCCTGAATGTAATCCGCCTACTTTCTCTCTTAGCTTTTAATATTCTCTCCTTGTTCTGTATTTTGGCTATCTTCATAATTATATGTCTTGGAGTTGGTCTATTATGGTTTTGAATGTTTGGGGTCCTGTAGTCTTCAAGGATTTGGCAATGCATTCCATCTTTCATCTCTGGGAAGTTTTCTAGAATTATTTCATTTAATATGTTGTCCATTCTTTCGGTTTGAATCTCTATGGCTTCTTCTATTCCGATGACTGTGAAATTTGTTTTTTTTATGATATCCCATATCTTTTGAATAGACTGCTCTTGGGACTTAAGCATCTTTTCTGTGTTGACTATATTCTTTTCAAGTTGATAAACGTTGTCGTCATTATCTGATGTTCTGACTTCTATTTGATCTAGTCTATTTGTAATATTCTCGTTTGAGTTTTAATTAATAGTTTCCTGCATTTCTAGGATTACTGTTTGAGTTTTTTAAGATCTCTATCTCCTGGTAAAGCTTGTTCTTTGCCATTTGAATTTGTTTAATTCATTTTCAAAATATACTTTTATTGCTAGGACTTGCTGATTCATGTATTCTCTAATATCCCTTTCCATCTGAGTTAGGTAAGCCTTGAGTTTTTTTCCCTATCCCTGTTTCTGATGATTCTAGGTCCTCCTGTAGAATTAAGTTGTCCTGCATTGTTTGTACACATTTTTTTCCTTTGTTTTTTCATGATGTTCACGTTGTTTTCCATCTCTATTTGATTGCTGTTTTTCTGCTCTATTCTATAGATTTGTTTTGGTTTAATATATCTGTTGTCTCTCCTTTGTGTTGGTAGACTATGCCTGCTAAAGTGAATTCTGCTTGGAAGGAATTGCAATGGCCGAGCTCCAGTGATGTCACCTGTCTGCTATGGCGGGCCCCAGGCTCCTTGCCAGGGTGTTCAAATGGGAGTGGGCTGGGACTGATCTGTCTCTGTTTGTTTTCAACTCCCGGTCGCCGGCGGGCGGGCGGTCTCCAGCTGTCCAGTCACACAGTCAGCGGGTGGGCTGTCACTGGTGGGCGGGAGATCTCTAGCCACCCAGTTGCACGTGCAGCCAGCGGGCGATTGGTCGCTGGTAGGCAGGCGGGCACCAGCCACCCAGTCGCACCAGCAGCGGGCTGTTTGTGACCAGTGGGCGGGCGTTCTCCAGCCGCCCAGTCACGCGGGCCTGGCCTCTAGTCCCCTGTTATCTCCTGCTAGTCCTGGTTTCTCGTGCTAGACCAGATTTCCCCTGAGAGATGCCTCTCGGCAGCTCATACTGTCCTCTGGGCCTGCCGTTTCTTGGGTGTGGATGGTGTCTATGGGGAACCCCGGCACTCTATTGTTTTGATTTTTTCCTCTTGCCCCTCTCCCAGCTCTGGCTAGACAGGTTTCGTTTTCGCCGCTGATGGGAGGGGAAGTTGAAGGTCAGGTGCCTGTAGTTTTCCCGACGTCTTTATGCAGGCTCTCTCTGATAATCTCTCCAATGGAAAGCCTAAGAGAGATTTTATGTGAATTCCCTGCTGTATGGGAGATGAGCTGAGTAACACAAACCTGTTTTATTGTTGCAATCTGTTGGAGAGTGGCGGTGGTTACTTCTGCTCTCCAAGATGGTGACCGTTGGTTTCCTTGGTGGAGTTTTTATTGTGGGGGGATAGAACTGTAGCACTTCCTTCCCCGTTTGAAATCCCAAACTCAGCCCGGGGCTCAGTTGGAGGTCAGCCAGCAGGATTCCACAGAATCTGCAGCAACGTTTCTCCCTGCCGGCTGGTCGCTTCTAGGTGGTGCCCTGCTGTCTCTAGCCACGGGGCAGGCCACACAGATTTGTCAGCCCGGATCTCCGGTCGCACATTTGGCTCGTGTTTGAGACTCAATTACCGGACCTCATTGGTGGAAATCATTCTTCTAGGTTTCGGTGCACACCCATTTTTCTGTAAGATCCTAACAAAATAATTTTTTGTCGTTCTAACTCGTTATTCACCTGTGAAGTGGCGCAGTTCACAGGGTGTGAATGGCAGATTCAGAGACATCCCTTCATCCTGACCAGGTTGTTTGCCATGGAAGATGACTTTTGCTCTCTCAGGTCCTTCATAGCTGCCTACATCTTCTCCATGGCTTATTTCTCCATGGACCTTTGAGGTTCTCAGCAGGTGAAAGATCCCCTACATTCCTGTATTATAAGACCAACTCTGTCCGTGCTCTTCTTTAAAGTTAGATTGAGGGAACACTGTAGGGTTAGGGTTAATAACATGTTTGATTTGGGTTAGGAATCATTCTGTTTATGAATAATTCTATTGAGAAGCTGCGATATGTATAAGAATATATAGTGGAAATATATGTAGGAAAACAGAAATCTAAGTAAGATTTGAATCCCAGAATGGCATTGGGCCCTTAATTGGGATACTTAGCGTTGAATTACGTTCTGCACAGATGTCTCAGGTAAATTGATATACAATGTCATAGGACCCTGTACCTTGGAAGATTGAATGTAGATGAGAACATCCATTTAAAAAGGTATAGTTGTTATTGAATGGTTAATTAAATAGGTACTTGTCACTTCCTGTTTTTCTCTATGCTTAACAAAACACTGTTGAAATCTTGAGAACTGTTTGCTAATCTTGTTCCCAGAATGTGCTGTCCCCAGTTTTCAAACTGCAGAATTTACTCTCTCACCTGGTTGCATGCAAACTGCCCACTCCCACTGACCCATCAATAAACTTCCCTCCTTGCCCTCGGCAAGGAAAGTATATAAGCTCTGCTCAAGCTCTTCTCAGGGCTCTCTGCTGTATTCAAGTGAGCTCTGAGCCCCAGCATGCTGGAACTCCAATAAACCCTTTGCTGTTTCATGAGTCAGTTTCTTGGTGGTCTCTTCCTCCAATGCACGCCCGACCTTTACACATGAAGTTTCCACTGATATCTGGCAGCGGCGGATGAGAGACCCCAACGGGCTACTCTTGGGGTAAGTAAGTCTCCTATTCCTGGTTTCAGGTTTCAGGTTAGGACTTGGAAAAATGGCTATTGATGAAGAGTGTGAGCTCTCTCCGACAGTGGCTGACAGACGTGTCACAGAGCCACAGGCCACGTTCCTGGAGGACGCCCCAGAGGACTTGGGAAATTTAGTTATAATAGATTCCTCGACTCAGTGATATTTTGTTTTGGATTCGGTATTGCCAGCCCATTGGTTATTGCCGGCTACTCAGTCCTGATCTCAGTGTTGGACGTCCATTGCCTGTCTTTATTGTCTTGTCTTGTCTGTTTCATGTGTCGTTGCTTTCACTGTTTGTGGATCTTTCATTATGGGACAGAGCACTTCAATGCTAGATCTCAGTTTAAAGGGCGACTCTTATGCGTGGTCTCATAAAATCCCAACACAATTAATGGCAATACTTCTCTGAGCTCAGTTCCAGAACTCAGTCTCTAAGGGGAATCACACCAGAGTTCAAGCCCAGGTGGACCCAGTCATCTCTTCCAAATGCCACACAAATGACCACAATTAAAACCAAAACACTCCCCAATGGCCCTCATCTTCTTCCATATAGACACTCATCATAACCTCTGGCTGGACGTTTCCATGAGGAACATAGCCCAAGACAGTGTCCAAAACATGCTCCCTTGCCGCTAATTTGCCTAAAGTCAGGGTGGCCTGGAAACCCTTCCAGTGAACCAGGATTGATCAAATACACTTGCCATTAATACTGATCTTCTTCTGCAATTTGAGGCCTACTGACTGTCAGGTGTAGATTCTTTATGTGAATTTCAGTCATAAGAAAACCCAACCACATCTGCAGTGCTTTGAAAAACTCATTTGACCCAAAGGATCCCAATTCTCACTTGATGGACGTCAAGAACCTAACAGAGGACGGAGAGAAACTTCACCCACAATGACTGCTCTTTTGGCCATTTTGGTTTTGGATGCACACATGGGATCTTTCTTTAGATCTATCAGTTGCAGAGAATCTAAGACACAGCCTCACACAGGGCATAGAGTTGGATTCAGACACATCCATTTCCAAAGCAAGTAAGCAAAGAGCCACAGGTTATGCCCATTCATTTAGATCTGAAAACTATTTTCTTCAGGCTTCACAAAGGGGTGGTCCGAAACAAAGTACTTCTTGACATTCAAGGCAACAGAACATTATGTAAGCAAAAGGCTCAAAGAAGGGTTTCTCCACTGAGAGTTTACTGGTCACACTGATATCTGCGTTTTCTGAGATGCTCGCCATTCCCTTCATCTATCCAGTACATGGCCATGTCACAGAGCTTGGAGGTGGTACATATCTTGGACACAAAACCATGAGCCTATTCTGGAGATTGGCGAGAATTCAGAAAGAAAATTGAAAATTACTAAGATCGTTGGTGTTGCCCATCCTTAAGGAAAGCTGCAATCCATTCATTAATTGGGCAGGATGAATGCTGGGAAGCTTTCTACAAGACAAGACAAATCCATTGATGCATTCTCTTTTCTAATTTCTACAACCACGGACATAGTGGGATACACAGACATAGAAACACTCGCCTTGTCAAACGTCTTACTAGAAACAGTTCAACCCCAAAAAACAAACCACCTTTCCTACCTATTTTCAGAACATGAGACAAAATCATAAACCCAAAACCACACCCATATTGGCACCTCCTTCCCCCAAGTAGGTCTGTGACTCTAGGGAGTGTCCTCTGACTGGTGGGCCATACAATTTTCCCCTGAAAAGTCCTGTCCTGTCTCAGGTCTGTTCTCCTTGACCAACTCTGTTAAGTTGTCAGAAGCTAGTGTTTAGCCACTACCTGCTTTCTCAGGAAAGGCCCTTCTTCAGAGCTCTCCTTGCTTTTGCCATCCTAACATCAGTAGGTACAAAGAAAGACTGACTCTGTCCTTGGTAAATCCAAACAAGTGAGCCCATTGGGACTGGGACTGGGACTGGCTCTATGTGCCTGGTTTCCAGTATCCCAAGTTCAGAGAGATCCATCACCAAGAAAGTGAGGTGAGGTCACTCCCTTCAGGAACTGAATAAATTCACTGCCTTGTAAACCATTTTGTCCTAATAGTTGCTTCCAAGTGTCCCATTAGATGGAGGCTTCCCCTACTTCCTTTGAAACTTTCACAAGTTAGAATGGTATGTCAACCTTAGGAACCCGGGAATAGCTATCCACACAGGCCTGGTTTGGTCAATCTCCTCTACATTAAGAAGAGAGAGGCTGATTCAGACACATCCCTTCATCCTGACCAGGGTGATTGCCATGGAAGATGACTTTTGCTCTCGCAGATCCTTCATAGCTGACTATATCTTCTCCAGGATTCATTTCTGCATGGACTTTGGAGGTTCTCAGCAGGTGGAAGATCCCCTACATTCCTGTATTGTAAGACCAACTCTGTCCCTGCTTTTCTTTAAATATAGGTTGATAGAACAGTGTATTCTTAGGGCTAATAAAATGTTTGATTTGAGTTAGGAATAATCCTGCGGGATGAATAATGGTATTGGGAACCTGAGATATTTATAAAAATATAGAGGTTAAATATATGAATTAAAACCGAAATCTAGGTAATTTTGAAGCTCAGAAGGGCATTGGGCCCTTGATTGGGATACTTAACTTTGATTTACATTGTGTACAGATGTCTCAGATAAATAGATATACAATGGCATCGGACCTTGTAGCTTGGATGATTGAATGTTGAAGAGAACATCCAGTCAAAAACGGATAGTAGGTAGAATTAGGTACAGAGTTGGTTTAGGAAGAAGAGTGAGTATAGGATTTGGAACAAAAGTTCTGGAGCATTAGGGTTGTGGTTAGAGAGTGAAAGTGAACATAAGTTCATGTGAAGGGTCAGTCACAATGGTGAACTGGTGAAAATATGCAGGAAACCACATATCTTTAGAGACATTATGAAATCAGGCAAAGTATAAAGTGAGTGATATGATTATGCATTTTCAACAGGGTTGAGTTTCAATATATAATCTTAGGAAGAAACAAATTTCCCCTTCCTCTCCTGTTTTCTCTTTTCTTTCCACTATACAAAGTCTAATCTGGGACAGAAAAGATCCGTCCTTTATAGGGCATATCAGGACATATACAGGATTGCCTGGAGCCCTTAGTTTGGGTAATGATTTAGCAGATAAAACTACGCATGACATACATATTTTCTCTACAGTAGAAGAAGCTACAAATTATCATAAAAAATTCCATGTCAATGCTAATACTATACATAAGCGCTTTAGAATAACTAAGGAACAAGCTAGACAAATAATAAAACAATGTCAAAATTGTGTGACCATTTTACCACAAGTTAATCTTGGAGTCAATCCTAGAGGATTGATACCTAACCATATTTGGCAGATGGACGTCACAAACTTGCCAGAATTTGGAAAATTAAAATATTTGCATGTTACAGTTGATACTTCTTCTGAATTTTTGATGGACTCCCTTCATGCCGGAGAAAAAAAACTAAAGATGTTATAGCTCATTGCTTACAAAATTTTGCCACTGTGGGCATTCCAAAACAGTTAAAAACAGATGTTGCCCCTGGTTATACTTTTACCTCTTTTAAAGAATTTTGCTCATCATTTTGCATTACTCATATAACAGGAATCCCATACAATCCGCAGGGACAAGGCATAGTTAAATGAGCTCATCAAACTATTAAAACGTACTAATTAAACAAAAAAAAAAAAAAGAATTGGGAAGGGGTATATATTCCCCAAAGATAAACTTAAAATAACCCTTTTTACTCTAAACTTTGGAAATTTGGATTCATCAGGGCTTATTCCTGTGGAAAGGCATATGTGTCCAAAAAATGTACATAAGCCCAAGGTACTTTGGAAGGATATTCTAACAGGACAATGGAAATGTCCTGACCCAGTAATTGTCTGGAGTTGGAGGTCTGTTTGTGTGTTTCCACAGGGAGAACAGCAGCCGATTTGGATTCCAGAGAGACTAACTTAAGCGATTTCTACAGATTAAAAGAATATGATTTGGCTCAAATCCATAACAGCTGATATCCAGAACTCCAGTTTGGCTATTCTTACATCTGTGACAAATCCAGGATGCTTTTTTCAATATCTATTTTATTATTACCCTTTCCCATGTCATGAAGTTCTATTTTGTTTTTTGAGCTCATACAAACCTAGGTTAATGTTTTGCTGATCAGTTCTATTTTTGGACTATAGAGTTTTTAGACATTGCAATGGAGATTTCACCTGTAAAATGTTATAAGGCCTTTACTCTTATGTTATGTGTTGTATGTATTATATTACGTGTGCACACTTGTGTTTTTTGTTATATGTTTGAATGTACGTATGTCCATATATCATATATGATGAGCGCTCATGAAAAAATGGATCCAAATATATTTTTATACACTTGATGTAAATGTTTTAATTTAAATTGGGTAAACACCTGTTGAGGATTGTTTTAAAATGTGTACAAAAAAGGAGGTTAACAGATCTGTTTGTTTACTTTCACCTTTTCTTTTCATTATATTTAATAATTCTCTTCAAGACAATGTAAATTGTTAAGAAAATTGTTTTCTTTTAGTACCTTCTGGAATGTTACATAATTTTTCTTTGGCCATTATTGCCAAAATTCCTATCTTCATCCCAGTGCCTGTAAAGACAAAGATAAAACCAATCTACAGCTTCTGCAATAGCCATCACTGAACTGCTTGCAGAACTTGCCTCGACTATGTATCACCTGTATGCATTGTGAACTCACCTGCATGCATTGTGAACAATATGTTGGTGAATTGACTTGTGGTAGTGTTGGGGTATTTTTGCTGATGATGTCATCGGTGGTACAATTTTTCCAAAAGGAGCCGTCAATTGGCTTGGTGTATCTTCCTCCCTTCTGCTGTCATGGTCGTTCAGCTAAAATTTGGGGGCCAACAGAGGTGAGACAAAGAACCTCACCCCCCGCTGGTACAAAGACCTCTCCACAGGTGTGACTGTATACTGGACCTGTAGCTAGTGACGGGTAAGATCCAATTGCAATGGTACCAATCTAAGACTGGAGGCTGATACCTTGAGGTCAGCTCATTCGATAATGGGTAAGCACCATATGTACTATTGGACAACCTAAGGCAGGCATGGTCCCTAAGCCACATGCTTGTTGTTTAAACAGAGAGGGGGAGGTGTTGAGAGGCACAGCCCAAGGGGCCAAACAAACTTTCAGACTGCCGGCTGATGATTGGCTAACAGCGGCCCCAGCAACATCAAGCTAATTGGCTCCTCTGCGGTGATGCTCATTGGAGATGCTCATTGAGCAGTTTCCCCACCCTTTCAGACTGCAAGCTGATGATTGGTTCACAGCAGCCCCAGCAATATCTAGCTGATTGGCTCCTCTGTGGTAATGCCATTGGGCTGTTTCCCCACCCTTTCAGACAACGGAGCTGCTCATTGTGGGACTTTTTGGGCTCTGCCCACACGACCCAGCCAATCGACCTCAAGAGAAGGAGTGTGGAGGTTGAGAGCTTGTGGGAAGCCAGTAGTGGCAGTTGGGCTCTGAGGGTTTTTCCCGAGGAGCTAATTTTTAGTCATGTGTGGTTCTAAAAGTAATTTTAGTTTCTTTTGACAAGTGGCTCCTGAATTGTGCCCAGCCAGATTGCAGCAATCCTAAAGTGATGGAGAAAAAGAACCCAAACAGAATAGAAATACAAGCAGTTTAGAGAGGCATGGTGTATAGTTGGATTTACCTTTTGCATGATAAAGGGTAGGTGTTATAAATCTAGTCAATTTTAAATTGAAATAGTTCTCCATGTGTTTTATAGTTAACAAATATGTGAATTCCTATCTCCCTTTATCTGTAGGCTATTCAGCACATGTATTTTTGAATGTACATATAGAATCCTACCTGGTATCACATGTACATTTTTGTTAGATGGCTGACTTGGCAGATACAAATTTTTAGAAGAGGTCACTCCTCCTAAACGTTGTTGGAATTGAAAATTAAAACTATGGGTGAGCTTCCTAGTTGAACAATATAATACATAAATCCATGTTCAGTAAAATGAATAGTTTTGGATCTGTGGATGTTATATATTTCATGATGAATTTCGATTGGCATATATATTGCTACCTTTTAATGCCTCTCTCTCTCTCTTTATATATATATATATATATATATATATATATATATATATATATATATATACACACACACTCTCCAGATTTTTCAGAATGTAAAATATATGTGTCTTATTATACAATCCCTAAATGCATTCATGTTCATGAATGTGGATTTATAACCAAATGTTCACAAAGTTATTTTCAGAAATATTCATCCACCTTAAATACATATTGTATCCTAGTACTGAAATCAAAATTCAGTGAATGGTGCATAGAAGTCCTAATTTTTCTACAGTAACTGACCCACTTTAACATCAATGCAAGTAGATTCCTATGGGACATGATGTGTATTTTGACCTTCATTTTTATTCAACACTGTTACATGACTATTTCTTCAGTTTATGCACATCATAGGATATATATTTCATTCACAATTTTGCAAATTGATAGGCTTTTGTTTCACTTTTAATCACTTCTTGCTTCAGTACACAAGTATTCCTCTATGTTTTTTGACTGGTCTTTTCATGATACTTCATTTTATTTTAGATTTCAATAATCACTTTTAAAGCAAAACTCACACACTCTTCATGATAAACCATAAACCTAATATTACCATTAGATGTATAAATGGTTGTAATGAATGTATGTATCTCAATATAAGATTTCCTGTAAATTTGTAAATATCAATTCAATCCAATATTTAAAGTTGGAACCAGTAATATTATTTATTCACAGTATGGTCTATTCATTCATTTTATCTATATTCCTAGACACAGGGAACACCTATTTGTACACCCTATACTAATTTATACACCTTCAAAATATTGCCCACAGAAATGGTGGAAGAAATACTGATGTCACCTGATCTACATATGCACTTTATCACAGTAATATTCTGGAAACAAAATGCAAAGTTCACACTTATGACTGTGCCAAAGCCTAAATGGAAAGTGTGCATGGATTACTAACAATATCCATGTCCAGATTGCCTAATTCTCTCAAATGTCAATCCTATTGGTGACTAAATATTTGATTCTTTCTAAGGTTTTATACTCAACCTCTACCCTGTTGAAAATGTCTAATCCTATCACTCAATTTATACTTTGCCTGATTTCTTAATATCTCCATTGATATCTGCTTCCCCATATATTTTCCCCAGTTCATAATTGTGTCTGACTCTTCACATGTGGTGACATTTACATTCACTCTCTACCGCAAACCCTATTGCTAAAGAACTTTTTGTCCAAATCCTATACTCACTTTTCTTCCTAAACCTACTGACTGTCTTCCTAATCCTACCAACTATGCCTATATGAGTGGATGTTTTCTTCTACATTCAATCATCCAATTTTCAAGGTCCTATGCCATTGTATATCGATTTATCTGAGACATCTGTTTAGAAGATATTTAAAAGCTAAGTATCCCAATCAAGGGCCCAATGCTCTTCTGGGCTTCAAATCTTACCTAGATTTCTGTTTTTATACTTATATTTCACCTATATATTCTTGTAAATATCACAGGTTCCCAATACCATTATTCATCCAGCAGAATGATTCCTATCCCAAATAAAACCTGTTATTACCCTAACCATACACTGTTCCCTCAATGTAACTTTACAGAATAGCAGGGAAAAAGTTGGTCTTACACTACAGGAATGTAGGGGATCTTCAACCTGCTGAGATCCTCAAAGGACCATGCAGAAATGATACCCTGGAGAAGTTGTAGGCAGCTATGAAGGACCTGAGGGAGGAAAACTCCACTTCCATGGTAAACAACCTGGTCAGAATGAAGGGATGTGTCTTTATCAGCCTCTTTCATCTTAATGTAGAGAAGATTGACCAAACCAGGCCTGTGTGGAGAGCTGTTCTCGGGTGCCTATGGTTGATATACCATTCCAACGTGTGAAAATGTCACAGGAAGTAGGGGCACCCTCCATCTCATGGGACCCTTGGAAGCAACTCTTAGGACAAAGTGGTTGCCAAGGCAGTGACTTCATTCACTTCCTGATTGAGGTTACCTCACATAACGTCCTGGGTGATGGAACTCTCTAAACGTGGGATTCAGAAAGCCAGGCAAGCACAACCAGTCCCAGTCCCAGTCCCAGTGGTCTCACTTTTTTTGGATTTACCAAGGACAGAGTCTGTCTTTCTTGGTACCTACTGATGTGAGGATGGCCAAAAGACAGGAAAGCTAAGAAGAGGGGCCTTTCCTGATAAAGCAGGTAGTAGCTCACCACTGGCTTCTGACAACTTCACACAACATTCCTCCCTCAATGCAGCACAAAGGTCCCTTTCACTCATGAAGAGGAGGTCCAACCCTCAACTGTTCTGTAAAAGAACTTCAGAGAGAGAGGTTAAAGATTCCTGCAAAGCTGTTATGGAGGTTTCTAATATATTTAAGTTTTGGTCTATTTCTGCTTCTAACTGGGTCATTTGTTGTGTCCCATGGACCAGGGCAGTGGTTCCTGTGCCCACCCTTGTGGCAACTCCTATTCTTTATAGGATGGCTAAAGTGAGGGACATATGTTCCCAGTGAAACCGGGTTGTATGTCCCACCTATTCGATCTTCAAATGAACCTGCGTCATGATAGAGCATTCTGGGTAACATATGCACCATTACACAATTAATCACATCCGTTTTTCATTTCATGAAAACATCAACAATGTTTTAGTATATAGAATGATACTGTTGTAGGGACGGACAAGGCAAGGCACCTAAGATAGCACCAAAGACAGTGAAACAGTCCTATTTGGTTGCACCCAGATTCAGAGGGCATTGCTTCGGTTGTAATCAATTAATCTTCTGAATTCCAAGTTTAGGTAGTTTCAGAATTTTGTACCCAACATGTAAGAGAAGTGGCTCAGAAGATCACACTCTGCAGAAGTTCACAAAAAGCTGTTTTTGTTTCTGTTTTTTTTTTTTTCTCTGTTCTGGGCAAGTTAACTTTTCAAGGACAACTGGGTGGGGGAGAGCTTTTACTTCCCTTTCTTTTTTTCCCCCTGCCAGCTGTTACCATGGAGCCCAGATGGTAACTTCTTTATCTTAGAAATGTTGCCATCTCTGTGAAGCCCCAGTTCAAGGCCAGAGGAATTGTTCACATATTTTGTGAAAAACTAGTAAGGGGGTGTCTAGCTTAGGAGTGCTGATTATTTTTAGCCAGTGGCCAAGTGGAACAGGGCAACATTAAATGAGGAAGGTTATCTACACTGAAATCGTTTATAGGGACTTTTTTGCTGAAAGTCCTAAAGTCAGCCATGGTGAAGACTCCTGGAGAAGGTCAGTGAAAACTTTTCTGTGGGCCTGGTACAGAGGGGGGAGACAGAGAAGTCGGGGCTTAGAGCAGCTTCATGGATCTGAGAATGAGAAAGGAGAGATGTAAAAGAATAATGGGAAAGGGGTTTGGGATATTCCTAGCAACAAAACTTGAGCAGTAGAACAGGTAGAGCAGAGGGGAAGAAGGGAGTGAGTATCCACAAAGCCTGTGAGGGACTTTAAATTTTTAGTAACCTGTTTTCAGTGATGAAAGAGCAACTTTAAAGGCCATTTTCATTACATTTGGATAAGAGTCTGAGGGCTCTCCTCAGCTGGTTTGAGCTATGGGTTAGCTGGAAAGAGGACCTGGTGGGACCCAGTGCGGGCAGTGACAAGAGAAGAGAGGAGTGAGTCGGTGGAGGGGTACCTCAGTACCTGCTTCTCAGCCAGGGGGCAATGGTCTGAGAACCGGTGTTGGTTTGGGTTTTTGATCTAGTAATTGAAGGGAAGAAATCAGGTTGCTGAGTTTGGAGTGACAGCAGATAGTCTGGAGATGAAGGCTGAGGGTGAGGATCTATTGGAGAAGCATAGTTCAGGATGTGAGCGAAGGAGGGAAAAGGCCTCCACATAGGGGAATCTCCTTTTACCCTTTTGAGCACTTGCAGAAGTTAAAAAGGTCACACAGTATTTGAGGATCTAGAGACCCCTCTGGGGGCCATGGGTTTTGGTTATCTAATTGGTCATATGGCCAATGCTGTGTACAGAATTTGATGAGGAGTTCGGGTTCCATCAGGAAGCCCCTGTATGCTCACATCCCCATGACTTACAGAAGAAATTGGCTTTTCCTCCACACAGCTGTTGCTGTTTGTGGCTTTGATTGTCTGCCGGGCAAACATAGTAATCTAGGCTAGCCAACCTGCACCTGGCTTACCTGTCCCGACATCCATAATGTTTGTTTCCATTATTTATGGTACAAAAGGTATTTAATGGAATTTTAGTGGTATCCTCTTCATCAGGGATATCCTAATAGGAAAGACCTATAGCCAGCTAACAAATGTCTGGGTGGAGAAATGGCCACCAGGTCCCAAAGTGGGCTATATGTGAGATAGATTATACTTCTTCTCCAGTAGGATTTGTGATCAGCCATCGCTGCTGAAAGGGCTGATGAGGGTTAGAACTACTGGTGGTCAAGGAGAGACTCTATAGCTTCATCCACCTGGCGAATACACAATTTGAAAGGGTTACCAGTCTCTTCCAGTTTCCAGGCAGAGTCTGGACAGGGTGCAGGCTTGAGATGAGAGGCCAGGATCCAGGAAGTGATTCTGTCTACCTTTACCACTGTAGGTGTTATAAGTAGAACCTGGTATGGTCCTTTCCAGTGGGGTTCCAGGGATGACACCTGATGTTGTCTTACATAGACAAAGTCTCCTACTTGATATTGATGTGGAGTCCCCTCATCTCCAGGTTGGTAGGCAGTGGCCAGCTGTTTTCACAGGTATCGCTGAGTTCTTTCAACAGCTGTAAGTCTGTCAAGCATGGTGGTGTGGAAGGGATCGTTAGGTCTTAGAGTTGGGGTTAGGTCCCTTACTGGAATAGGGGCCCCATAGGGAATTTCATAGTGGGTGAGGTTACACAAAGAAACAGAGAGAGAATTTCTTGCATGAAACATTGCATAAGGCAGAAGCATTGTCCAATCTTTTATGTCAGTCTCTAAGCTTAATTTCATTAAGGTCTCTTTAATGGTTCTATTCATTCATTCTACCTGTCCTGCACTCTGTGGTCTATAAGCACAATGTAATCCCCAGGGTACTGGCTAACCCCTAACGTACCTGGGTCATGAATGCAGGTCCATTATCAGACTCTGTTACCTTAGGCAGGTCGTATCTTGGAAAAAAATCTTCCAGGATCTTCTTGACCACCATTTGTGCTGTTTCTTTCTTTCTTTCTTTTTCTTTCTTTCTTTCTTTCTTTCTTTCTTTCTTTCTTTCTTTCTTTCTTTCTTTCTTTCTTTCTTTTTTTTTGGTGGGGAAGGCTTTAATCCATCCTGAAAATGTATCTACAAAGACTAGGAGATATTTAAGTCCATACCTTGCATGCTTAATTTCAGTAAAGTTCACTTCCCAGAATTGTCCTGGTCTTTTTCCTCCTAGGTGCTTTCCTCCAGGAAGCTTGGAAGGGTAAGCATAAACCAATTGATGGACCCGACAGGCTTTTGTTACCCATTCAGTCCTTTTGCTGTGATTTGGTCAGTGGAAAACTCTGTTCTTGATCCTTCAGGAATGCCTGCAGTTTCTTTGAACAAAGTTGAGTGAGTTGATGTACATTTTCTACTGACATAGTTAGAGCCATGACTATAGGAGTTTTTACTGAAGGATTTAGAAATCCCACTTGGTTGCCTTCAGGGTTAAAAGTTATTTTGGCCCAGAGCTTGGTGAGCAGATCTCTGCCCATCAATGGGGCCAGGCATTCTGTGATTACTAGGAAGGATTGATGGATTTTCCTTTTCCCAGGTCTATGGTCCTCTTAGTTGTCCAAGCCCGATACTTACTGCCATTTGCCCCTTGAACTAGAGACCTTTTATTTGATAGATGGCCCAATGGGGCCTTGAGGGCTGAGTATATTGCCCCTGTATCCACTTCAAAGTTTACTGGGGTCCCCTACACTTCAAAAGTTACCCTGAGCTCCGGGAGGGGATGTTAGCCCCGACTTTTGGAGTCATCCTCAAGAGTCAGAATGGCTGGCAGGAGTGGCTGTCTCTTTCTAGGGAACTCTTTGGCCCAGTGTCCTTTTTTTTACAGTAGGCACAGTGATCTGAGGCAAGGAGTGGCCTCTGGCGTGGGCCCAGGTATCCCTTCCTGTCTCCCTGTTTCTTAATTTCTGGCCTATTTGTTGTTGTGACCAGGACCTTAGTCAGCGCCTTCGTCTGTCTTTTGTTTCTTTTATCCTCCCTTTGTTCCCTTCTCTTCCTCAGTTTCTCTCTTAAAGTATACCTTCTCAGCTTCTCTGACTAAATCTCTCAAAGTCATATCTTGTAATCCATCTAAGCATTTTAACTTTCTTTTAATATCCGGGGCAGCTTGCCCAATAAAGGCCATTGTGACAGATGACTTTTGATCCTCTGCCTGAGGATTGAAAGGAGTGTATCTTCTATATGCCTCCATAATTCTCTCTAGAAACATAGAGAGAGGTTCTTCAGGCCCTTGAATAATCTCTCTTACCTTGGCCTAATTAGTTGGTCGCCTAGCGGCCGCACGGAAACCCACTATTAGAGCCCGGTGATAAGTGAACAGATGCTCCCTACCTTCAAAGATTTGGGGGCCACAGTTGGGTTGGTTCAAAGGAAAGCTGGCTTTGATTATCTTGGGAAGTTGTGTCAGTCACGCATCTGGTCAGAGGATATTTTTTTCCAGCTTCCAGGAGTATTCTATTTTGATCCCCTGTCATGAAGACAGTCCCTATGAGTTGTTGGCAGTCATCTCAAGTAGGCTAGTGTGAAAACATCAATGACTCAACCAGACCTGTGTGCCAGGTGGGGTGCTCAGAAAAAGGGGGATTGTTATATTTCCAATTATGTACGTCTGAAGAGGAGAATGGCCAAAACTGATAGGCTTGCATTTTTTCCCCCATGGCCGTCGTCAATCTTTGGCCCATAGGGATGGAGGGGGAGCATCATGGGAGTTCCAGTGTTTTCAACTATTCACTGCTGGCGAGTTCCTATAGCCGGGCCAGCTTCCTCAAGGGAAGGAAGGGCTGTGTGTGCCACTGGGGAGCTATCTGAAGGGTGCTGTGCTCCTCCAATTGCAGAGAGGCTGAGTCAGCAGCAGGGGAATCACTTAGAGGGTGTTGGGGATTGGGGGAAGAGGGCAGGGGATAAGGAGGGGGAGGAGAATCCAGTAGAGTCAAATCTTGTGACTCAGGGAGAACAGAGGTTGGAGAAGGAAGAAGAGCAGAGGGTTTGAGAGATCATTGGAGAAGGAGTAGGAGCAGGGGCAGCGGTAAGGAAAGGCTTCACCCATGGAGGAGGAGATTTGCAGAGGTCCTGCAAAGTTAAGATATATGGCGGAATAATCCAGATGGCTATGTGGCCCTGGCTAAAAGACAATATCTCTAACTTTTTAAATTAGTGGGAAGTAGAAAGATCCTTCTAGAGGCTATCCGACTCTAAAGGTGGGTCATTCTGAGGCACAGAGCGTCTTCCAGGTCCAGTGTTTTACTAAATAAAAAAGATTCTGAGCCCTTATGTGGACTTTGGGCCAGTGATCAATGGTCAGGGACAGAGGCATTGAAGTGCTCTGTCCCATAATGAAAGATACACAAATAGTGAAAGCCACGACACATGGGGTCTCACATTCGCCGCTGCTGGATTTCAGTGGAACCTCCATATGAAAAGGTCGGGCAAGCCTTGGAGGAAGAGACCACAAAGAGATTGTCACATGCAACAGCAAAGGGTTTATTGGGGGTCCAGCATGCTGGGGCTCAGAGCTCAATTGAAAAGAGATGAGAGCCCTGAGAACACCTTAAGCAGAGTTTATATAATTTTCTTGGAGAGGGCAGGGAGGAAAGTTTATTGATGGGTCCGGGTGAGTGGGCAGTGTGCGTGCACACGGGTGAGGGAGTACATTCTGCAGTTTGGCAGTTGGGGAGAGCACATTCTGGGAACAAGGTTAGCAAAGAGTTCTCAAGATTTCAAAAGTGTTTTGTTAAGCATACAGAGAAACAGGAAGTGACAAGTACCTATTTTATTAACCTTTAACTACCGACTATCTTTTTTTGACTGGATGTTCTCTTCTACATTCAATCATCCAAGGTACAAGGTCCTAGGCCATTGAATATTGATTAATCTGACACATCTGTGCAGAACCTAATTCAAAGCTAAGTATCCCAATCAAGGGCCCAATTCTCTTCTGGGCTTCAAAACTTACCTAGATTTCTGTTTTCATACATGTATTTCACCTATATATTCTCATACATATCACAGGTTCCCAATACCATTATTCATCCAGCAGAATGATTCCTAACCCAAATCGAAAATGTTATTAACACTAACCGTACACTTTCCCCTCAATCTAACATTACAGAGAGGAGGGACAGAGTTAGTCTTACAATACAGGAATGTAGTGGATCTTCCACCTGCTGAGAACCTCAAAGGTCCATGCAGAAATGTCCTCTGGAGAAGATGTAGACAGCTATGAAGGAACTGGGAGAGTAAAAGTCATCTTACATGACAAACAACCTGGCCAGGATGAAGGGTTGTGTCCAAATCAGCCTCTCTCGTCCTAATGTAGAGAAGATGGAACAAACCAGGCCTCTGTGGAGAGCTGTTCCCAGGTTCCTATGGTTGATATACCAATCTAACTTGTGAAAGTGTCACAGGAAGTTGGGGCAGCCACCATCTCATGTGACCCTTGGAAGCAACTGTTAGGACAAAGTGGTTGCCAAGCCAGTGAACTCATTCAGTTCCTGAAGGAAGTGACCTCACCTCACTTCCGTGGTGATGGAACTCTCTGAACATGGGATCCAGGAAGCCAGGCATCCAAGCCAGTCTCAGTCACAGTCCCTGTGGGCTCACTTGTTTGGATTTACCAAGGACAGAGTCAATCTTTCTTGGTACCTACTGATGTGAGAATGGCCAAATACCAGAAAAGCTCTGAAGAGGGGCCATTCCTGAGAAAGCAGGTAGTGGCTCACCACTAGCTCCTGACAACTTCACAGAGTTGACCAAGGAGACCAGATCTGATAAAGGACAGGCCATTTTGGGAGAACATAGTATGGTCCAGAAGTCAGAGGACACTCTGGATAGTCACAGACCTACTTGAGGGAAGCAGGTGCCTTTTTGGGTGTTGGTGTGGGTTTGTGGTTTTGTCTCATGTTCTGAGAATAGGTAGGAAAGACGGTTTTGAGGTTTGGAGTGAAATGTTTCTACTAAGTTGTTTCACAGGGCGTGTGTTTCTATGTCTGTGTATCTCACTGTGTCCGTGGTTGTAGACATTAGAAAAAAAGAATGCATCAATGGATGTGTCCTGTCTATTAGAAAGCTTCCGAGCATTCATCCTGCCCAATTAATGAATGGACCAGGGCTTGCATAATCAATGGGTAACACCTGCTATCTTCCTAAGTTCCAGTTTTCTTCCTGAATTCTGGCCACTCTCCAGAATAGGCTCATGGTTTTGTGTCCAAGATATGTACCACCACCAAGCTCTGTCACATGGCCATATACTGGATAGCTGAAGGGAATGGCGAGCATCTCAGAAAACTCAGATATCAGTGTGACTACTAACATCTCAGTGGAGAAACCGTGGTTGGGCCTTTTGCTTAACAATTGTTCTTTTCCCCTGAGTCAGGAAGGACTTTGCCTCAGGCCAACCCGTTTGTGAAGCCTGAAGAAAACCGTTTTCAAATGGAAATGAATGGGCATCACCTGTGTCTCTTTGCTTAATTGCTTTGGAAAGGGATGTGTCTGAATCAGGCTCTTGGCCCAGTGTGAGGCTGTGGCTTAGATTGTCAGCACCTGATGGATGTAAAGAAAGATCCCATGTATGCATCCAACACCAAAATGGCCAAAAGAGCAGTCATTGTGGGTGAATTCTCTTGTCTTTCTCTGTAAGTTTCCTGACCTCCATCAAGTGAGAATAAGGATCCTTTGGGTCTAATGAGTTCTTTAAAGCCCTGCAGAGGCTAGCCCATTGGTGCTTGGGTTTTATCATGACTCCAATACACATAAATAATCTAAATCCCACAGTCAGTAGGCCTCAAATTGGAGAAGTGGAGCAGTATTAAATGCAGGCCTATTGGATCACTCCTGTTTCACAGGAAGGGTGTCCAGGCCACTCAAACTTTAGGCAAACGAGGGGCAAGGGAGCTTATTTTGGATACTGTCTTGTACTGTGCTCCTCATAGAAACCTCTAGCAAGAGGTTATGTTCAGTGTCTATATGAAATAAAATGAGGGCCATGTGGGATTTTTTTTTGGTTTCAATTGTTTTCATTTGTGTGGCGGTTGGAAGAGGTGACTGGGTCCACCTGGGCTTGAACAGTGGCGTGATTCCCCTTAGAGAGTGAGTTCTGAAACTGACCTCAGAGAAGTATTGCCATGACTTGTGTTGGGATTTTAGGAGGACACGCATGAGAGTCGCCCATGGAAACTGAGATATAGGCCCAGGGTACCTTTCCACAGAGCACTGGGAATCTCAGCCAGGATATCACATGATTTTATTCTTAAAGGCATGTCAGCCATAGTTGAGAATCAAAACAAACATGGACCTCACATTGTAGACCTCAATGAGCCTGGCTTCATGTGACCTTTTGGCCACTCTTTGGAAAGTCTTGCCTGTGAGAGTTCTCGATAGCGTTCATTGAAATGAGCATCCTCACCATTTAATGGTTCCCGAATGAATTAAAACCCACAGTGCCTCCAACTTCATCCTTGAAAAATGCCTAGATAAATACCATGAAATTTTTGAATTTCCCATGACCTGGTCGCACTGGGAACATTTGGATGTCCTACATCATTCATGAATCTATCAGGCAGTGCCTTGATTGACTGGGATTCATAAAAATGGTGTAGAACAGAGATACCAGTAAGTTGGAGCCTACTGAGTGGTGGGCCTAGAGCAGAGGTGGGAAGGTGTATGATAAAACATCTTTGTGAGGCCATGTCAATCTGCCATTAGCTTCCAAATTGCTTGTGACTGACATGGTGCAGCCAGCAGAATGTTCAATGAAATGGCATATTGTTATATGGAGAGGTTTCAGGGCAATGTTCAGAACCAGGTTTCTATGGACAAGGGGGCAAGCTATGAGGGATAGAAGCCTGCTTGGTGCATTCTCCTGAGAACCCTGACCCACCGCACAAGACAGAACTTCCTCCACCACTGTGTCCCATTTGAACTCCTTGTATATCGTGAAGCAAATACCAAAGTCCCAGTGCAGCAGCAAGAAACACCATGAAAATTGGAGGATGACCAAATGGCTTCACAGCCCCCATGGAGACACTTAGCCCACAATGGCCACAGTTTACCTACAAAGAGAGAATTCCGCACTGCTACCTCATGTACATTGGAAAATAAGAATCCATGTCCTCCAGGTCACATAGATGCAGACCCAGCTTTGATGGTCTCACTAGAAAGAAATCAAAAGCTCCTGAAAACAATATATATTTCAAGTGCCCAACCACATAGGCAGTTTCCCAAGAAGTCTTTAGGGCACCAGAGCTCCACATTTGAGAAATGTTTACTGTGTCCCTTACTTTGGGAAACTCCTCTAACACCTCCAAGGTTGTGAACTCCTGAGCATATTCCATTCCAGATATGTATTCACAGATTTTCTAACTCTTCTTCTCTAATTCTGTATTACTTGGGGCGGAGTTAATTACAATAAATTTTTCTGGAAGAGAATAAGAAGATTTTTGTGTAGCACATATTTGCATACACATTGTGTTCATTTTCCAATTTTCCATTCGAAATACTGATTCCCTGACACTAACCCATAGCTTGCTAGACTCTGACTACTAATCCTAATGTGATGGAGAAAAATAACTCAAACAGAATAGAAATACAAGCAGTTCAGAGGAGGGGTGGTGTATAGTTGGGCTTGCCTTTTGCAATACATAGGTTTGGAGTTATAAATCTAGTCAATTTTTAATTGAAGTAGTTCTCCGTGTGTTTTTAAAGTTAACAAATATGTGAATTCCTGTCTCCCTTTCTCTGTAGCCTATTAAGCACATGTATTTGTATATGCACATATTGAATCCTACCTGGTATCACACGTACATACTTGTGAGGTGGCCAACTTGACAGATACAAATTGTGGAACAGAAAATTCAACCTATGGGGGAGCTTCCTAGGTGAACAACATTATATATAAATCCATGTTCAGTAAAATAAATATTTTTGGATATGTGGATCATATAAATTTCACGATGAATTTTGATTGGCATATATATTGCTACTTTTAATTGCTCTGTGTGGGTTTTGTGTGTGTGTATATATATATATATTCTCCAGATTTTTCAAAATGTAAAATATATGTGTCTTATTATACACTCCTAAATTCATTAATGTTCATATATTTGGATTTCTAATCAACTTTTCACAAGATTATTCTCAGAAATATTCATCCACCTGAACTACATATCTGTTTCCTAGTACTGAAAACTAAATTCAGTGAATGGTATATACAAATGCTAATATTTCTACAGTAACTTACCCAGTTTAACATCGGTGCAAGTAGATTCCTATGTTCCATGATGTCTATTTTGACGTTCATTTTTATTCAACACTGGTATATTAGTTTTCTTCATTTTATGCACATCATACGATATATATTTCTTCCACAATTTAGCAAATTTATAGGCATTTGTTTCACTTTCAATCACTTCCTGCTTCAGAACACATGTATTCCTCCAGCTTTCTTGACTGGTTTTTTCATGAGACTTCTTTCTGAACACATTGTTTTCGATTTCCATAATCACTTTTGGGGCAAACTCACACACCCATCATGATAAACCATAACTCTATTATTACCATTAGATGTATAACTGTTTGGAATGAATGATTGTATATCAACATAAAATTTCTTATGTATTTTCAGATATCAATTCAATCCAATATTAAAAGTGGAACCTGTTATATTATTTATTCACAGTATGGTCTATTAAGGCATCATCTCTATATTCATAGACCCAGGGTCTATGTATTTGTATCCCCAATACTAATTTATAAGTCTTTAAAATATTGCTTTCAGAAATGGTGGAAAAAATACTCTAGTCACCTGATATACTATACATTTCATCACAGTAATATTCCTGACACAAAATGCAAGGGTCACACTTATGACTGTACCAAAGCCTAAATTGAATGTGAGCATGTATTACTAACAACATCCATGTCCTGGTTCCCTAATGCTCTCAAATATTATTCCTATTGGTGACTACATTTCTGTTTCTTCCTAAGATTATATATTCAAACTCAACCCTGTTAATAATGTCTTATCCTACCACTCACTTTGTACTTTGCCTGATTTCCTAATGTCTCCATTGATATCTGCTTTCAAATACCTTTTCTCCAGTTCATCATTGGGAATGACCCTTCAAATGTGCTGACATTTACATTTACTCTCTCACCAAAACCTTATTGCTAAAGAACTTTTGGTCCAACTCCTAGACTCACTCAAATGGGTTCTTCAAAGCCCTGCAGAGGGAAGCCCAGAGATTCTTGGGTTTTCTCATGACTCCAATTCACATAAAGTATCTAAACCCCACAGTCAGTAGGCCTCAAATTCGAGAAGCAGAGCAGCATTAATGGCAGGCCTATTTGATTACTCCTGGTTCACAGGAAGGGTGCCCAGGCCACCCTGACTTTAGGCAAATGAGGGGGAAGGGAGCTTATTTTGGACACTGTCTTGGACTGTGTCCCTCATGGAAACCTCTAGCAAGGGATTATGATGAGTGTCTACATGGAAGAAAATGAGGGCCATGTGGGAGTGTTTTGTTTTTAATTGTGTTCACTTGTGTGGCGGTTGGAAGAGATGAATGGGTCCACCTGGGCTTGAACTCTGGTGTGATTCCCCTTAGAAACGGAGTTTTGGAAATGACCTTAGAGATGTATTGCTATGAATTGTTTTGGGATTTTCGGAGGCCAGGCATGAGAGTCGCCCATGCATGACAATACGCGTCAAATTGGAGAAGCAGAACTTAATGTCCAAATCCTTTACTCACCCTTCTTTTTAATCCTACCGTCTATCTTCCTAATCTCAGATAAATACCATGATATATTTGAAATTCCTATGACCAGGTGGCACTGGAGAATCTTTGGATGTCCTGTTTCTGATCATGAGTGTACCAGACAGTGGCTTAATTGACTTGGTTTTATGAAAATGGTGTAGAACAGAGATGCCAGTAAGTTGGAGCCTGCTGAGTAGTGGGCCTAGAGCAGTGGTGTGCAGATGTGTGATAAAATATCTGTGGTGGGGTCATGTGGATCTTCCATTGGCTTCCAAATGGCTTGTGACTGAAATAGTGTAGCCAGCAGACGCTTATATGTAAAGGCATCTCGTTATATGGAGAGGTTTAACGTCAATTTTAAGAAACAGGTTGCTATGGTCAAGGGGACAAGCTATGTTGGATAGAAGACTTGTTGGTGCATTCTCGTGGAGAACCTGACCCACCACACATGACAGAACTCACTCTAGCATTTTGTCCCAGTTGAACTCATTGTATTTCGTTAAGTAAATACCATACTCCCAGTGCAGCAGCAAGAAACACCACAAAAAGTGGAGGATGACCAAATGGCTTCACAGTCCACATGGGGAGACACTTAGACCCGAGTGGCCACAGTTTACCTACAAAGAGAGAATTCAGCACTGCTCCCTTATGTTCATTAAAAAAAAAGAAACCATGTTCTCCAGGTCACATAGATGCAGACCCATCTTTGATGGTCTCACTACAAATGAAGCTAAAGCTCCTGACAACAACATATATTTCAAGTGCCCGAACTCAGAGACAGTTTCTCAAGAAGTTTTTAGGCCAGCAGAGCTCCATGTTTGTGGAGTGTTTACCCTGACCCTAACTTTTGGAAACTCCTCTACCACCTCCAAGGTTGTGAACTCCTGATTATGTTCCATTCCATATATGTATTCACAGATTTTCTAACTCTTCTCCTCTAATTGTGTCTTATTTGGGGTGAAGGTAATGGCAATTCATTGTTCTGGATGAGAGTGGGAATATTTTTGTGTGGCACATATTTGCATACACATTGGATTCATTTTCTTATTTTCCAATCAAAATACTGAAACCATGACACTAACCCATACCCTACTAGACTCTGACTACTAATCCTAATATGATGGAGGAAAAATAACCAAAACAAAATAGAAATACATGCAGTTCAGTGGAGGCATGGTGTATATTTGGACTTGCCTTTTACATGATAAAGGGTAGGTGTTATAAATCTAGTCAATTTTTGGTTAAAATAATTCTCCATGTGTTTTTAAAATTAACTAATATGTGAATTCCTGTCTCCCTTTCTCTATAGACTATTCAGCACATGTATATTTATATGCACATATAGAATCCTACCTGGTATCACAGGTTAATTTTTTTGTGTTGTCTGACTTGGAAGATACAAATTGTGAGAAGAGATCCCTCCTCCTAAACGCTGTTGAAACTGAAAATTCAACCTATGGGTGAGCTTCCTAATAGAAAAACATTATACAAAAATCCATGTTCAGTAAAATAATTATTTTTGCATATGTGAATTATATATATTTAATGATGAATTTCGATTAGCATATGTATTGCTACTTTTTATAGTCTGTGTGTATGTTTTGTGTGTATATATATATATATATATATATATATATATATATATACATACTCTCCAGATTTTTCAAAATATGAAATATATGTGTCTTATATATACTCCCTAAATTTATTCATGTTGATGTATTTAGATTTATAATCAATTTTTCACAAGATTATTCTCAGAATTATTCATCAACTTGAAATATATATTTGTTTCCTAGTACTGAAAACTGACTTCAGTGAAAGCTGCACACAAATCCTAATATTTCTAGAGTAACTGACCCAGTTTAATATCAACACAAGTAGACTCCTATGGGACATGACATATAATTTGACGTTCATTTTTATTCAACAATGGTACATTACTATTTCTGCAGTTTATGCACATCGTAGGATATATATTTTATCCACAAGTTCACAAATTTTTAGACATTTGTTTCAATGTCAATCACTTCCTGCTTCAGAACACAAGTATTCCTCCATGTTTCTTGACTGGTCTTTTCATGAGACTTCTTTCCAATAATATTATATTTGATTTCCATAATCAGTTTGAAGCAAAACTCACACACACTTCAGGATAAACCACAAACCTAATATTACCATTAGATGTATTACTGGTTGAAATGAATGTATGTATATCAATATAAGATTTCCTGAATATTTTTAGATATCAATTTAATCCATTATTTAAAGTTGGAACAAGTAATATTATTTATTCACACTACGCTCTATTCATGCATTATCTCTATATTCATAGACACAGGGTACATCTATTTTTACCCACAATACTAATTTATACATCTTCAAAATATGGCTCCAAGAAATGGTGGAAGAAATACTCATGTTACCTGATCCACATATACATTTTATCACAGTAATATTCTGGTCAGAAAATGCAAACATCACACTTATGATTGTACCAAAGTCTAAATGGAAAATGAACATGGATTACTAAAAACATCCATGTCCAGGCTGCCTAATGCTCCCACTTGTCAATCTTTTTGGGGACTACATTTTTGTTTTTTCCTAAGATTATATATTGAAACTCAATCATATTGAAAATGTCTAATCCAATCACTCACTTTACACTTTGCATGATTTCCTAATGTCTCTATGGATATCTGCTTTCCTACATATTTTCCCCAGTTCATCATTGTGACTGATTCTTCACACGTTCTGACATTCATATTCACTCTCTACCCGAAACCCTATTGCTAAAGAATTTTTGGTCCAAAACTTATACTCACTCTTCTTTTTAAACGTACAAACTGTCTTCCTAATACTACCAACTATCCCTTTTATCCTGGATGTTCTCTTCGACATTCAATCATCCAAGGTACAAGGTCCTATAACATTGTATATCAATTTATCTGAGACATCTGTGCAGAACATAATTCAAAGCTAAGTATCCCAATGAAGGTCCCAATGTCTTTCTGCGCTTCAAATCATACCTAGATTTCTGTTTCCATACTTATATTTTACCTATATATTCTTGTAAATATCGCAGGTTCCCAATACCATTATTCATCCAACAGAATGACTCCTCACCAAAATCGAACCTGTTATTAACCCTAACCATACACTGTTCCCTCAATCTACCTTTACAGAAGAGCAGGGACAGAGTTTGTCTTACAATACAGGAATGTAGGGGATCTTCCACCTGCTTAGAAACTCAATGGTCCAAGCAGAAATGATCCCTGGAGAAGTATTAGGCAGCTATGTAGGACCTGAGAGAGCAAAAGTCATCTTCCATGGCAAACAACCTTGTCAGAATGAAGGGTTGTGTCTGAATCAGCCTCTCTATTCTTAATGGAGAGAATATGGACCAAACCAGGACAATGTGGAGAGCTGTTTCTGGTTCCATATGGTTGATATACCATTCTAACTAGTGAAAGTGTCAGAGGAAGTAGGGTATCCTCCATCTCATGGGACCCTTGGAAGCAACTGTTATAACAAAGTGGTTGCCAAGGCAGTGAACTCATTAAATTCTTGAAATAAGTGACCTACCTCACTTCCTTGGTGATGGAACTCTCTGAATTTGGGATCCAGGAAGCCAGGCACACAGAGCCAGTCCCAGTCTCAGTCCCAGTGGGCTCACATGTTTGGATTTACCAAGGACAGAGTCTGTCTTTTTTGGTACCTACTGATGTGAGGATGGCCAAATGCGAGGAGAGTTCTGAAGACGGGCCTTCCCTGAGAAAGCATGTAGTGGTCAGAACAGGCTCCTGACAACTTCACAGTGTTTGACAAGGAGACCAGATCTAAGACAAGACAGGCCTTTTCGGGGGAACATAAAATGGCCCACCAGTCAAAGGACACTCTGGATAGTCACAGACTTACTTGGGGGAAGGAGGTGCCTTTTTGAGTGTGTGTGTGAGTTTGTGGTTTTGTCTCATGTTCTGAGAATAGGTAGGAAAGGCGGTGTGTTTGGTTTGGAGTGGACTATTTCTAGAAAGAACTTTGACAAGGCAAGTGTTTCTGTGTCTGTGTCTCCCACTGTGTCCATGGTTGTAGACATTAGAAAAGAGAATGCATCAATGGATGTGTCCTGTCTAGTAGAAAGCTTCCCAGCATTCATCCTGTCCATTTTAGTAATGGACTGCAGGTTGCCTTATCGATGGGCAACACCTACTATCTTACTAAGTTTCTGTTTTCTTCCTGAATTTTGGCCACTCTCCAGAATAGGTTCATGGTTTTGTGTCCAAAATATGTACCACCTCCAAACTCTGCGACATGGCTATGTTCTGGATAGCTGGAGGGAATTGGAGCATCTCAGAAAACTCAGATATCAGTGTGACCAGAAAAGCCTCAGTGGAGAAACCCTGTTTTGGGCCTTTTGCTAACCTATTGATCTTTTGCCCTGAATGTCAAGAAGGTCTTTGCCTCAGGCCACCCCTTGGTGAAGCCTGAAGGAAACAGTTTTCAAATGGAAATGAATGGGCATCACCTGTGGCTCTTTGCTTAATTGCTTTGGAAAGCCATGTGTCTGAATCAGCCTCTTGGCCCTGTGAGAGGCTATGGCTTAAATTTTCAGCGCCTGATGGATCTAAAGAAACATCCAATGTGTGCATCCAAAACCAAAATGGCAAAAACATAAGTCATTGTGGATGATGTCTCTTGCCTTCCTCTGTTAGGTTCCTGACCTTCTTCAAGGGAGTATAGGGATTTTTTGGGTCAAATGAGTTCTTACAAGCTCTTCAGAGGTGCTTGGGTTTAATCATGAATCCAAATCACATAAGGAATTTATACCTGACAGTCAGTAGGCCTCTAATTGGAGAAGTAGAGCAGTATTAGCGGCAGACGTATGTGATCAATCCTAGTTCACAGGAAGAGTGTCCAGGCCACCCTGAGTTTAGGCAAATGAGGGGCAAGGAAGCTTATTTTGGACACTCTCTTGAGCTGCGCCATTCAAGGAATCCTCCAGCCAGAGGTTATGATGAGTGACGCTATGGAAGAAGATGAGGGCCATGTGGAATTATTTTGGTTTTAATTGTGGTCATTTATGTGGTGGTTGGAAAAGATGACTGGGTGCACCTAGCCTTGAACACTGGTGTGATTCTCCTCAGAGACTGAGTTCTGTAACTGACCTCAGAGTAGTAATTGCTTTGAAATTGGTTGTGTCTTAATTAGCCTCTTGGCCCTGTGTGAGGCTGTGACTTAGATTATCAGCACCAGATGGATCGAAAGAAAGATCCCATGTGTGCATCCAAAACCAAAATGGCCAAAAGAGCAGTCATTGTGGATTAAGCCTCTTGCCTTTCTCTGTAAGGTTCTGAAAGAATAAAAGAAATTGAAATTGAAATTGAAATGTAAAGAACCAGGTTTGTAAACTTTCCAAGCTGCACTTTCCTGTGGCAGTTTAGACAATTCCCGGATCTGCCCATTAGATGTGTGTTGAAATCTTCCCTGACTGCCTAGTTACTTAACAACCCTTTCCCAGAATCCCTGCAGCTCAGCAAGTATACATCTCAGGTATTCAACCAATCAGTTTAAATGTATACCCCTCCTTAGGGCTGACCAATCACCCCCTGCCCGAATTGTTCCCGCAAATGAAAGTGCTAATCATGCTTTAGAGTTGTTATTTGATTTTCCCATGGTATATGATGAATTGCTAAAGGAGGCTATCATGTATGTAAAGTCCCTGCCCTCTCTAAGGAATGGATATAAACTCTGCTCAAGTTGTTCTCAGGGCTCTTTGTTCTTTGCTCCTCTAAAGTGAGCTCTGAGCCCCAGCATGCTGGACCCCCAATAAAACCTTTGCTGTTGCATGAGAAAGCCTCTTGGTGGTCTTTTTCTCTGACGTTCGCCCCACCTATTCATCTGGAGGCCCCAGGTGAGATATCCGGCAGCGGCGGACAAAAGACCCCAATGGACTCCTCTCGGGGTAAGTAAGGCACCTCTTTCTGGTTTTGGGTTTCAGGTTATGGATTGGCAAAGTGGCTGTCAGTGAAGAGCATTAGCTCTCTCTGATGGTGGCTGACAGATGTGTCACAGAGCTACAGGCCACGTTCCTGGGGGACACTCCAGAGGACTAGAGAAATCAAGGAATACTAATTTCTTCAACTCGTTTATATTTTGCTTCAGGATTCGGTTCGCCAGCCCATCAGGTTTTGCCGGCTACTCAGTTTTGGTCATTGTTCTGAACTCATGTTGAGTTTTCCGGCTGTCTTTATTGTCTAACCCATCAGGTTTTGGCAGTTACTCAGTTCTAATCTTTGTCTTGGACTCATGTTAAACGTTTACTGTTTGTCTTTGTCTGTGTTGCGTTTGTGTCTTCACTGTCCCTGTTTGAGTAACTCTCATTATGGGACAAAGCACTTCCACTTCTCTGTCCCTGACACTTGATCATTGGACTGATGTCCGCTCAAGGGCCCAGAATCTTTCTTTTTCAGTAAAATGCCGTACCTGGCAGATTCTCTGTGCTTCAGAATGGCCTATTCTCAGAGTCAGGTGGCCCCCCAGAAGGATCCTTCTACTTCCCTCTAATCCGAAAAGTCAGAGATATTGTCTTTCAGCTGGGGCCACGTGGCCACCCAGATCAACAGCCATATACCCCTTCCCCCAGCATCCTATCATTCAAACCTTCCACTCCTCCCCCTCTTCCTTCCATTCTCCCTGAGTCACAAGACTGGACACTCCTCCCACTCCTTATCCTCTAC
Source organism: Callospermophilus lateralis (assembly GCF_048772815.1). Taxonomy (NCBI): domain Eukaryota; kingdom Metazoa; phylum Chordata; class Mammalia; order Rodentia; family Sciuridae; genus Callospermophilus; species Callospermophilus lateralis. Next base: position 210,242 of record NW_027512980.1, on the reverse strand, counting down.
CCTCGCTCTCCAACCCCCAACACGTTCCAGATGATATTCTCGCCGCTGAGTCAGCCTCTCCGCCGCTAGAGGCAATTGGGCCAGACCCAAGCACTCCAGGGGACTTCTCTGCAGCAGCAGCAACCCCTCCTCCCCTGGAGGAAGCTGGGCCACCTAAAGGAACCCGCCGGTGACGGATAATAGAAAACTCGGAAGCCCCTATGATGCTTCCTCTCCGTCCCTACGGGCCAATGAACCGATCCATCTGGCACCCAAACACCTTTAAATGTAGGTAGCATCTGTCCACTTATCGCCAGACTCTAATAGCGGGTCTCCGAGTGGCCGCCAGAGGGCCGACTAATTTGGCCAAGGTAAGAGAGATTATCCAAGGGCCTAATGAGTCTCCCTCTATGTTTCTGGAGAGAATTATGGAAGCATATAGGAAATATACTCCTTTTGATCCTCAGGCAGAGGATGAACAAGCATCTGTTGCAATGGCCTTTATCGAGCAGGCTGCCCTAGATATTAAGAGAAAGTTACAACGTCTAGATGTATTACAAGATAAGACCTTGAGAGATTTAGTAAGAGATGCTGAGAAAGTATATTATAAGAGAGAAACTGAGGAGGAAAGGGAACAGAGGAGAGAGACGGAAAGGGAACAAAAGGAGGATGAAAGGAGCAAAAGGCAGACTAAAGCATTGACTAAGGTTCTGGTCAGAGCACCAAATATGCCAGAAGTTAAAAAGCAGGGAGTCAGAAAGGGATACCTGGGCCTCCGCCAATGGCTGCCCCTGGCCTCAGATCAGTGTGCCTACTGTAAAGAAAACAGGACACTAGGCCAAAGAGTGCCCCCGAAAGAAGCAGAGATGCCAGTCCGCCGTGCTGACTCTAGAAGAGGACTAGGAAAGTCGGGGCTCGGATCCCCTCTCCGAGCTCAGGGTAACATTTAAAGTGGAGGGGACCCCAGTGAACTTTGAAGTGGATACAGGAGCAGTATAATCAACCTTTAAGACCCCACTGGGCCCCCTATCAAATAAATGGTCCCCTGTTAAAGGTACTAATGGCAGTAGACATTGGGCTGGGACAACTAAGAGGACTATGGACCTAGGAAATGGAAAAGTCCACCACGCTTTCCAAGTAATCCAAGAATGCCCAGCCCCATTGATGGGCTGGGATCTGCTTACCAAACTCTGGGCTAGAATAACCTTTAACCCTGATGGTCCCCAAGTGGAGTTTCTAAAGCCTTCAGTAAAAACTCCCATAGTCATGGCTTTGACAACATCCGTAGAAGATGAACATCAACACTTCGCGCCTCCTAGGACTGATCAAACAGGCAAACTACCCCAGAAATGGATAAAAGATTATCCTAATGCCTGGGCAGAAACTGCTGGGTTAGGTCTAGCCATATAACAACCTCCAATAGTAGTAGAATTAAAAGCCTCTATCTCTCCAATCAGTGTTAAACAATATCCTCTAATCAAAGAAGCTAAGGATGGGATAAGGGCCCATATTCAGAAATACCTGGCTCTTGGGGTCTTAAGGCCCTGTCATTTGTCCTAGAATATCCCCCTGCTACCAGTAAGAAAGCCAGAAACTGGGGACTACCGGACGCTTCAATACCTAAGAGAGATCAACAACAGAGTGCAGGACATTCACCCCACTGTACCGAATCCATATAATTTGCTTAGCGCTCTGAATCTGGAGCAGGAATGGTACACTGTGCTAGACTTAAAAGATGCTCACTTTTGCTTGCCCGTACATAAGGACACTCAGTTGCTGTTTGCTTTTGAGTGGATAGACCCCGAAAAAGGAACATCTGTCCAACTAACCTGGACTAGACTCCCACAGGGGTTCAAAAACTCTCCCACTCTCTTTGATGAACCCCTCCACAAGGACTTCAATGACTTCAAAACTGCACACCCCGATGTCACCATACTCCAATATGTGGATGGTCTGCTACTGGCAGTCGACACCAAAGAGAACTATGAGTCTGGGAGCCAAGCATTATTTTCCAAGCTTGCTCGGCTTGGATATAGGGCTTCTGCCAAAAAGGCCCAAATTTGTCAGCAAGAAGTAATCTTCCTGGGTTATTCTCTTAGGGGTGGCAAAGGATGGCTCACTGAGCCCACAAAACGAACCTTTGTGCAGATACTGCCCCCATCTAATAAGAGACAACTCAGGGAGTTTCTTGGGACTGCCGGCTTTTGCAGGTTATGGATTCCTGGGTTCGCGTCTCTGGCTGCCCCTTTATACCCGCTGATAAAGGGGGATGCCCACTTCCAATGGACCCCTGAGCACCAACAAGCTTTTGATAATGTCAGAAAAAAGGTGCTGCTATCTGCTCCGGCCTTAGCACTCCCAGATATAGAAAAACCCTTCAGTCTCTACATCGAGGAAAAGAAAGGAATAGCACGGGTTGTGCTCACTGAGACTTTGGGACCTTGGAAAAGGCCGGTAGAATACTTATCAAATAAACTGGACCCAGTGGCTAGTGGGTCGGCCCATTGCTTAAGAGCTATAGCAGCGGCAGCCCTTCTATAAAAGATGCTGATAAATTAACGTTGGGACAGAAGCTAACGATTATAGTCCCCCATGCCCTGGAGTGCATCATCTGTCAGCCTCCAGAGATGTGGCTATCAAACTCTAGAATAACCCACTACCAGAACCTCTTGCTTGACAAAGACAGAATCACGCTGGGACCCGCTGCTCCACTCAACCCGGCTACACTGCTGCCAGAAGAATCATCAAGACCCGTTGCTCATGAGTGTCAACACATACTGGCAGAGGAAACCAGTATACGACGAGACTTGAAGGATCAGCCACTGCCTTGCCCTGAAGTTGTATGGTTTATGGATGGCAGCAGCTTCCTCCAAGATGGTAAGCGGTGGGCTGGAGAAGCAGTAGTTAGCAAAATTAATGTCATCTGTTCCTCTGGTCTCCCAGAACTGACATCAGCCCAAAAAGCAGAACTGATTGCCCTTACGAAAGTATTGGAACTAGCAACAGGCAAAAGGGCCACCATATACACTGATAGCCGCTATGCATTTGCCACTGCAAATGTGCACGGGGCTATTTCCCATCAAAGGGGGTTATTAACCTCCACCTGGAAAGAAATAAAGAACAAAGATGAGATCCTCCAACTTCTCTCAGCAGTGCAGGGCCCTAAGGAACTAGCTATAGTGCACTGCCCAGGGCACCAGAAGGGAAACGAACCCTTGGCGGTTGGAAAAAGAAGGGCAGATGAGGAAGCTTAATTGGCAGCCCTAAATGGAGTGACTGTGTTAACTTTTTCCACACCAGGGGGAACAACAATCAGGAGACTTGGCCGCACCGGAACATTCAGGCAACTTATCATCTGAGGAGACAGATACAGAACTCTGGGATCCTACAGAGCCAAGTTTACAATTTCAAAAAGCCCACCTTTATGTCAAAGACGTACACCAGCTCACCCACTTATACTCAGAGAAGATATAGGCACTCTTAAAGGACCGGAGAAAGGACTTATTATTGACTGACTCACAGAGGAAAGAAATAGCTGAGCAGGTGACTAGAGCTTGTCAAGTCTGCCAAGTAGTTAATGCTTACCCATCCAAGCTTCCTGCAGGGAAGCGCTTACAAGGAACCAGACAAGGACAATTCTGGGAATTGAACTTTACTGAAATTAAGCCAGCAAGGTATGAACTTAAATATCTCCTAGTCTTTGTAGATACTTTTTCAGGATGGGTCGAAGCCTTCCCCATGAAGAAAGAAACAGCTCAGATGGTAGTCAAAAAGATCGTAGAAGACATTTTTCCAAGGTTCGGCCTGCCTAAGGTAATAGGGTCCGCTAACGGACCGGCATTCATGCCCCAGGAAAGTAAGGGATTTGCCAGGACCCTGGGGATTAATTGGAAGTTACATTGTGCTTATAGACCCTATAGCTCAGGACAGGTAGAAAGGATGAATAGAACCATCAAAGAGTACTTAACAAAATTAAGCTTGGATACTGGCATAAAAAATTGGACTATGCTCCAACCTTATGCACTGTTTTGTGAAAGAAATACCCCCTCCGCCTCTTTGTGTAACCTCACCTCTTATGAAATTCTCAATGGTGCCCTTCCTCCAGTAGGGGACCTAATCCCAACTATGAGACTTAATGATTCCTTTCACACCCCCTTGCTTGACAGATTTAAAGCCCTTTAACAAACCCAGCACCCAGCGATACCTGTGGAAACATTTGGCCTCTGCTTATCAGACTGGAGACGAGGGAACCCCACATTGATATCAAGTGGGAGGCTTCGTCTACGTGAGATGGCGTCAGGTGTCATCCCTGGAACTCCACTGGAAAGGACCATACCAGGTGCTGCTTATAACACCCACAGTGGTGAAAGTGGATGGGATCACTTCCTGGATCAATGCCTCCCATCTCATGCCTGAGCCCTGTACAGACTCTGGCTGGAAACTTCTACAGACTGGTATCCATCTCAAGTTGCGTGTCCGTCATGTGGGTAGGGCTATGGATTCTTCCCATGACCACCAGCAGCCCTAATCCCCATCAGCGTGCTCAGCAACAAGGGCAAGTAATGAATCCTAATGGGCAAGTAGTGTGATCTATTTCACAAACAGCCACCTTATGGACTTGGTGGCCATCTCTCCACCTGGAAATTTGTCAGCTTGCCATAGGCTTCCCTGACTGGGATCTCCCTGACATAGAGGACCCCACACAGATCCCACTCAAACCCTAACTAGGGCAACATAGACCACCTTAACCCATGAATTGTGGATGTCATCTCCCCCAGCTCAGGTGTAAACTAGCCAGTCTTGACTATTATGTGTGCCCACCTGATTTCCAAAGTCATAAAACAGGCCCAAACCTGTGGAGGACCCAGTGACTTTTATTGTAGATCTTGGGGTTGTGAACAAACGAAAGCTGCATGGTGGAACCCAAACTCCCCAGAAAGGTATGATTCCAGTAGGGTGAAATGACACCTGGATTGATCCCAAAAAATGTGCTGCTTGCCCAGTGGTGTCAAAAACTCGCTGTGGAAAGAATACTCTATGTTACCCCCTCAATATAACTTTCACTTCCAAAGGAAGGGGCTACCTCAGAAAAACCTGGCCTATGGGAAATACGTGGGGAATGCGATTCTATATTTATGGCCCAGGTGATGAATTTGGTCTCTGGTTCACCGTCTGGCTTAAAAAGAAAGAAAATCCCACAGCAATAGGACCCAATCCCCTCAAGCCAGGGATTAAGCCTCCTAAACCTTCCATGCCTAGATCTACCAGAACCCCTCTACCATCTAATACTTCCTGGATTCCGTCTTTGCCTACTTCCCCAGTCCAGAGTACATCTGACTCCTCCCCCTGGGAACTAATTAAAGGAACCTTTATGGTACTGAACTCCACACAGTCAGAACTCCTTGTATTTCAGCCCAGGTCTTTGACAGCCCTGTAAATTATTGTGTAATGGTGCAGATACTCTCCAGGGTACTCTATCATAATGCCTAATCATTTGAAGGTCTACTAGGGGGACAAACAACCCGATATCAAAGGGAACCATTGTCCCTTACTCTAGCCATCCTATTGGGGATAGGAGCTGCTGCAGGAGTGGGTATGGGAACAGCTTCTATGATGCGTGGTTAACAACAAATGGCCCAATTAGAAACAGCAATAAATCAAGACTTGAAGACGTTAGAGACCTCCATCACAGCTTTGCAGGAATCCTTAACCTCTCTCTCTGAAGTTGTTTTACAGAATAGGTGAGGATTAGACCTCCTCTTGATGAGGGAGAGGGCCTCTGTGTTGCACTGAGAGAAGAATGTTGTTTTTATGCTGACCATATTGGAGTTGCAAAATAATTCATGAGTAAATTAAGAAAATACCTTGAAGAGCGCCAGAGAGAATGGGAGATTCAACAAGGGTGCTTTGAGTCATGGTTAACCGAGTACCCCTGGTAACTACACTAATATCAGACTTAGCTGGACCCCTGATCATCCTTATGGTGTTGCTAACTGTGGGACCTTGTTTGCCTAACCACATAGTTTCCTTTCTCCAGGCTCAGATTAGGCAGGTGAAACTCATGATAATCAGACAGAAATATGCTGCACTGGTAGGAATAGAATGTGAAACCCCACAATAATTTTGATTCATTACTTTTAAGATTAAAAGTAGTCAGAAAAAGGGGTGGGAAATGAAAGAATAAAAGAAATTGAAATTGAAACGTAAAGAACCAGGTTTTGTACATTTTCCAAGCTGCACTCAGAACCTGAAATTCCTGTGGCACTTAAGACAATTCCCGGATCTTCCCATTAGATGTGTGTTGAAATCTTCCCTGACCACCTCGTTACTTAACCACCCCTTCCCAGAAACCATGCAGATTTGCACGTATACATCTCAGTGCTTCAACCAATCAGTTTAAATGTATACTCCTTCTCACGGCTGACCAATCACCCGCTGCCCAACCTGTTCCCACCAATGAATGTGCTAATCATGTTTTAGAGTTATTATTTGATTTTTCCGCGGTATATGATGATTTTCTAAAGGAGGCTATGATGTATGTAAAGTCCCTGCCCTCTCTAAAGAATGTATATAAACTCTGCTCAAGTTGTTCTCGGGGCTCTTTGTTCTTTGCTCCTCTGAGTGAGCTCTGAGCCTCAGCATGCTGGACCCCCAATAAACCCTTTGCTGTGGCATGAGACAGTCTCTTGGTGGTCTTTTCCTCCGAAGTTCGCCCGACCTTTTCAGTTCCTGACTTCCGTCAAGTGAGAATAGGGATCATTTGGGTCAAATGAGTTCTTCAAAGCCCTACAGTGGATAGCCCATAGGTGCTTGGGTTTTCTCATGACTCCAAATCACATAGAAAATCTACACCTGACAGTCATTAGGCCTCAAATTGGAGAAGTAGAGCAGTATTAAAGGCAGGCTTATTTGATCACTCCTGGTTCAAAGGAAGGGTGTTTAGGCCACCCTGACTTTTGGCAAATGAGGGGCAATGGAGCTTATTTTGGACACTGTCTTGGGCTGCACCCCTCATGGAAACTTCCAGCCAGAGGTTATGATGCGTGTCTGTGTAGAAGAAGATGAGGCCCATGTGGGAGTGTTTTGATTTAAATTGTGGTCATATGTGTGGTAGCTGGAAGAGATTACTGGGTCCTCCTGGGCCTGAACTCTGGTGTGACTCCTTTTAGACACTGTGTCCTGGAACTGAGCTTAGTGAAGTATTGCCATGAGTTGTGTTGGGATTTGAGGAGGCCATGCATGAGAGTCGCCCTTGGAACCTGAGATGTAGGCCCAGGGTAGCTTTCCACAGAGCACTGGGAATCTCAGTCAGGATACCACAAGATTTTATTCTGAAAGACTTGGCAGCCATAGTTGAGATCAAAACACTCATGGATCTCAATTGTAGACCTCAATGAGCCTGGCTTCAGGTGACCTTTTGGACACTCTTTGGGAAGCCTTGCCTGTGAGAGTTCTCCAGAGTTTTCATTGAAATGATCATACTCACCATTTAATGGTTCCTGCATGAATTGAAATCCACTGTGCCTCCAACTTCATCCTTGATAAATGGCTAGATAAATAGTTTAAATTTTTGAAATTCCCATGAACAGGTGGCATACAGAACCTTTGGATGTCCTATTTCTGATCATGAGTGTACCAGACAGTGCCTTGATTGATTGGGTTTAATGAAAATGGTGTAGAACCGAGATGCCAGTAATTTGGAGCCTGATGAGTAGAGGGCCTAGAGCAGCGGTAGGCAGGTGTGTGATAAAACATCAGTGATGGGGCCATGTGGATCTGCCTTTGGATTCCAAATGTCATGAGACGGACATGGTGCAGCCAGGAGACCATTTTACGTAAACACATCTTGTTATATGGAGAGGTTTTAGGGTAATTTACAGAATCAGGTTGCTATGGTCAAGGGAGCAAGCTATGTGATATAGAGGCCGGTTTCATGAATGCTCATGTGTGAGCCACCACATGTGATAGAACTCCCTCCAGCACTGTGTCCCAGTTGAACTCCTTGTATTTCATGAAGCAAATACAAAACTCGCAGTGCAGCAGCAAGAAACACCAGGAAAAGTGGAGGATTACTAAATGGCTTCACAGTCCACACGGGCAGACACTTAGACCACTGTGTCCCAGTTGAACTCCATGTATTTCGTGAAGCAAATACCAAAGTCGCAGTGCAGCAGCAAGAAACACAATGAAGAGTGGAAGAGGAACAAATGAATATACAATCCACGCGGGGACACACTTAGCCCCAAGTGGCCATAGTATACCTACAAAGAGAGAATTCAGCACTGCTCCCTCATGTTCATTGGAATATTACAATTTATGTCCTCCAGGTCACATAGATGCTGACCCAGCTTTGATCGTCTCACTAGAAGGAAGCAAAAGCTCCTGAAAACAACATATATTTCAAGTGCCCAAACTCAGAGGCAGTTTCTCAAGAAGTCTTTAGGCCAGCAGAGCTCTGTGATTGTGGAGTGCTTACCCTGTCCCTTACTTTTGAAAACTCCTCTACCACCTCCATGGTTGTGAACTCCTGATCAAATTCCATTTCAGATATGTATTCACATATTTTCTATCTCTTTTCCTCTAATTGTGTCTTACTTGGGGCGAAGATAATGTCAAGGGATTGTTCTGGATGAGAGTGGGAAGATTTTTCTGAAGCACATATTTGCATACACATTGGATTCATTTTCCTATTTTCCATTCAAAATACTGAATCACTGACATTAACACATACCCTACTAGACTCTGACTACTAATCCTAATATGTTGGAGAAAAATACCCCCAAAAGAATAGAACTACAAGCAGTTCAGAGGAGGCATGGTGGATAGTTGGGCTTGCCTTTTGAATTATATAGTGTAGGAGTTTTAAATCTTGTCAATTTTTTTTGAAATAGTTCTCCATGTATTTTAAAAGTTAAGAAATATGTGAATTCCTGTCTCCCTTTCTCTGAAGCCTATTCAGCACCTGTATTTTTATATGCACATTTAGAATCCTAACTGTTACCACACGTACGTTCTTGTGTGGAGGCTGAATTGGCAGATACAAATTGTGAAAAGGGATCACTCCTCCTAAACGCTGTTGGAACTGAAAATTCAACCTGTGGGTGAGCTTCCTAGTTGAACAACATTATACATAAATCGATGTTCAGTAAAATGAATTTATTTGGATCTGTGGATGATATATATTTCATGGTGATTTTAAATTGGCATATAGTGCTACTTTTTAATATCTGTGAATGTTTGTGTGTGTGTGTATATATATATATATATATATATATATATATATATATATATATATATATATACACACTCTCCAGATTTTTCAAAATATGAAATATATGTGTATTATTTTACACATCCTAAATTTTTCATATTCATGAATGTGGATTTATAATCATCTTTTCACAAGATTATTCTCAGAAATATTCACATACCCTACTAGACTCTGACTACTAATCCTAATATGATGGAGAAAAGTAACGCAAACAGAATAGAAATACAAGCATTTCAGAGGAGGCATGTTGTATATTTGGACTTGCCTTTTGCATGATAAATGGTAGGTGTTATAAATCTGGTCAATTTTCAATTGAAATAGTTCTCCATGTGTTTTTAAAATTAACAAATATATGAATTCCTGTCCCTTTCTCTGTAGCCTATTCATCACATGTATTTTTATATGCATTTATAGTATCCTACCTGGTATCACATGTACATTTTTGTGAGTTGGCTGACTTGGTAGATACAAATTGTGAGAAGAGATCACTCCTCCAAATCGTTGTTGGAACTGAAAATTCCACCTATAGGGGAGCTTCCTAGTAGAAAAACATTATACATAAACTCATGTTCAGTAAAATAAATATTTTTGCATCTTTGGATGATATATATTTATAGATGAATTTTGAGTGGCATATATATTGCTACTTTTTAATGTCTGTGTGTGTGTTTTGTGTAAATATATATATATATATATATATATATATATATATATATATACACTCTCCAGATTTTTGAAAATATGAAATATATGTGTCTTATTTACACTCGCTAAATTTATTCATGTTCATGGACTTGGATTTATAATCAACTTTTCACAAGATTATTCTCAGAAATATTCATCCACCTGAAAAACAGATTTAACTAATATTTCTACAGTAACTGACCAAGTTTAACATCAATGCACCTTGATTCCGATATGACAAGCTGTGCATTTTGACGTTCATTTTTATTAAACCCTGGTACATTAATATTTATTCGTATTATGGACATCATAGGATATATATTTCATCCACAAATTCACAAATTTATGGGCATTTGTTTCACTTTCAATCAATTCCTGCTTCAGAACACATGTATTCCTCCAGGTGTCTTGACTGGTCTTTTCATGTGACTTCTACCCAAACACATTATTTTCGATTTTCATAATCAATTTTGAAGCAAAACTCACACCCTTTATGATAAACCATAACCCTAATATTACAAATAGATGTATAATTGGTTTGAATGAATGTATGTTTATCAATATAAAATTTTCTTTATATTTTCAGATACCACTTCAATCCATTTTTTAAAGTTGAAACCAATTATATTCTTTATTCACACTATTGTCTATTCATACATTTTCTCTATATTCAGTGACACAGGGTGCACGTATTTGTACCCCCAATACTAATTTATATGTCTTCAACATATTGCTTCCAGAAATGGTGGAAGAAATACTCATGTCACCTGATATAAATATACATTTTTTCAGTGTAATATTCTGGACACAAAACGCAAATGTCACACTTATGATTGTACCAAATCCTAAATAGGAAGTGAGCATGGATTACTAAAACCATCCATGTCCAGGTTGCCTAATGCTCTCAAATGTCTATCCTGTCGGTGACTACATATTTGTTTCTTCCTAAGATTATATATTAAATCTCAACCTGTTGAAAATGTCTAATCCTATCACTCACTTTATACTTTGCCTGATTTCCTAATGTTTCTATTGATAAATGCTTTCCTACATATTTTTTCCAGTTCATCACTGTGACCAACTCTTCACATGTGCTGACATTTACATTCACTCTCTAACCAAAACTCTATTGCTAAAGTACTTTTGGTCCAAATCCTATTCTCACTCTTCTATCTAAACCTACACTATCTTCCTAATCCTACCGACTATCCCTTTTTGACTGGATGTTTTCTTACACATTCAATCAACCAAGGTACATGGTCCTTTGCCATTATATATCGATTTATCTGAGATATCTGTGCAGAACATTGTTCAAAGCTAAGTTTCCCACTCCAGTGCCCAGTGCACTTCTGGGCTTCAAATCTTATCTAGAATTCCATTGTCATACTTATATTTCACCTCTATATTCTTATAAATACCACAGGATCCCAATATTCTTATTCATCCAGCAGAATGATTCCTAACACAAATCGAACCTGTTATTAACCCTAACCATATACTGTTCCCTCAATCTATCTTTACAAAAGAGCAGGACTGAGTTGGTCTTACAATACAAAAATGTAGGGAGACTTTCACCTGCTGAGAAGCTCAAAGGTCTATGCAGATATAATCCCTGGAGAAGATATAGGGAACTATGAAGTACCTGAGAGAGAAAAAGTCATCTTCAATTGCAAACAACCTGGTCATGACGAAGGGATGTGTCTGAATCAGCCTCTATCTTCTTAATGTAGAGAAGATGGACCAAACCAGGCCTATGTAGAGAGCTGTTCCCAGGTGCCTATGGTTGATATAACTTTCTATCTTGTGAAATTGTAACAGGAAATAGGGGCAGCCTCCATCTCATGAGACCCTTGGAAACAACTGTTAGGACAAAGTGGTTGCAAAGGCAGCAAATTCAATCAGTTCCAGAAAGAAGTGACCTCATCTAATTTTCTTGTTGAAGGAACACTCTAAACTTGGAATCCAGGCACCCAGAGGCAGTCCCAGTTCCAGTCCCAGTGGGCTCACTTGTTTAGATTTACAGAGGACAGAGTCCGTCTTTCTTGGTAAATACTGATGTGAATATGGCCAAATGCCAGGTGAGCTCTGAAGAGGGGCCTTTCCTGAGAAAGCAGGTAGTGTCTCACTGCTGGTCCCGGACAATTTCACAGAGTTAGCCAAAGAGACCTGATCTGAGACAGGACAGGCCGTTTCGGGGGAACATAAAATGGTCCACCAGTCAGAGGGCTCTCCAGATAGTCACATACCTACTTGGAGGAAGGAGGTGCCTTTGTGGTTGTGGGTGTGAGTTTGTGGTTTTGTCTCATGTTCTGAGAATAGGTAGGAAAGGCAGTTTGTTTGGTTTGGAATGGACTGTGTCTACTGAGTGCTTTGACAAGGCAAGTGTTTCTATGTCTGTGTATCCCACCGTGTCTGTGGTTGTAGACATTAGAAAAGAGAATGCATCAATGGATTTGTCATGTCTAGTAGAAAGCTTCTCAGCATTCATCCTGCCTAATTTATGAATGGACTGTGGATTGCCTTATGGATGTGCAATACCTACAATCTTCCAAAGTTCCTGTTTTCTTCGTAGAATTATGGCCACTCTTCAGAATAGGCTTATGATTTTATGTCCACCATATGAACCACCTCCAAGATCTGTGACATGGCTATGTACTGGATAGCTGAAGGGAATGAGAGCATGTCAGAAAACACAGATATCATTGGGACCAGGAGAGTCTCAATGGAGAAATCCTGCTTTGGGTCTTTTGCTTACCTATTTGTCTGTTGCCCTGAATGTCAGGAAGTTCTTTGACTCAGGCCACCCCTTTTTGAAGCCTGAAGAAAACAGTTTTCAAATGAAAATGAATGGGCATCACCTTGGGCTCTTTGCTTAATTGCTTTAGAATGGGATGTGTCTGAATCAGCCTCTTGGCCCTGTGTGAGGCTGTGGCTTTGATTCTCAGCACCTGATGGGTCTAAAGAAGGATCCCATGTGTGCATCCAAAACCAAAATGGCCAAAAGAGCGGTCATTGTGGATGGAGTCTCTCGTCTTCCTCTGTAATGTTCCTGCCTCCATCAAGTGAGAATAGGGATCCTTCGGGTCAAATGAGTTCTTCAAAGCCCTGCAGAGTCTAGCCCATAGGTGCTTGGGTTTTCTCATGACTCCCATTTACAAAAAGAATCTAAACCCCACAGTCAATAGGCCACAAATTGCAGAAGTGGAGCAGTATTAACGGCAGGCCTATTTGATCACTCCTGGTTCACAGGAAGGGAGTCCGGGCCTTTAGGCATATGAGGGGTAAGGAAGCTTCTTTTGGACATTGTCTTGGGCTGTGCCCCTCATAGAATCCTCCAGCCAGAGGTAATGATGAGTGTCTATATGGAAGAAGATGAGGTCCATGTGGGAGTGTTTTGGTTTTAATTGTGGTCACTTGTGTGGCGGTTGGAAGAGATGAATTGGTCCACGTGGGCTGGAACTCTGGCGTAATTACCCTTAGAGACTGCATTCTGGAACTGATCTTAGAGAAGTATTGCAATGAGTTGTGTTGGGATTTTAGGAGACCACACATGGAGTCCTTGGAAAATGAGTCTTGACCCAGGGTTGCTTTCCACAGAGCACTGGGAATCTCAGCCAGGATATCACATGATTTTATTCTGAAAGACTTGGCAGCAATAGTTGAGAGTCAAAACAAACATGGACCTCATATTGTAGACCTCAATGGGCCTGGCTTCATGTGAACTTTTGGCCACTCTTTTGGAAGCCTTGCCTGTGAGAGTTCTCGAGAGCTTTCATTAAAATGAGTTTCCTCAACATTTAATGGTTCCTGAATGAATTGAAACCCACAGTGCCTCCAACTTCATCCTTTAAAAATGGTTAGATAAATACCATGAAATGTTTAAAATTCCCATGAGCAGGTGGCACTGGAAAACCTTTGGATGTCCTGTTTCTGATTATGAATATACCAGAAGGTGCCTTGATTGACTGGTTTTCATGAAAATGGTATAGAAAAGAGATGCAAGTAAGTTCGAGCCTGCTGAGTAGTGGACCTAGAGAAGTTGTGGGCAGGTGTGTGATAAAAAATCTGTGGTTTGGCCATGTGGATCTGCCTTTGGCTTCCAAATGGATTATGACTGATATGGTGCAGCCAGCAGACCCTTCTCTCAAAAGGCATCTTGTTATATGTAGGAGTTTCAGGGCAATGTTCAGAATCAGGTTGCTATGCTCAAGGAGGCAAGCTGGTGGGATAGAAGCATGGTTGGTGCATTTTCCTGCAGACCCTGACCCACCACACGTGACAGAACTCGCTCCAGCACTGTGTCCCAGTTGAACTCCTTGTTTCATGAAGCAAATGCCAAATTGCGAGTGCAGCAGCAAGAAACAGCACGAAAAGTGGAGGATGACCAAATGGGTTCACAGTGCACACGGGGAGACACTTAGCCCCCATTGGTCACAGTTTACCTACAAAGAGAGAATTTAGCAAGGCTGCCTCATGTTCATTGGAAAACAAGAAACCATGTGCTCACAAAGGTCACAAAAATGCAGACCAGCTTGGATGGTCTCACTACAATGGAAGCTAAAGCTCCTGACAACAACATATATTTCATGTGCCCAACCTCAGAGGCAGTTTCTTAAGAACTCTTTAGGCCAGCAGAGCTCCATGTTTGTGGAGAGTTTACATTGTCCCTTAATTTTGGAAACTCCTCTACCTTCTCCAAATTTGTGAAAATTGAGCAGTTTCCATTGCAGATATGTATTCACAGATTTTCTAACTCTTCTGCTCTAATTGTGTCATACATGGGGCGAAGGTAATGTCAAGGCATTGCTCTGGATGAGAGTGGGAAGATATTTGTGTAGCACATATTTGCATACACATTGCATTCATTTTCAATTTTCTATTCGAAATACTGAATCCCTGACACTATCCCATACCCTACTATCCTCTGACTACTAATCCTAATATGATGGAGAAAAATACCCAAACAGAATAGAAATACAAGCAGTTCAGAGGAGGCATGCTGCATACTTGGACTTACCTTTTGCATGATAAATGGTAGGTGTTATAAATCTAGTCAATTTTGAATTGAAATAGTTCACCATGTGTTTTTTAAATTAAACAAATATGTGAATTCCTGTCTCCCTTTCTCTGTAGCCTATTCATCACATGTATTTTCATATGCACTTATAGAATCCTACCTGGTATCACATGTACATTTTTGTGAGGTGGCTTACTTGGCAGATACAAATTGTGAGAAGAGATCACTCCTCCAAATTGCTGTTGGAACTGAAAATTCCACCTATAGGGGAACTTCCTAGTAGAACATCATTATACATAAACTCATGTTCAGTAAAATAAATATTTTTGCATCTGTGGATGATATATATTTAAAGATGAATTTTGATTGGCATATATATTGCTACTTTTAAATGTCTGTGTGTGGTTTTTTTTTTGTGTGTGTGGGTATGTGTGTGTATATATATATATATATATATATATATATATATATATACACTCTCCAGATTTTTCAAAATATGAAATATATGTGTCTTATATACACTCTCTAAATTCATTCATGTTCATGCATGTGGATTTATAATAAACTTTCCAAAATATTAGTCTCAGAAATATTCATCCACCTTAAATACATATTTGTTTCCTAGTACTGAAAACTAACTTCAGTGAATGGTGCATACAAATGTTAATAATTCTACAGGAACTGATCCAGTCTATCACCAATGCAAGTAGATCCCAATGGGACATGATATATAATATGATGTTCATTTATATTCAACACTGGTACATTATTATTTCTTCAGTTTTTGCTCATCATAAGATATGTATTTCATCCACAAGTTCACAAATTTGTAGGCATTTCTTTAAACTTTAATCACTTCCTACTTCACAACACATGTATTGTCAGGGTTTCTTGACTGGTCTTTTCATGAGACTTCTTTCCAAACACATTATTTTCGATTTCCATAATCACTTTTGAAGTAAAACTCACACACTCTTCATGATAAACCAAAACACTAATATTGACATTAGATGAATAACTGGTTGGAATGAATGATTGTATATGCATATAAGATTTCCAGTAATTTTTCAGATATCAGTTCATCCCATTATATTAAGTCGGAACAAGTTATATTACTTATTCACAGTATGGTCTATTCATGCTTTATCTCTATATTCATAGACATAGGGTACACCTCTTTGTACGCCCAATACTAATTTTATGTCTTCAGTATATTGCTACCAAAAATGGTGGAAGAAATACTTATGTCACCTGATCTACATATACATATTATCACAATAATATTCTGGACAAAAATGTAAATGTTACACTTATGATTGAACCAAGCAAAGCCTAAATGAAATGTGAACATAGATTACTAAAAACATCCATGTCCAGGGTGCCTAATGCTCTCAAATGTCAATATTATTGGTGACTTCATATTTGTTTCTTTCTAAGATTCAACCGCAAGCCTGTTGAAAATGTCTAATCCTCTCACTCACTTTATACTTTCCCTGATTTCGTAATATCTTTATTGATATCTTCTTTTCTACATGTTTTCCCCACTTCATCATCGTGACTGGCTCTTCATATGTGCTGACATATACATTCACTCTCTAACTGAAATCCTATTGCTAAAGAACTTTTGTTCCAAATCATATACTCACTCTTCTTCCTAAAACGACCGACTATCTTCCTAATCCTACCGACTATCCCTTTTTGAAGGGATGTTCTCTTCTACATTCAATCTTCCAAGGTACAAGGTCCTATGCCATTGTATATCAAATTATCTGAGACATCTGTGCAGAACATAATTCAAAGCTAAGTATCCCAATCAAGGGCCCAATGCCCTTATGGGTTTAAAATCATACCTGGATTTCTGTTTTCATATTTATATTTCACCTCTACATTCTTGTAAATATACCAGGTTCCCAATACCATTATTCATCCAGAAGAATGAATCCTAACACAAATCGAAATCAAACCTGTTATTAACCCAAAACATACACTGTTCCCTCAATCTCATTTTACAGAAGAGCAGGGACAAAGTTGTTCTTACAATACAGAAAAGTAGGGGACCTTCCACCTGCTGAGATCCTCAAAGGTCCATGCAGAAATGATACCTGGAGAAGTTGTAGACAGGTATGAAGGACCTGAAAGAGCAAAAGTCATCTTCGATGACAAACCACCTGGTCAGGATGAAGGGATGTGTCTGAATCAGCCTCTCTCTTCTTATTGTGGAGAAGATGGACCAAACCAGGCCTGTGTGTGTGCCTATGGTTGATATACCATTCTAAATTGTGAAAGTGTCAGAGGAAGAAGGGGCAGCCTCCATCTCATGGGGCCCTTGGAAGCAACTGTTAGGACCAAGTGGTTGCAAAGGCAGTGACCTCATTCAGTTCCAAAGAAAGTGTCATACCTCATTTCCTTGGTGATGGAACTCTCTGAACTTGGTATCCAAGAAGCCAGGCACCCAGATGCAGTTCCAGTCCCAGTCCCAGTGGGCTCACTTGTTTGGATTTACCAAGGACAGAGTCAGTCTTTCTTGGTACCTACTGATGTGAGGATGGCCAAATGCCAGGAGAGCTCTGAAGAGGGACCTTTCCTGAGAAAGCAGGGAGTGGCTCACCACTTTTTCCTGACAACTTCACATAGTTGGCCAAGGAAACCAGATCTGAGAGAATACAGGCCATTTCGGGGGAACATAGTATTGCCCACCAGTCAGAGAACACTCCGGATAGTCACAGACCTACTTAGGGGAAGGAGGTGCCATTGTGAGTGTGGGTGTGTGGTTTTGTCTCTTGTTCTGAGAATAGGTAGGAAAGGCGGTTTGTTTGGTTTTCAGTGAACTATTTCTAGTAAGTCATTTGACAAGGTGAGTGTTTCTATGTCTGTGTATCCCACTGTGTCCGTGGTTGTAGATATGAGAAAAGACAATGCAACAATGGATGTGTCCTGTGTAGTAAAAAGATTCCCAGCATTCATCCTGCCCAATTTATGAATGGACTGCAGCTTGCCTTATGGATTGGCAAAACCTACTACCTTCCTAAGTCCCTGTTTTCTTCCTGAATTCTGGCAACTCTCCAGAATAGTCTCATTGTTTTGTGTCCAAGATATGTACCAACTCCAAGGTCTTTGACATGTACATGTACTGGATACCTGAAGGGAATGGCCAGTATCTCAGAAAACTCAGATATGAGTGTGACCAGAAAAATCTCAGTGGAGATACCATGCTTTGGGCCTTTTGCTTACCTATTGTTCTGTTGCCCTGAATGTCAGGAAGATGTTGGGCTCAGGCTACCCCTTTGTGAAGCCTGAAGAAAACAGTTTTCAAATGGAAATGAATGGGCATCACCTGTGGCTCTTGCTAAATTGCTTCGGAAAGGGATGTGTCTGAATCAGGCTCTCTACCCTGTGTGAGGCTGTGGCTTAGATTCTCAGCACCTGATGGATCTAAAGAAAGATCCCATGTGTGAAACCAAAACCAAATTCGCAAAAAATTTCAGTCATTGTGAATGAATTCTATTGCCTTTCTCTGTAGGTTCCTGAAATCAATCAAGTGAGAATAGCGATCCTTTTGGTCAAATGAGTTCTTCAAATCTCTGCAGAGGTGCTTGTCTTTTCTCATGACTCCAGTTCACATAAAGAATCTAAACCCCACAGTCAGAAGGCCTCAAATTGGAAAAGCGGAGCAGTATTAATGACAGGCCTATTTGATCACTCCTGGTTCACAGGAAGGGTGTCCTTCCCACCCTGACTTGAGCCAAATGAGGGGCAAGGGAGCTTATTTTGGACACTCTTTTGGAATGTGCCCCTCATGGAAAGCTCCAACCAGTGGTTATGATGAGTGTCTATAAGGAAGAAGATGGGGCCATGTGATAGTGTTTTGTTTTTAATTGTGTTCATTTGATTGGCGGTGTGAAGAGATGACTGGGTCAACCTGGGCTTGAACTCTGGTTTGATTCCCCTTAGAGACTGCGTTCTGGAATTGACCTCAGAGAAGTATTGCCATGAAAAGTGTTGGGATATTAGGAGGCCACGCATGAAAGTCACCCTTGGAAACTGAGATCTAGGCCCAGGGTGGTTTTCCAAAGAGTACTGGGAATCTCAGCCAGTATATCACATGATTTTATTCTGAAAGACTTGGCAGGGATAGTTTTGAGTCAAAACACACATGGACGTCACATTGGAGACCTCACTGCGCCTGGCTTCATGTGACCTTTTGGCCACTCTTTTGGAAGCCTTGCCTGTGAGAGTTCTCCAGAGCTTTCTTTGAAATGAACTTCCTCAACATTTAATGGTTCCTGAATGAATTGAAACCCACAGTGCCTCCAACTTCATCCTTGAAAAATGGCCAGATAAATACCATGAAATTTTTAAAATTCCCATGACCAGGTGGCACTGGAGAACCTTTGGATGTCCTGTTGCTGATCTTGAGTGTACCAGACCCTGCCTTAATTCACTGGGTTTCATTAAAATGGTGTAGAACAGAGATGCCATTGAGTTATAGCCTGCAGAGTTGTTGGCCTAGAGAAATGGTGTGCAGTTTTGTGATAATACATCTGTGTTGTGACCACGTGGTTCTGCCATTGGCTTCCAAATTCATTGTGACTGCCATGGTGCAGCCAGGAGACCTGTATATGTAAAAGCATGTTTTTATATTGAAAGATTTCAGGGCCATGTTCAGAATCAAGTTGCTATGGACATGGGGGCAAGCAAGTTAGAGCCTGCAGAGTATTGGGCCTAGAGAAGTGGTCTGCAGTTGTGTGATAATACATCTGTGTTATGGCCATGTGGATTTCTCATTGGCTTCCAAATTTTTTGTGACTAACATGGTGCAGCCAGGAGACCCGAATATGTAAAAGCATGTTTTTATATGGAGAGGATTCAGGGCCATGTTCAGAATCATGTTGCTATGGACAAGGGGGCAAAGTATGTGGGAAAGAAGCCTGGTTGTTGCATTCTCCTGCAGACCCTGACCCACAACACGTGACAGAACTCCCTCCAGCACTGTGTCCCTGTTGAACTTCTTGTATTTTGTGAAGCAAATACCAAACTCCCAGTGCAACAGCAGGAAACACCACGAAAAGTGGAGGATGACCAAATGGCTCCACAGTCCACATGGGGAGACAATTAGACCCCAGTGGCCACTGTTTACCTACAAAGAGTGAATTCAGCACTGCTGCCTCATGTTCACTGGAAAATAAGAAACCATATCCTCCAGGTCACATAGATGCAGACCCAGATTTTATTGTCTCACTACAAAGGAAGCTAAAGCTCCTGAAAATAACGTATGTTTCAAGTGCCCAACCTCAGAGGCAGTTTCTCAAGATGTCTTTACGCCAGCAGACCTCCATGTTAGAGGAGTGTTTACCATGTCCCTTACTTTTGGAAACTCCTCTACCACCTCCAAGGTTCTGAACTCTGAGCATTTTCCACTCAATATATGTATTCACAGATTTTCTAACTTTTCTATTCTAATTGTGACTTACTTCAGGCGAAGGTAATGTCAAGGATTTGTTCTGGATGAGAGTGGGAAGATTTTTGTGTAGCATATATTTGCATACACATTTGATTCATTATTCTATTTTCCATTTGAAATACTGATCCCTGACACTAACTCATAACCTACTGGACTCTGACTACTACTCCTAATATGATGGAGAAAAATAACCCAAACAGAATAGAAATCCAAGCAGTTCAGAGGAAGCATGGTGTATAGTTGGACTTGCCTTTTGCATAAAAAAGGGTATGTGTTATAAATCTAGTCAATTTTCTGTTGAAATAGTTATCCATGTGTTTTTAAAGTTAACAAATATGTGAATTCCTGTCTCCCTCTCTCTGTAGCCTACTCAGCACATGTATTTTTATATGCACATATAGAATCCTACCTGGTATCACACGTACATTCTTGTGAGGTGGCTGACTTGGCAGATACAAAATGTGAGAAGAGATTACTCCTCCTAAATGCTGTTGGAACTGAAAATTTAATGTATGGGTAAACTTCCTAGTTAAACAACATTATACATAAATCTATCTTCAGTAACATGAATATTTTTGAATCTGTGGATGATGTATATTTCATGGTGAATTTCAATTGGCATATATATTGCTATTTTTATAGTCTCAGTTTGTGTGAGTGTGTGTGTGTGTATGTATATATATATATATATATATATATATATATATATATATATATATATACTCTCCAGATTTTTCAAAATATGAAATGTATGAGTCTTATTATACACTCCCTGAATTCATTCATGTTCATGTATGTGGATTTATAATCAACTTTTCACAAGATTATTCTCAGAAATACTCATCTACCTGAAATACATATTTGTTTCCTAGTACTGAAAACTAACTTCAGTGAATGGTGCATACAAATTCTAATATTTCTACATTAACGGACGCAGTTTAACATCAATTCAAGTAGATTCCTATGGGACATGATGTGTATTTTAATGTTCATTTTTATTCAACACTGGTACATTACTATTTCTTCAATTTCTGCACATCATCGTATATATTTATCATCCACAAGTTAGCAAATATATAGGCGTTTGTTTCACTTTAAATCACTTTCTGCTTCAGAACACATGCATACCTCCAGGTTTCTGGACTGGTCTTTTCATGAGACTTCTTTCCAAACACATTATTTTCAATTTCCATAATCACTTTTGAAGCAAAACTCAAACACTCTTCATGAAAATCCATAACCCTAATATTTCATTCAGATGTATAATGGGTAGGATTAAATGTAGTATATCAATATAAGGTTTCCTGTATATTTTCAGATATCAATTCAATCCATTATTTAAAGTTGGAACCAGTAATATTATTAATTCACAGTATTGTCTATTCATGCATTATCTCTATATTCATAGACAAATGGTACACCTATTTCTACCCAAAATACTAATTCATATATCTTCAAAATATTGCTCCCATAAATGGTGGAAGAAAAACTCCTATTACCTGATCTACATATATTATTTATTATAGTAATATTCTGGACACACATAGGAATGTTCACACTTATGATTGTACCAATGTAAAGTCGGGCGAGCGTCAGAAAAGAGACCACGAAGAGACTGTCTCATGCAACAGCAAAGGGTTTATTGGGGGTCCAGCATGCTGGGGCTCAGAGCTCACTTGAATAGAGAAGAGAGCCCTAAGAACAGCTTAAGCAGAGCTTATGCAATTTACGTGGTGACAGCATGGAGGGAAATTTATTGATGGGTCAGGTCGAGTGAGTGGTTTGCATGCCAATGGGAGAGGGAGTACATTCAACAGTTTGGCAATTGGGGACAGCACATTCTGGAAACAAGATTAGCAAACAGTTTTCAAGATTTCATCAGTATTTTGTTAAGCATACAGAAAAACAAGAAGTTAAAAGTACATATTTTATTAACCTTTCATTCCCCACTTCTTATTCTGCTTAATTTTAATCATAAAAATGAGCATTGCAGGGTCTCACATTTTATGTCTTCTAGTGAGGTATATTGTTGTCTGATTACCATAAGTTTAACTTATCCAATTTAAGCTTGTAGAAAGGAAACTAGATGGTTGAGCAAACAGGGTCCTACAATTAGCAATGAAATGAGGATTATTAATGGACTGGCCAGGGCTGATAAAAGCGTAGTTAACCAGGGGGACTGTGTGAACAAAGACTCAAACCACCCTTTTTGTGCATCTCTCTCTTGTTGATGCTCTTCTAGGCGTCTTCTTAATTTACTCATAGATTTTTTTACAACTCCAGTATGGTCGGCATAAAATCAACTTTTTCCCTCAATGCAGCACAAAAGCCCCCTTCTCTCACGAAGAGGAGGTCCAACCCTCGCATGTTCTGTAAAACAATTTCAGAGAGAGAGGTTAAAGATTCCTATAAAACTGTGATGGAGGTTTTTAATATCTTTAAATTTTGGTCTATTGCTGCTTCTCATCGGGTCATTTGTTGTGTCACATGGACTAGGACAGTGATTCCTGTGCCCACACCTGCAGCAGCTCCTTTTCCTAATAGGATGGCTAAAGTGAGGGATACAGGTTCCCAGAGGAACCGGGTTGTATGCCCCCGTATTTGATATTTAAATTAACCTGCCTCATGATAGAGCACTCTGGGAAACATCTGAACATTACATAATTAATCACATCTGTTGACCATTTTATGAAAACATAAACAATGTTTAAGTATATAGAATTATACTGTTGTAAGGACGGACAATTCAAGGCACCTAAGATAGCACCGAAGACAGCGAAACATACCTATTTGGTTGCAACGGATTTAGAGGGCATTGCTTCTGTTGTAATCAATTAGTCACCTGATCTCCAAATTTAGGTAGTTTCCGAATTTTGTACCCAACATGTAAGGGAAGGGGCTCAGAAGTTCACAGTCTGCATAAGTTCACAAAAAGAAGTTTTCGTTTCTATTGTTTTTTTCATCTGTTCTGGGCAAGTTAACATTTTAAGGACACCTGGAGTGGGAGAGCTTTTTTCTTCTCTTTTATTTTTTCTCACTGCCAGCTGTAACAATGGAGCTCATTTGGTAACTTATTTATCTTAGAAATGTAACCATGTCTGTGAAGCCCCAGCTCAAGGCCAGAGGCCTTGTTCACATGTTTTGTGAAAAACTAGTAAGGGGGAGTCTAGCTTAGGAGTGCTGATTTTTCCAGCCAGTGGCCAAATAGAACAGGGAAACACGAAAAGGGGAAGTTTATCTACATTGAACTCTTTTATAGGGACTCTTTGGCTGAAAGTCCTAAAGTCAGCCATGGTGAAGACTGCTGGAGAAGGTCATTTAAGACTTTTCTGTGGGCCTGGTATAGACGGGGAAGACAGGGAAGGCGGGTCTGAGAGCAGCACCTTGGGTCTGAGCATGAGGAAGGAGACATGTAAAAGAATAATGGGAAAGGGGTTTGGAATTTTCCAGGCAACAAAACTTGAGCAGTAGAACAGATAGAGCAGAGGGGAAGATGGGAGTTTGTATCCCAAAAAGCCTGTGAGGGACTTTAAATTCTTAGTAACCTGTTTTCAGTGATGACAGAGCAACTTTAAAGGCCATTTTCATTACATTTTGGATAGGGGTCTGAGGGCTCTCCTTAGCTGGTTTGAGCTTTGGGTTAGCTGGTAAGAGGACCTGGTGGGACCTGGTGCGGGCACTGACAGGAGAAGAGAGTAGTGAGTGGGTGGATGGGTACCTCAGTACCTGCTACCTCAGCAAGGGGGCAATAATCTGAGAACCGGCGGTTTGGGTTTTTGATCTAGTAATTGGAGGGAAGAAATCAGGTTGCTGAGGTGGGAGTGGCAGCAGAGAGTCTGGAGCAGAAAGCTGAGGGTGAGGATCTATTGGATAAGCATAGTTCAGGATGTGAGCGAAGGAGGGAAAATGCCTCCACTTAGGGGAATTTCCTTCCACCCTTTGAGCACTTGCCGAAGTTAAAAAGGTCACGGAGAATTTTAGGATCTAGAGACCCCTCTGGGGGCCATCGGTATTGGTTGTGTAATTGGTAATATGGCCAATGCTGTGTATTGAATTTGATGAGGAGTTTGGGTTCCACCAGGCACCCCTGTATGCTCACATTCCCATGACTTACAGAAGAAGTCGGCATTTCCCCCACACAGCCATGTCTGTTTGTGGCTTTGATAGTCCGCTGGGCAAACATAGTAATCTAGGCTAGCCAACCTGCATCTGGCTCTCGTGTCCCTACATCCATAATGTTTGTTTCTATTACCTATGATACTGAAAGGATTTATTGGAATTTTAGTTGGATCCCCTTCATCAGGGATATCCCAATAGGAAAGACCTATAGCCAGCTGACAAATGTCTGGGTGGAGAGATGGCCACCATGTCCCTAAAGGGGCTGTATGCAAGATAGACCATACTTCTTGTACAGTAGGATTTGTGATCAGCCATTACTGCTGAACAGGCTGATGAGGGTTAGGACTACTCTTGGCCAAGGGGAGAGTCTGTAGCCTTATCCACATGGCGAATACGCACTTTGAAAGTGTTACCAGTCTTTTCCAGTTTCCAGTCAGATTTTGGACAGGGCGCAGGCCAGAGATGAGAGACATGGATCCTTGAAGTGATTCCGTCTACATTTACCACTGTAGGTGTTATATGTAGCACCTTATATGGTCCTTTCCAGTGGGGTTCCAGGGATGACACCTGATGTCGTCTAATGTAGACGAAGTCTCCTACTTGGTATCGATATGGAGTCCCCTCGTCCCCAGGTTGGTCGGCAGTGGCCAGATGTTTCCACAGATATTGCTGATTTCTTTCAAGAGCTTTAAGTCTGTCAAGCAAGGGGGTGTGGAAGGGATCGTTAGGTCTTAGAGTTTGGGTTAGGTCCCTTACTGGAGGAGGGACCATAGAGAATTTCATAGGGGGTGAGGTTACACAAGGAAACAGAGGAGTATGAGTATTTCTTGCATGAAACAGTGCATAAAGCAGGAGAATAGATCGATCTTTTATGCCGATCTCTAAGCTTGATTTTGTTAATTCTCTTTAATGGTTCTATTATTATTATTTTTTTTTACCTGTACTGAGCTCTGGGGTCTATAAGCACAATGTAATTTCCAATTAATCCCCAGGGTCCTGGCTAATCCCTGACTTATCAGGGCAATTAACGCCAGTCCATTATCAGACCCTATTGCCTTAGCCAGTCCGTATCTTAGAAAAATATCTTTCAGGATCTTCTTGACCACCATTTGTGCCATTTATTTTGTTGTTGTTGTTTTTTGTGTGTGTGTGTGTGGGGGGGGGGAAGGCTTCAATTAATTCATCCTGAAAATGTATCTACAAAGACTAGGAGATATTTAAGTCCATAACTTCCTGGCTTAATTTCAGTAATGTCCACTTCCAAGAATTGTCCTGGTCTGATTTCTTGTAGGTGCTTTCCTGCAGGAAAGTTGGAAGGGTAAGCATTAACCAATTGACAGACCCGGCAGGCTTTTGTTACCCGTTCAGTTATTTCTTTCGCTCTGAGTCGGTTAGTGGAAAACTCTGTTCTTGATCCTTCAGGAATGCCTGCAGTTTCTTTGAACCAAGGTGAGTGAGTTGATGTACATTTTTAACTTAGTTTAGGGCTTTCTGAAGATGCAAGCTGGGCTCAGTGAAGTTGAGGGTTTCAGTGTCAGTGTCCTTAGATGTTATCAAAAGCTTGCTGGTGCTCAGGGGTCCATTAGAATTGGGCATCTCTCTTTAACAGCGGGTATAAAGGAGCAGATAAGGACGCAAACCCAGGTATCCATAAGCTGCATAAGCCAGCAGTCCCAAGAAACTCTCTGAGTTGTCTGCTGTTAGATGGGGGTGGTATCTGCTCAATGGATTGTTTTCTGGTCTCAGTGAGCCATCGCTTACTGCCCCTAAGGGAATAGTCCAGGAAGATTACTTCTTGCTGGCAAATTTGGGCTTTTTTGGCAGAAGCACTATACCAGAGTTGAGCAAGCTCGTATAATAATAATTGGGTTCCAGACTCACAGTTTTTCTTGGTGTTGGCTGCCAGTTGCAGGTCATCGACATATTGAAGCAGGGTGACGTCAGGGTGCATAGTTCTGAAGTTGTTGGGGTCTCTGTGGAGGGCTTCATCAAAGAGAGTGGGGGAGTTTTTGAACCCCTGTGGGAGTCTAGTCCATGTTAGTTGACCAGACGTCCCGGTTTCTGGGTCTACCCACTCAAAATCAAATAGCAACTGACTATCTTTATGCAGAGGCAAGCAAAAGAAAGCATCTTTTAAGTCCAGAACAGTATACCATTTCCGCTCATGGTTCAGAGTGCTAAGCAGATTGTACAGATTATGTACTGTGGGGTGAATGTCCTGCACTCTGTTGTAGATCTCTCTTTGGTCTTGAACGGTGCGATAGTCCCCGGTTCCTGGATTTTTATACTGGTAACAGGGCAGTGTTCCAGTTCAAATGACAGGGCCTTAGGACCCTTAAGGCCAGATATTTCTGAATATGGGGCCTTATCCCATCTTTAGCTTTTTTGCTCAGAGGATATTTTTTGACATTGATGGGGGGGCTGAAGTTTTTAACTCCACTGTTATTGGAGGATGTTTCACGGCTACGTGTAACCCAGCAGTTTTTTTCCTAGGCATCTGCGTAATCTGTTATCCATTTCCGGGGTAGCTTGCCTGTTTGATCAGTCTTGGGGGGTTTGACAAGTTGATGTTCATCTTCTACTGACATAGTAAAAGCCGTGACTATAGGAGTTTTTACTGAAAAATTTAGAAATTTCACTTGGGGGCCTTCAGGGTTAAAAGTTATTCTGGCCTGGAGCTTTTTGAGCAGATGTGTGCCCATCAATGGGGTCGGGCATTCTGGGATTACTAGGAACGAGTGATGGATTTTTTCTTTCCCCAGGTCCATGGTCCTCTTAGTTGTCTAAGCCCCATATTTACTCCCATTAGCCCCTTGAACTAGAGTCCTTTTTGTTTGATAGATGGCCCAATGGGGCCTTAAGGGCTGAGTATACTTACCCTGTATCCACTTCAAAGTTTAACCCCCCCAGCGAGTACTTTGTGTTCTTTTGGCCGGGCCAGCTACCTCCAAGGAAGGAGGGGCTGTGTGTGCCGTGGGGTAGTCACCTGGAGGGCGCTGGGCTGGCCTATATTCCTCCAATGGTGGAGAGTCTGAGTCAGCAGCAGGGGAATCACTTAGAGGGTGTTTGGGGTTGGAGGACAAGGGCAGGGCATAAGGAGGGGGAAGAGAGTCCAGTAGAGTCTTGAGACTCAGGGACAACAGAGGGTGGAGGAGGGGGAGCAGAGGGTTTGAGAGATAGAAAAGTGGGAGAACCAGTAGGAGCGGGGACAGGGACAAGGAAAGGCTTCAACCATGGAAGAGGAGATTTGCAGAGGTCCTGCAAACTAAAGATATATTGCTGTTGATCTGGATGGCTATGTGGCCCCGGCTGAAAGACAATATCTCTGAGTTTTTGAATTAGTGTGAAGTAGAAAGATCCTTCTGGGGGCCATCCGACTCCAAAGGTGGGTCATTCTGAGACACATAGAGTCTTCCAGATCTGACGTTTTACTGAAAAAAAGAAGATTCTGAGCCTTTAAGCAGACTTTGGTCCAGTGATCAAGGTTCAGGGACAGAGGCATTGAAGTGTTCTGTCCCATATGAAAGATACACAAATAGTGAAAGCAATGACACACGACACAGACAAGACAAGACAATAAAGACAGGCAATGGACGTCCAATACTGAGAACAGGACTGAGTAGCCAGGAAAACCTGATGGGCTGACAATACCGAATCCAAAACAAAATATCACTGAGTTTAGGAGACTATTGTTACTCGGTTTCCCGAGTTCTCTGGGGCGTCCCCCAGAGACGTGGCCTGTGGCTCTGTGACACTTCTGTCAGCCACCGTCAGAGAGAGCTCATGCTCATCACCAATAGCCATTTTGCCCATCCCTAACCTGAAACCTGAAACAAGAAAGTGGCGCCTTACTTAACCTGAGATGAGCCTATTGGGGGTCTCTCGTCCAACGCTGCTGGAACTCGCTGGGGCCCTCAGATGTAATGGTCAGGCGACCATTGGAGGAAGAGACCACCAAGACACTGTCTCATGCAACAGCAAAGCACCCAAAATTCTGGGGCTCAGACCTCACTTGAATAGAGCAGAGAGCACTGAGAACAGCTTAAGCAGAGCTTATATACTTTTCTTGAAGAGGGCAGGGAGGGAAGTTTATTGATGGGTCAGGGCAAGTGGGCGGTTTGCATGTAAACGGGTGAGGGTGTACATTCTGCAGTTTGGCAGTTGGGGACAGCACATTCTGGGAACAAGATTAGCAAAAAGTTTTCAAGATTTCAAGAGTGTTTTCTTAAGCATACAGAAAAACAGGAAGAGACAAGTACCTATTTTATTTATTTTCAACAAAGCCTAAATGGAAAGTGAGCATGAATTACTAAAAACATTCATGTCCAGGTTGCCTAATGCTCTCAAATGTCAATTCTATTGGTGACTACATATTTCTTTCTTCCTAAGGTTATATATTCAACCTCAACCCTGTTGAAAATGCCTAATCCTATGACTCACTTAATAATTTGCCTGATTTCCTAAGGTCTCTATTGATACCTCCTTTCCTATATATTTTCCCAAATTCATTATTGTGACTGACACTTAACATGGGCTGACATTAATATTCACTCTCTAACCGAAACCCTATTGGTAAAGAACTTTTTTCCAAATCTTATTCTCACCCTTCTTTCTAAACCTACTGACTATCTTCCTAATTCCACCGACTATCCCTTTTTGACTGGAGGTTCTCTTCGACATTCAATCATCCAAGGTACAACGTCCTATGCCATTGTGTATGGATTTATCTGAGACATTTGTGCAGAAAGTATAACATTGCTAAGTATCCCAATGAAGGTCTCAATGCCCTTCTGGGATGCAAATCTTACCTAGATTTCTGTTTCCATAATTTTAACTCACGTCTATATTCTTATAAATATCACAGATTCCCAATACCATTATTCATCCTGCAGAATGATTCCTAACCCAAATCGAAACTGTTATTAACCGTAACCACACAGTGATCTCTCAATCTAACTTTAGAGAAGAGCAGGGACAGAGTTGGCCTTAAAATATAGGGATGTAGGGGATCTTCCACTTGCTGAGAACCTCAAAGGTCCATGCAGAAATGATCCCTGAAGAAGATGTAGGCAGCTATGAAGGACCTGAGAGAGCAAAAGGCATCTTCCATTGCCAAAAAACCTGGTCAGGATGAAGGGATGTGGCTGAATCAGCCTCTCTCTTAATGTACAGGAGACGGACCAAACCAGGCCTTTGTGGAGCGCTGTTTCTTGGTGCCTTTGATTTATATATCATTCTAACTTGTGAAAATGTCACAGGAAGTAGGGGCAGCCTCCATCTCATGGAACCATTGGAAGCAACTGTTAGGACAATGTGTTTGCCAAGGCAGTGACCTCATTAAATTCCTGAAGGAAGTAACCTACCTCACTTCCTTGGTGATGGAACACTTTAAACTTGGGATCCAGGAAGCCAGGCACTGAGAGCCAATCCAAGTCCCAGTCCCAGTGGGCTCACTTGTTTGGTGTTACTAAGGACAGAATCAGTCTTTCTTGGTACCTACTGATGTGAAGATGGCCACATGCCAGGGACCTTTCCTGAGAAAGTAGGTAGTGGCTCTCCACATGCTCCTGACAACGTCACAGAGTTGGCCAAGGAGACCAGATCTGAGAATGGATAGGCCATATCAGGGGAACATAGTATGACCCACCAGTCAAAGGACACTCTGGATAGTTACAAACCTACTTGGGGGAAGGAGGTGCCTTTGTGGGTGTGGGTGTGAATGTGTGGTTTTGTCTCATGTTCTGAGAATAGGTAGGAAAGGTGGTTTGTTTGGATTGGAATGGACTTTTTCTAGTAAATTGTTTGACAAGGCGAGTGTTTCTATGTCTGTTTCTCCCACTGTGTTCGTGGTTGTAGACATTAGAAAAGAAAATGCATCAATGGATGTTTCCTGTCTTGTAGAAAGCTTCCCAGCATTCATCCTGCCCAATTAACGCATGGACTGTGACTTGCCTTATGGATGGGCAACACCTACTATCTTACTACGTTTCTGTTTTCTTCCTGAATTCTGGCCACTCTCAAGAATTGGCTCATGGTTTTGTGTCCAAGATATGTACCACCTCCAAGCACTGTAACATGGCCATGTACATGATAACTGAAGGGAATGGGAGGATCTCAGAAAACTCAGATATCAATGTGACCAGTGAAGTCTCAGTGGAGAATCCTTGCTTTGGGCCATTTGCTTACCTATTGCTTCATTGCCCTGAATGTCAGGAAGGTCTTTGCCTCAGGCCACCCCTTTGTGAAGCCTTAAGAAAACAGTTTTCAAATGGAAATGAATGGGCATCACCTGTGGCTCTTTGCTTAATTGCTTCCAAAAGGGATGTGTCTGAATCAGCCTCGTGAACCTGTGTGAGGCTGCTGCTTAGATTCTTAACACCTGATGGATCTAAGGTAAGATTCCATGTGTGCTACAAATACAAAATGGTCAAAATAGCAGTCATTGTGTATGAAGTCTCTCGCCATCTTCTGTAAGGTTCCTGACCTCCATCCTGGCCTGCAAAGTCTAGACCATAGATGCTTGGGTTTTTTCATGACTCCCATTCATATAAAGAATTTATACCTGGCAGTCAGTAGGCCTCAAATTGGAGAAGTGGAGCAGTAATAAGGTCAGGCCTATTTGATCACTCCTGGTTCACAGGAAAGGTGTTTAGGCCACACTGACCTTAGGCAACATAGGGGCGAGGGAGCATATTTTGGACAGGGTCTTGGACTTCACCCCTTTTGGAAACGTCCAGCCAGAGGATTTGATGAGTGTCTACATGGAAGAAGACGAGGGCTATGTGAAAGTGTTTTGGTTTTAATTGTGGTCATTTGTGTGGCAGTTGGAAGACATAACTGTGTCCACCATGGCTTGAACTTTGGTGTGATTCCCCTTAGAGACTGCGTTCTGGACCTGACCTCAGAGAAGAATTGCCATGAATTGTGTTGGGATTTCAGGAGGCCACGCATGAGAGTCCCCATTGGAAACTGAGATATAGGCCCAGGTGGCTCTCCACAGAACACTGGGAATCTCAGCTACGATATCACATGATTTTATTCTGAAAGACTTGGCAACCATAGTTGAGATTCAAAACACACATGGACCTAGCATTGTAGACCTCAATGGGCCTGGCTTCATGTGACCTTTTGGCCACTCCATGGGAAGCCTTGCCTGTGAGAGTCCTCCAGAGCTTTCATTGAAATGAAATTCCTCACCATTTAATGGTTCCTGAAAGAATTGAAACTCACAGTGCATCCAACTTCATCCTTGAAAAATGGCTAGATAAATACCATGAAATTTTTGAAATTCTTATGACCAAGTGGCACTGAAGAACATTTGGATGTCCAGTTGCTGATCATGAGTGTACCAGAGAGTGCCTTGATTGACTGGGTTTCATGAAAATGGTGTAGAAGAAAGAATCCTGTATGTTGGCGCCTGCTGAGTAGTGACCCAGAGCTGTGGTGTGCAGTTGTGTCATAAAATATCTCTGGTGGGGCCATTTGGATCTGCCATTGACTTCCAAATGTCTTGTGGCAGACATGGTGCAGCCAGTAATCCCTATATGTCTGATCTCTTCATATAAAGGCATCTTGTTATATTTAGAGGTTTCAGGGCCGTGTTCAGAATCAGGTTGCAATGGTTGAGGGGGGAAGCTATGTGGGATATAAGCCTCATTGGTGGATTCTCCTGGAGACCCTGACCCACCACACGTGTGAGAAATCCCTCCAGCACTGAGTCCCTGTTGATCTCCTTGTATTTCATGAAGCAAATACTAAACCCCCAGTGCAGCAGCAAGAAACACCATGAAATGTGGAAGATGCGCAAATGGCTTCACATACCACATGGGGAGACACTTAGCCTTCAGTGACAACAGTTTCCCTACAAAGAGAGAATTCTGCACTCCTGCCTCATGTTCATTGGAAAATAAGAAACCATGTCCTCCAGGTCACATAGATGCAGACCCAGCTCTGATGGTCTCACTACAAAGAAGCTAAAGCTCCTGACAACAACATATATTTCAAGTGCCCAAGGTCAGGGAGAGTTTCTCAATAAGTTTTAGGCCGGCAGAGCTCCATGTTTGTGGAGTGTTTACCTGTTTGACCAGGACAGGAGAAAAGACCACTGACTCCAATTAAAATCAAATTAAAGCAAGCTTATTATTTTTCCACTGGCTGAGCTGCCTACCCCTCTCAAAATGGCAGAAACAAGACAGCAACCCCACCTTTCCTACAGCCCAGCTTTATAGTCCAGTAAGTTACACAAAAGGGGGGTTACAGATAACAGAACTCGGAGAAGCATCACGCTATTGCTAGTTTACAATTTTTTTTTTTGCTGGCCCCATCATCAGAATTAATGAGGACCATTAGAGACTCACGAGAGTCGTTGTCTGGCCAGAGAAGGCCAATATTTATGAGGTGTCACTAAATTTTCAGAGAGGGCTGCTATCTGGTCAGAGAGCCAGGCATGGGTGAGTTCAAGGCACGGACAGGCATTCCAAGCAGATTCAGAATTTGCAGTAATTTATAGGAAAGCAAAATTATCTTTTCATGACTTTGTGGCAAGATGGCTCCCAATTTTAATAAATGATCAGGTTGGGTTTATCATTCCCCCCCCATTTTTTTTTTGCTTTTTAATATTTTTTAAATTAATTTTTATTGTAGGTTGTTCAAAACATTACATAGTTCTTGATATATCATATTTCACACTTTGATTCAAGTGGGATATGAGCTCCCATTTTTACCCCATATACAGATTGCAAAATCACATCAGTTGCAGAACCATTGATTTACATATTGCCATTATGGTATCTGTTGTATTCTGCTGCCTTTCCTATCCTCTACTATCCCCCCTCCCCCCTCCCCTCCCCTCTTCTCTCTCTACCCCCTCTACTGTAGTTCATTTCTCCCCCTTAAATTTTTCTCCTTTCCCCTCACTTCCTCTTTTATGTAATTTTGTATACCCTGAGGGTCTCCTTCCATTTACATGCAATTTCCCTTCTCTCTCCCTTTCCCTTTCACCTCTCATCCCTGTTTAATGTTAATCTTCTTCTCATGCTCTTCGTCCCTACTCTGTTCTTAGTTACTCTCCTTATATCAAAGAAGACATTTGGCATTTGTTTTTAAGGGATTGGCTAGCTTCACTTAGCATAATCTGCTCTAATGCCATCCATTTCCCTCCAAATTCTATGATTTTGTCATTTCTTAATGCAGAGTAATACTCCATTTTGTATAAATGCCACATTTTTTTTATCCATTCGTCTATTGAAGGGCATCTAGGTTGGTTCCACAGTCTTGCTATTGTGAATTGTGCTGCTATGAACATGGATGTAGCAGTGTCCCTATTGTGTGCTCTTTTTAGGTCTTTAGGGAATAGACCGAGTAGGGGAATAGCTGGATCAAATGGTGGTTCCATTCCGAGCTTTCCAAGAAATCTCCATACTGCTTTCCAAATTGGCCGCACCAATTTTCAGTCCCACCAGCAATGTACAAGAGTACCCTTTTCCCCACATCCTCGCCAGCACTTGTTGCTGTTTGACTTCCTAATGGCTGCCAATCTTACTGGAGTGAGATTTGCAACAAAATGAAACTGAATCCCTTACTCTCGCCATGCACAAAAGTTAACTCAAAGTGGATCAAGGAACTTGATATCAAATCAGAGACATGGCATTTGATAGAAGAAAAAGTTGGCTATGATCTACATACTGTGGGGTCGGGCTCCGAATTCCTCAATAGGACACCCATAGCACAACAGTTAATAACTAGAATCAACAAAAGGGACTTACTCAAACTAAAAAGTTTTTTCTCAGCAAAAGAAACAATAAGAGAGGTAAATAGGGAGCCTACGTCCAGGGAACAAATCTTTACTACTCACACTTCAGACAGAGCGCTAATATTCAGAATATACAAAGAACTAAAAAAATTAGACAATGAGATAACGAATAACCCAATCAACAAATGGGCCAAGGACCTGAACAGAAATTTCTCAGAGGAGGACATACAATCAATCAACAAGTATATGAAAAAATGCTCACCATCTCTAGCAGTCAGAGAAATGCAAATCATTCTCCCTTTTTTAATGTGTCCCTTCCAAATTTTTGATAGGGTAGGGAAAGAGCAATGAGGGAATTTTAATCCCTCAGGTAACAGTCTCCAAATTTTTAGAACTCACCCAAAATTGGATTCCTGGTTTTACCTGACTTAATTAATTACTTATATTGATATTCTATTTATTTTTGGCTCCATAGTTGTAAGACGAGAGGCGTCACTCATTTTGGCTTCTTCTGAGCTGAGAGAGAGTGACGTGAGTGGGCACAGTATAAGGGACATGAGTTGCTTTTTAGAAGTCAGTTGAGGAACATGAGTTGCCTTTTAGAAATCAGTTCGTTTTGAAGTCTGGTTGGGGAAGAACAGGTTGTAAATTCATCTGGGGATGGGTTCTTCTGTGTGAGAAACAAGAACCATGAGTACTGAAAAAATGTTGCAGCAGCTGGAACATGTCACTGTATAGAAGTTCCCTCAGCAGGCTTTAATATTCCCAGTTATCAGGACTGTCAACTTAATATTTAACATTTAGTGTTACAGTTATCCCTCTCCATAAGATACAGTTTAATGATTTAATATCATCTGATCTTGCAAAATCATTTTACTAGTATGACCTCTGTTTGTAATAGAGAAACCTTTAATTCTGTTACTCAGGGCTGGATAATCGTACTAGCAAACACCAACCCTACCTGTAGGTTAGGAATATCTGTAGGCCTTAAACTAAAAATTTCTGCCTCTGGCAGCTCCTCTTGATAGTCTCTTTTTATAGTTATCAGGCATTCCTTTCTGGGAATCCTTCTTTGTAGCCTCCAGTCTTACTTATTTTGGGAGGCTAACATAATGTGTATAAAAAATTATTATTATTATTATTAATATTATTATTTAAAATGCCCAGGAATGGCTGTATTTTGGTTTTAACTGTCTTTCCTAAGTGTTTATCATGAAACAGTCAAACTGACTTTTGTTTCTATCTATTGTTAACAGTCAGCTGAGCTTTTATGGGAGTCATTCCTGGGGAAACTTGAGAGCAGCTTCTCAGTTCTGCTAGTGCCATTTGCGCTAGGTGGGTCCAGGTCTTGCTTGACCATGTGGCTACCCTTGGAAGCATCAGGGATGTCTCCCTTCTCTGATGACTCTCCTCTTCTTAGCAAATGCACTGATTGGCTTTCTGTTCTCCAGGGGTCTCATTAATCTCCCTAATTGGGAAGATATGAGGCCCAGAGTTGCAAAGGTCTTTGAGAAGTCCCTTGTTCCCTGGATTCAGACTGACTCAGAGGGCAAGAGCCAAATATTGGTTTTCTTGTCCCTTTTCATGTAACTTTAATATAAATCCTAATCTTAATCATCCAGCAAATAAATTTTAACAGCCTTATATTAAGAGTACTGGGCTTTAATGTCTATAACTTTATAATTATTTATCTTTTTTATTAACTGGGATCTGTATTATTCTGTCTGTCTTGTAGGTGATGACTTATTATCTTAAATTAACCCATGTTGTGTTCTTAAAGCAACACTTCTGTAAAACACTAACAAGGAATCTTTAGATCACTTATAAGGAAATTACAAAATAAAATTTTTTAACAAGAGTAAAAATACTTAGTTCGTGTAATAGCTACCCTGAAGTTTTAAGCTGAGTTATACATTATATCCCCTGTTTGAGATCCTAGAAATCTTGACAGAAAAAAAAACAACTTTTGAACATAACTTTAAATGAAATAATATCTGACCTACTGCTTTCGTAGTCATTCTCACATATAGTAAGATGGGACACAGAGCCTTATCTCAGGTAAGGCAGGGCTCTTTATAAAACTTAAGTGTTTTACTTCTAAAGATGATCTTTGTTTTTTTAAATATCATTTTACAAAGATTACATATATTATTTGAGGTCACATGAACATTAGTTAACACCATATGATATCACATTTAAAACATGAATTTAAGAAAGGCTGAAAGTTTTTAACCTTTATATAGATTAGACTCTCATTAACATAAAAATACATTTAAATTGTTCCCCAATGTAAAAAGTAACATACAACTTTACATATCTTATTGATAAGAAGTAAATGAATGCCCAATATATTTTTTTACCATACAACTTCAGAACACCAGCTTGAAATAATGCTCTTTTAAAGTTTCTACCTTACAGATTCGTATACCTGAAAGATATGAGCACATTAATAGCATCACAATTACATTGAAGTTTCTACATTAACCAAGTTTAGCTTTTAAATAAATGGCAGTACAGTGCTCTAAAATAACAGTTCTTATTTAATCAGTTGTTTAATTTTTATGGTTGCTTGCTCTAGAAAAAATAAAACTTAATAAACACAATGTTATGGGTAAACTTATGTTTTAAGAAATTTTTGTCTCTTTAACACATGACTGATTATTACAATCTTATACAGACATTAGTACAAACTTATACAGACCTTAGTAAATCAATCAGATATCTAACAAAAGTACTCATGAATGAGTAATCCCATATCAAATTTACTTTACTTATTTATCAATATATTAGACAAATATATTGAACAGTGTACACCATTTTTTTGTTGAAGGAAAAGTCTTAGAACCAAGGCATATTAGAACATTTGTAGACATTAATATTTTATTAGATTTTTGAACACCTAGAAAAACTTGTAAGCTTAAATTTAAAGACATTTATTTTTATCTCTTTATCCAATTTAAATTCAACTATTTAAATCACTTGCATTAAAGATCTTTGGATCCACTTTTTAAAATTTGTTTTTATGAGCGTTTTTGTTTTAATGAGTGCTCTTTATAAATGTTAATTTGTGTATCATATATATGATATACGGACAAATGAATATATAGACATACAACACATACCAAAATTGTGCACACATAATAATAGTAAAGGCCTTGTAGCTTTTCCAGGTGAAATATCCATTGCAATGTTTCAAAAACTACACAGTTAGTCAAAGATAGAACTGGTCAGAAAAACATCATCCTAGGTCTTTAGGATCAAAATCATGAGCTCAAAAAAAAAAATAAAGAATCTAAGGAAAAAATAAGAGTCCTAGAAAAATTGACTGGCCATTAATTAGTAAATACCATACAATTTAATTTTTTTTAGGCCTCAGATCACTCTCCTACTGAGCTTGCAGGCCTCTTTCATTTGCCATTCAACATAAGTCCTGGCTGAGGTCTGGAAGGAGCAGGAAAAAGCTGCTATTCTGAGCAGACACCTCAGGCCTAAGGCATTTCAACCATAATTTTCAGGTTCAGATGTTGAAAATTATAATACAATTTTAAGACAAAATTCACAAAATTTTATGATACAAGTTTAAGACACAGTTTACAAAATTTTACATCTTTATATCTTGTTTTGTCAACAGATACCATACTATGATTTACTATCCTTGTCCAAATTAATGCACTGGTAGACACAGTGACATTTTCCCAGGCTACCCAATTAAAAAGTGGTGAAAAAAAGCCTGAATGATTGGGAAGTTACTTGCCAACTTGGAAGTAGAGTTCTCTAGTTTTCCATCCTAAGTATTTAAGTTCTCTGGCATGAATTATCTGAAATCATAAACTAAACAATTTCCTAAACCCGACTTTTAACTGCAAGATTGTGCAATGCTTCAAAAACCCATTCAGATGCCAGATTGTTACAATAAAACATCATCATTTAGATACACATTCAGCTAAGATCATTTCCAAGAAATGATTTATAATATCAACACATTATTGCACATGTCTTAAAGGGCCAGAAACAAAGACACAAGACAGACTGAAAGGAGCTCCAGACTATGGCTTACAGACAGAAGCCTTTAAACCAGAGCAGATAAGAGAAAAATCTCCTACACCAGTGGCACCATAGATTTTCCCACAAGGGAACCAGATGTTTTCACAGAGGGACAACCTGAAATGTAAAATCAAGGGTCTCCATGGTGACTTTACTGTATTTAGTGTCCCCTTTTTCTTTTTCTCTTTTTTAAGAAAACAGAGATGGCAAAATCCTTACAGTGCAGGGAAGGAAGTAGGTAATTCTCTGAAGCAACAGGGCTTGGGCAGCTGCTGGAAGTCCCTCAGTCCCTCCTTTCACTTACAGGATTAGATCCTCTTGTTCGGTTCCACCCCAAGCACGCTCCGTCTCCTAACATTTCAGTAGTCAGCTCTCAAAGAGTTCCGGGGTGTGGGGGGTACCAAAAATTGTAACTTAAAGTTTGGTTCCTGATTTTGAAGCCAATTAACACCAATTTAATAATGAGGACAGGGTTTGAGAAAAAGAAAAAGGGAGATTTACTGCTTTGCTAACAAAGGAGAAAAACAGGGGTCTCTGCCCAATAGTTGTGATTCTATCGATCTGAAGGGACAAGGGGTTTTAAGGAGTTTCACGTGTTAACCTGGGAGATTCTCAGTTCTTAGGTCCCCAGCAGGCATTGCCCTCTGCAGTGGGTGTGCTCCAGGCAGCCAGCTAGGGGTTTCTCTCATCCTGCTTAACAAAGGGTATTAAAGTTCATCACAGTTCTTTAAAACACAGTCCAAATGGGTGTCAGTTTACTTGCTTTATTACCCATTTTCAGTTAAGTTTTACCACAGAAATCACACAACAAAACACACTAAAACAAACCAAAAAAAAAAAAACATATGAAACACAGAACAAAACACACAAAAAAACAGAAAACCAGCGCAGAAACAGAAAAACAGTGGAACTATGCAACGTCTTGCTAAAGCTCTGGGATAGGAGCTCCTGCGTGCCCATTGGCACCTCTCTATGCTTTCAGAGGAATTCCCTACAGAACATAACAGAGGACAGAATGATTCTCGTTACTGTACCAGACAGGAGTATATGTGTGTCTCCCCAGGACACCACTCTGTCATCAGAAGAGATCTCCCTTAACCGGATATCAGATGTTATATAGGCGCCAGTTACCTATGGAGGCCTCCTCCACCATGTGCTTGCTAATAGTTTTAGGGCGGTGGTTCACTGCAGTGCTCCCTGGACCAAAATCTCACACCAAGGCCTTGGAAATTGCCTCTTCATGCCGGAGCCCTGGAGGGAAGGCCAGCTTCAGAATTTCCAGTAGTCTGGTCTTGTGATCTATTGGGGCAGGGTCATCTCGATGGGAAACTACAAAATATTACACCAGGATGCAAGAAAAGACCACTGACTCCAATTAAAATCAAATTAAGGCAAGCTTACTATTTCAAAGTGGATCCAAAGATCTTTAATTCACGTGATTTAAATGGTTCGATTTAAATTGGATAAACAGATAAATATAAATGTCTTTAAATTTAAACTTACAAATTTTTCTAGGTGTTTAAAAATCTAATAAAATATTAATGTCTACAAAAGGTCTAATATACCTTTGTTCTAGGACTTTTTCTTCAACAACAACAAAAAAAATGGTTTAAACAGTCTCCTACTCTAAGCCATTTTCTACCATCAATGGACCCTTCAGGGGGAAACCATGGACACAATTCTCCTATGTATGAAAAGAATAATTTTAAGTCCTTTTTCTTAACATGTGCCCCCTATGTCTTGAGGGCCTCCTTGAGGCCTGACAAAAACAAATCATGTGACGAAACTGCTTGTCCCATGGTGGGTCACTCACCATGTGTCATCCCCACTCTCCTCCTGGATCTGTCTTTCGGTGGTGTCTGCTGAGGCAATCGCAAGCTCCGCTTTTTTAAGTCTTCCCTGAGGACAGGTTTCCCCCTCAGTCAAAGGCTCGAGCCCCTATTGATCCTCAGGCAGAGGATCA
Organism: Callospermophilus lateralis; assembly: GCF_048772815.1. Taxonomy (NCBI): domain Eukaryota; kingdom Metazoa; phylum Chordata; class Mammalia; order Rodentia; family Sciuridae; genus Callospermophilus; species Callospermophilus lateralis. The sequence continues at coordinate 169,953 of NW_027512980.1, read as the reverse complement.
AAAGGCATCTGTCATGATGGCCTTCATTGGGCAAGCTGCCCTGGATATTAAAAGAAAGTTACAACTCTTAGAGGGATCACAAGATATGACTTTGGGAGATTTAGTCAGAGAAGCCGAGAAAGTATACTATATGAGAGAAACAAAGAGAAAGAAAGGGAGCAAAGGGAAGATGAGAGATGCAAAAGACAGACTAAGGCATTGACTAAGGTCCTGGTCACAACAATAAATAGGCCAGAAATTAACAAACAGGAAGACAGGAATGGAAACCTGGGCGCACGCCAGAGGCCACAATGGAGTTTAACTCAGCATTAAAAAATGGCAAAATCATAGAATTTGCAGGGAAATGAATGGCATTAGAGCAGATTATGCTAAGTGAAGGAAGCCAATCCCTAAAAATCAAATGCCAAATGTCTTCTTTGATATAAGGAGAGTAACTAAGAACAGAGTAGGGATAAAGAGCATGAGAAGAAGATTAACATTAAACTGGGATGAGAGGTAGGAGGGAAAGGGAGAGAGAAGGGAAATTACATGGAAATGGAAGAAAACCCTCAGGGTTATACAAAATTACGGACAAGAGGAAGTGAGGGGAAAGGGAAAAATACAAGGGGGAAAAATAAATTACAGTATAGGGGGTAGAGAGAGAAGATGGGAGGGGAGGGGAGGGGAGGGGGGATAGTAGAGGATAGGAAAGGCAGCAAAATACAACAGACACTAGTATGGCAATATGTAAATCAATGGATGCGTAACTGATATGATTTTGCAAACTATATACTGGATAAAAATGGGAGTTCATAACTCACTTGAATCAAAGTGTGAAATATGATATATCAAGAACTATATAATGTTTTGAACAACAAACAACAAAAGTTAAAAAAACACATGGAGAACTATTTCAACAAAAAATTGACTAGATTTATAACTCCAATTCTACATAATGCAAAAGGCAAGTCCAATTATACACCATGCCTCCTCTGAAATGCTTGTATGTCTATTCATTTTGGGTTATTTTTCTCCATTATATTAGGATTAGGAGTCAGAATATAGAGTCTAGTAGGGTATGGGTTAGTGGGAGTGATTCAGTATTTCGAATGAAAATTAGGAAAATCAATCCAATGTTTATGCAAATATGTGCTAAAATAATCATCCCACTCTCATCAAGAACAATGCCTTGACATTACCTTCGCCCCAAGTTAGACACAATTAGAGGAGAAGAGTTAGAAAATCTATAAATACTTATCTGGAATGGAATATGCTCAGGAGTTCACAACTTTGGGGGTGGTAGAAGAGTTTCCAAAAGTAAGGGACAGGGTAAACACTTCACAAACATGGTGCTCTGCTGACCGGAAGACTTATGAGAAACTGCCTCTGAGTTTGGGCACTGGATATATATGTTGTAGTCAGGAGCTTTAGCTTCCTTTGCAGTGAGACCATCAAAGCTGGGTCTGCATCTATGTAACCTGGAGCACATGTTTTCTTATTCTTTAATGAACATGAGGCAGTAGTGCAGAATTCTCTCTTTGTATGTAAACTGTGGCCAATGGGGGCTAAGTGTCTTCCTGTGTGGACTCTGAAGCCATGTGGTCATCCTCCATTTTTCATGGTCTTTCTAGCTGCTGCAATGGGAGTTTGGTGTTTGCTTCACGAAATACAAGTAGTTCAACTGGGACACAGTGCTGGAGGGAGTTCTGTCATGTGTGGTGGGTCAGGGTCTGCCAGGAGAATGCACCAACCAGTCTTATATCCAACATAGACTTCCCCCTTGTCCCTAGCAACTTGATTCTGAACATTGCCCTGAAACCTCTCCATATAACAAGATGCCTTTACATGCAAGGGTCTGCTGGCTGCACCATGTCAGTCAAAAGCCATTTGGAAGCCAATGGCCAATCCACATGACACCAACACAGATGTTTAATCACACACCTGCCCACCACTGTTCTAGGCCCACTACTCAGCAAATTCCAACTTACTGGCATCTCTGTTCTACACCATTTTCATGAAACCCAGTGATTCAAGGCACTGTCTGGTACACTCATGATCAGCAACAGGACATCCAAAGGTTCTCCAGTGCCACCTGGTCATGGGAATTTCAAAAATTTCATGGTATTTATCTAGCCATTTTTCAAGTATCAAGTTGGATGCACTGGTTTTTCAATTCATTCAGGAACCATTAAATGGTGAGGATGAAAGCTCTGGAGAACTCTAAAAGGCAACGCTTCCCAACGAGTGGCCAAAATGTCACATGAAGCCTGACCCATTGATGTCTACTCAATGTGAGTTCAATATGTGTTTTGACTCTTTACTATGGTTGCCAAGTCTTTCAGAATAAAATCGTCTTATATCCTGGTGGAGATTCCCAGTGCACTGTGGAAAGACACCCTGAGACTAGATCTCAGTTTCCAAGGGCGACTCTCATGTGTGGCCTCCTAAAATCCCACCAAAATTAATGGCAATACTTCCCTGAAGTCAGTTCCAGAACTCAGTCTCTAAGGGGAATCACACCAGAGTTCAGGTCCAGGTGTACCCAGTCATCTCTTCCAACCAGCACACAAATGACCACAATTAAAACCAAATCACTGCCACATGGCCCTCATCATCTTCCATATAGACACTCATCGTAACCTCTGAATGGAATTTTCCATGAGGGGCGAAGCCCAAGACAGTTTCCAAAATAAACTCCCTTGCCCCTCATTTGCCTAAAGTCAGGGTGACCTAGACACCCTTCCTGTGAACCAGGAGTGATCAAATAGGCCTGCCGTTAATACTGTTCTGATTCTCCAATTTAATCCTACTGATTGTCGGGTATAAATCCTTTATGTGAGTTGGAGGCAATAGAACACCCAAGCACACATGGGATCTTTCTTAAGATCTATCACCTTCTGAGAATCAAAGCCCCAACCTCACACAGGGCCAAGAGGCTGATTCAGACACATCTCTTTCCAAAGCAATTAAGCAAAGATCCACAGGTGATGCCCATTCATTTCCATTTGAAAAATGTTTTCTTCAGGCTTCAGAAAGGGGTGGCCTGAGGCAAATACCTTCCTGACATTCAGGGCAACATAACCATAGGTAAGCAAATGGGCCAAAGCAAGGTTTTTAAACTGAGACTTTACTGGTTACACTGATATCTGAGTTTTCTGAGATGTTCCCATTCCCTTCAGCTATCCATTACATGGCCATGTAACAGATTTTGGAGGTGGTACATATCTTGGCCACAAAACCATGAGCCTATTCTGGAGAGAGGCCAGAAATCAAGATGTGTAGAGGACCTTAGGAAGATAGTAGGTGTTGCCCATCCATAAGGCAAGCCACAGTCCATTTATAAAGTGGGCAGGAGGAATGCTGGGAAGCTTCCAACTAGACAGGAAACCTCCATTGATGCATTCTCTTTTCTAAAGACTACAACCACGAACACAGTGGATACACAGACATAGAAACACTCGCCTTGCCAAACGACTTCCTAGAAACAGTCAACTCCAAACCATACAAACCACCATTCCTACCTATTTTCAGAACATGAGACAAAACCACAAACTCACATCCACATCCACAAAAGCACCTCCTTCCCCCAAGTAGGTCTGTGACTATCTGGAGTGTCCTCTGACTGGTGGGCCATATTATGTTGCCCCAAAATGGCCTGGCCTGTCTCAGATCTGTTCTTCTTGGCCCACTCTACGAAGTTGTCAGCAGGCAGCATTGAGCCAATACCTGCTATCTAGGGAAAGGCCCCTTTTCTGAGCTCTACTGGCATTTGGCCATCCTCATATCATTAGGTACCAAGAAAGACTGACTCTGTCCTTGGTAAATCCAAACAAGTTCGACCACTGGGACTGGGACTGGGACTGGCTCTGTGTGCCTGGCTTCTTGGATCCCAATTTCAGAGAGTTACATCACCAACGAAGTTAGGTAGGTCACCTCCTTCAGGAACTGAATGAGATCACTGCCTTGGCAACCACTTTGTCCTAACAGTTGCTTTCATGGGTCTCATGAGATGGAGGCTGCCCCTACTTCCTGTGACACTTTGACAAGTTTGAATGGTATATCAACAATGGCCACCCGGGAACACCTCTCCACGCAGGTCTGGTTTGGTCCATCTTCTCTACATTAAGAAAAGAGAGGCTGATTCATACACATCCCTTCGTTATCACAGGGTGTTTGCCATGGAAGATGGCTTTTGCTCTCTCAGGTCCTTCATAGCTGCCTACATCTTCTCCAGGGATCATTTCTGCATAGAAATTTGAGGTTCTCAGCAGGTGTAAGATCCCCTACATTCCTGTATTGTAAGATGAACTCTGTCCCTGCTCTTTTGTAATGTTAGATTGAGGCAAGAGTGTATGGTTAGGGATAATAACAGGATCGATTTGGTTTAGGAATCATTCTGTGGGATGAATAATGGTATTGGGAACCTGCAATATTTATAGGAATACAGAGGTGAAATATAAGTATGTAAACAGAAATCTAGGTGAGATTTGAAGCTCAGAAGTGCATTGGGCAATTGATTGCGATACATAGCTTTAAATTACGTTCTGCACACATGTCTCAGATAAGTCGATATACAATGCCATAGGACTTGTACCTTGGATGATTGAATGTAGAGGAGAACATCCACTCAAACAGGGATAATCAATAGGATCAGGAAGATAGTCAGTAGATTTTGGAACAAGGGTGAATTTAGTATTTGTACCAAAAGTTCTTTAGCAATTGGGTTTTGGTTAGAGAGTGAATATCAATGTCAGCACATGTGAAGGGTCAGTCACAATGATGAACTGGGGAAAATATGTAGGAAAGCCGATATCAATAGAGACATTAGGAAAACAGGCAAAGTACAGGGTGAGTGATAGTATTAGACATTTTCAACAGTTTTGAGGTTGAATATATTAGGAAGAAACAAATATGTAGTCACCGATAGGATTGACATTTGAGAGCGTTATGCAAGCTGGACATGGATGTTTTTAGTAATCCATGTTCAGTGTCCATTTAGGCTTTGGTACAATCACACGTGTGAATTTTGCATTTTGCGTCCAGAATATTACTGTGATAACATGCATATTTAGATTAGGTGACATGAGTATTTCTTCCTCTATTACTGGGAGCAATATTTTGAAAACGTATAAATTAGTATTGGGGGTACAAAGAGGTGTACCCTGTGTCTATGAATATAGATAATGCATGAATAGACCATACTGTGAATAAATAATATAACTGGTTCCACTTTAAATCATGGATTGAATTGATATCAGAAAATATATAAGAAATCTTATATTGATATACAATCATTCATTCCAAACAGTTATACATCTAATTGTGAAATGATAGTTATGGTTTATCATGAAGGGTGTGTGAGTTTTGCTTAAACAATTATAAAGAAAATCGGAAATAATATGTTTGGAAAGAAGTCTCACGAATAGACCAGTTAAGAAACCTGGAGTAATGCATGTGTTCTGAAGCAGGAAGTGATTGAAAGTGAAACAAATGCCTATAAATTTGCCAACTTGTGCAAGAAATATATACCCTCTGATGTGCATAAACTGAAGAAATAGTAATGTACCAGTGTTGAATAAAAATGAACATCAAAATACAAATCATGTCCCATAAGAGTCTACTTGCATTGCTGTTAAACTGGGGCAGTTACTGTAGAAATATTAGGATAATGCCGCAGTCTTGCTGGGCACAATCAGGAGCCACTTGTCAAAAGAAACTAACTTTATTTTTAAAACCACACACGCCAAACAAAACAGCCTCTCAGGAAAAACCCTCAGAGCCCCAACTGCCACCACTGGCTTCCCAAAAGCCTCTTCCTCCCACACAAGCCTCTCTCCACCTCCCACAATCCTCCTGCTCTTGAGGCCGATTGGCTAGGTCATGTGGGCAAAGCCAAATAAGTCTCCTAATGAGCAACTCCGTGGTCTGAAAGGGCAGGGAAACAGCCCAATGAGCATCACCGCAGAGGAGCGAATCAGCTAGATGTTGCTGTGAGCCAATCATCAGCCAGCAGCTGGAAGTTTTCTGGCTTCTGGAATTTTGCTGGGGCCCCTTCGGATGTGGCTCTCAACATCTCCCCCTCTCTGTTTAAACAACACACATGTGGCTTAGGGACAGTGCCTGCCTTAGGTTGTCCAATAGTACATATGGTCCTTACCCGTTAAGTTGGTACCATTGCAATTGGATCTTACCCATCACTGACTACCGGTCCAGTTTACAGCAACACCTGTGGAGAGGTCTTTGTACCACCGGGGGGTGGTGAGGTTCTTTGCCTCACCTCTAATGGCCCCCAAACATTAGCTGGACGATAATGACACACAGAAGAGAGGAAGATACACCAAGCCAATTGACAGCTCCTTTTGGAAAAATTGTACCACCGATGACATCATCAGCAAATATACCCGAACACTACCACAAGTCGCTGCACAAACAGGTAGTTTACAATGCATACAGGAGAGTTCTCAATGTGTCTAGGCAAGTTCTGCAAGCATTTCAGTGATGGCTATTGCAGAAGCTGTAGATTGGTTTTATCTTTGATTTCACCAGCACTGGGATGAAGATAGGAATTCTGGCAATAATGGCTAAAGAAAAATTATGTAACATTCCAGAAGGCACTGAAAGAAAACAATTTTCTTAACTGTTTACATTGTCTTGAAGATAATTATTAAATATAATGAAAAGGAAAGGTGAAAGAAAGGAAACAGATCTGTTAACCTCCTTTTTTTCAAATTTTAAAACAAACCTCAACAGCTCTTTACCCAATTTAAATTAAACCATTTAAATAATGTGAATAAAAAAATATTTGGATCCATTTTTTTTATGAGCGCTCATCATATATCATATATGGACATACGAACATTCAAACATATAACACAAAACACAAGTGTGCACACATAATATAATACATACAACACATAACCTAATAGTAAAGGCCTTATAACTTTTTACACGTGAAATCTCCATTGCAATGTTCAAAAACTCTTTTCTCAAAAAATAGAACTGATCAGCAAAACATTAAACTAGGTCTGTATGAGCTCAAAAAACAAAATAGAATGTGGGAAAGGGCAATAATAAAATAGATAATGAAAAAAGCATCCTGGTTCTATCTCAGATGTAAGGATAGTCAAACTGGAATTTTGGATATCAGCTGATAAGGCCTTGAGTCAAATCATCTTCTTTTTGGATGTGCCCTGATATGTCTTATAAAGAATAGATCTTTTCTGTCCCAGATTAGACTTTTTATATTGGAAAGTAAAGAGAAAACAGTAGAGAAAGGAGAAATCTTACCAGCAACTTTAAGGGATACTATAGCATTAACTATATACTGACTATCGGAAAATAAATTAAATACAGAATATTTAAATATCTCAAAAGCTTGTAATACTGCATTAAGCTCTACCTTTTGAGCTGATTGTTTGGGTACTAAAAATTTATAAGTTTTATCAGGTATAACTATTGCTGCTGTACCATTATTTGATACATCAGTGAATATATTTGAAGCATTCATGATAAGTGTTTTTCTTCTCAATTTTGGAAAAATTACAGGATGCGATGACCAAAAAGAAAATAAAGGGTTAGATGGTAAGTGGTTATCAAATGAAACATTAGATTGGACCATGATTATTGCCCAAGTATTTAACTCATTAGCTAACTCATCAATTTGATTCAGAGTATATGGAGTAAAAATTTTATTGGAAGAAATTCCAAACACTCACTTTGCTGCTTTAATTCCTTTGAGTATTAATTATCCTAAAGCCTCAGGATACCTATTAAGAATAGTGTAAGGAGAATAAGATAAATGTATCCATAATAATGGACCTTCTTGCCAAAATACTCCTGTAGGAATATTTTTTGTTGGTAGTACAATAAATAATAAAGGCAAACTTATATCAATTCTATCCAAATGCATATTTTCCATATATGTTTCATTGATTTTTATTGCCTTTCTTGCTTCAGGTGTTAACATGCAGGGTGAATTTTTATCTGATAGACCTTTTAGGATATCAAATAAAGGTCCCAACTCTCCTGTTGGTATACCTAGATAAGGCCTTATCCAATTAATGTCTCCTAATAACTTTTGAAAGTCGTTATGTGATTTGAGTTGATCTACTCGTATTTGAATTTTTGGTGGACTGACCATGGTTGAGGATAACAGAACTCCTAAATAATTAATTGGAAAATTTAATTGTACTTTATCTATTGCTATCTCTACATTATAATTTTTAATAAGTTTGTAAGTGTGGCATAACTTTCTAGCAATGTGTTTTTAGCTTTGTGTGCTAATAATACATCATCCATATAGTGAAATATTTGTGTTCAGAATTTTGATTTCTAAGTGGCTGGATTACTTTGTTAACATAAATATGACACATAGTTGGGCTGTTAGCCATCCCTTTAGGGAGTACTTTTCATTCATATCTCTGATCAGGACCTTCATGATTCAGTGCAGGGATAGTAAAAGCAAAACCTGGACTATCCTTAGGATGAATTATAATTGAAAAAAAAATATATTTAATATCTATAACTAAAACATACCAGGTTATTGGCAAAGCAGACAATTGAGGAATCCCTGATTGAGCAGGTCCCATAATAACCATCTCATTATTAATGGCTCTAAAATCTTGCAATAGTCTCCATTTACCAGATTTCTTTTTGATGACATAAATGGGAGTATTTTGGGGATATACAGTCGGTTGTATATGTCCTTCTGCTAATTGTTGTTTTACCAGGTCATGGACTGCTTGTATCTTTTCTTCAGTCAGGGGCCACTGAGGAACCCATACTGTCTTTCTGATTTTCAGGTAATTTTTATTGTCTCAGTGGCCCTTTCTGAAAATCCAACCCATGTCTCTCTGTTCCTTGATCTATTTGTATTGGTGCTGCTATGACTTATTCTTGTTTTTCTAATCTTTTTTCTTTCCTAAAACCTTGTCTAGTCATAATAGTGGCTGCATTTTGGTTGATGTTATTTGTTAATGTCAAACCTAATTGATCTAGGACATCTCGTCCCCATAAATTTATGGGAAGATGATCCAATTCATATGGCTGTATAGTTCCTTCACATCCTTTAGGATCATTCCTATCTAATACCATTTTACTTCTATGGGGATTAGTCGCCACTTATAGGCCTCGAAGCGTTTGAGTGGCTTGTTGTAATGGCCAATGTTTTTGCCATTCTTGACGAGAGATGATGCTAATGTCTGCACCTGTATCCAGTAGCCCATTCAATTCATGCCCTTGAATATTTAGTTTTAGCATGGGGCGAGAATCTAAATTTAAAGAAAGCATAGCCAAATCTACACCTGTGGAGCCTAATCCCTTGGAACATCTTTCTACAGTACGACTGGAAAATTTATCATATAGGCTGGGTATTATTAGTAACTGTGCTATTCTATCTCCTTGTGAAATTACTGATATGTCCTTTGGAGAACTGGCTATAATTTTTATTTCACCTTCATAATCGGGATCAATCACCCCAGGACTTATCATAAGTTCTTTTAGAGTAGAAGAGCTGCATCCCAATAATAAGCCCATGGTTCCTTTGGGAAGAGGTCCTTTTACCCCTGTGGGAATGATTTGAACTCCCATCTCTGGAGTTAGTACTGATCTGGCAGAGGCACAGATGTCCAACACTGTGCTCCCTCTGGTTTGTCTGATGAGGGATCTGATGGACAATGTGTCCTGGGCACTACCCTGTTGGGGTTGCTGGGTTCCTCCAGTGCTCTGTATATTTGTGGTTTGGGGCCCCGGAGCATTGAAACCCCCTGTCCATTTATTTGGCAATTGAGCCCAATGCCTTTCTCCATGATATCGTGGATAAACACCTGGTCCTTGTTCATTTTTTGATAATTGAGTACCCTCTATGGTGGTTTGAGAACAGCACTCATTAGCCCAATGTCTCCCTCTATGGCATTGTGGCCAAATACCTGGTATTCTACTCCTTTGATAACTAATATTGTTAAACCCTCCTTCTACGGTCCAATTCCTTTTAAAATGTCCTGTTTCTTCACATTGGTAGCATGTTCTTGGTCTGGCATCTAAAGCCTGTTTTACTGTAGCTGCCACAATTTGCCCTTGTTCATTAATGTATCTGGCAACTAAAGCCTGTTTTACTGCAGCTGCCATGACTTGCTCTTGTTCATTAATGTCTCTACATAATTAAATCAATGTGTTTAAATCTTCATTTTTCCATGGTCTAATGATATCTCTGCAACAACGATTTGCTTGCTCATAAGCCAGTTGTTTTAGTAATGGCATTGCTTGTTCTGTATTCCCAAAAACTCTGGTAGCTCTTTGAATAAGCCTATCTACAAATTCAGCATAAGGTTCATTAGCTCCTTGTATTACCTTAGATAATTGACCTTGTAAACCTCCATGTTCTTGTAAAGTCTTCCATGCCTTAATTGCATCTACACCAATTTCTGCACATACACCATGATCATATGCAATTTGCTGCGGCTGATCTTCATAAGGTCCCTTTCCTAACAACATATCTAGATTTCTCTGAGGATAACCAGCTCCTGCATTTCGCCTAGCTGTCTCCTTTCAACATTCCTCATTGGCAACCTTCCATAACATGCATTGTCCTCCATTTAGCACAACATTACACATATTAGCCCAATCCACTGGCTTCATGTTCAAGTTGTTAATGGATTCGACCATGATTACATTGAAGGGTGCTTGAGGACGATAGGTTGTTACAGCCTCTTTTAGCTGCTTCACTGTTTTGAAATTTAAAGCATGGTAAACACGCTGCCCTCCTCCCTCAAATACAGGGCATGTTAATATTTGAGATCTTGTCTCAGGATCCTAACTATCAACTGCGGGAGTTGGGGGCCTCCCAGCATAAGAAAGTGGCCTTGTTAGTTGGACACTTATGTCATCTGGTGATAGAAAGGTGTTAGTAGCAGTCTCCTGTTGTAAATTTCCCCTGATGTTTTTTACTGTTTTACACTTTCTTTCTCTGTCTAACTAGCTTTAGAGGCCTTCTCTTTTACTTGAATTTTTTCCTCTGTCTGACTAGTCGAGAGACGTTCTCTTTTACTTGAATAGTTTCCTCTATCTGACTAGCTCGAGAGACCTTCTGTTTTACTTGAATTTTTTCTTCTGTCTGACTAACTTGAGACACCTTCTGTTTTACTTGAATCAATATGTCTTCTTCTTCCTCTACCATTGACTGAACTGAAGGCTTTGAACTAAGCAAACAAGATATGAATGTCCACAATGGCAATGTGCCAACTGGCAGAATCCCTGGGCTTTTCTTTTCTATTCTTTTTAAATCTGCACCATGATGGTTCCATTGTGATATATTTAACAACTCCTCCTTAAAAAGCCATGGTCTACATTTTTGTATTGTATCAACAATTGCCATGACTGCTCTTGATTTTACTGGGATGCCTCCTTCCTCTAACAATTTACTTAACACTTTTTTGGTTTGTTTTTTACTAATTTTTGATCCCATATTTCTACTATAATACAAACCAACAAGATAACACCAAACAAAAAAAGAGATAGAACGAAATAAAAATGGAACAACAAAAAATTATTATAGCCTTTCTCCCTATCTGTTCCTCAGACACAAATAGTTTTTCCTCAGATGTGAGCAGTTTTTCTTCCATCTCACTCATCTCCAGGGACAGGCAACTTAAAACAAAATAGGAATCATAAAATGGCTACCCATCCTCTCGCCCTGCCCTCAAGAGCGAGCAGTTTACCTTATCAGTTACCCTCAGTCGCTCCCCATATGAGCCACCAAATGCCGCTGTCTGGCTGGGCACAATCAGAATCCACTTGTCAAAAGAAACTAACTTTATTTTTAGAACCACACACGCCAAGCAAAACAGCCTCTCAGGAAAAATCCTCAGAACCCCAACTCCCAACACCAGCTTCCCAAAAGCCTCTCCCTCCCACAAAAGCCTCTATCCACTTCTCACAATCCTCCTGCTCTTGAGGCAGATTGGCTGGGTCACGTGGGCAGAGCCAAAAAAGTCCCCCAATGAGCAGCTCCATGGTCTGAATGGGCAGGGAAACAGCCCAATAAGCATCACCGCAGAGGAGCCAATCAGCTAGATGTTGCTGGGGCTGCTGTGAGCCAATCATAAGCTGGAAGTCTGAAAGGCGGGGAAACATCTCAATGAGCATCTCCAATGAGCATCACCACAGAGGAGACAATGAGCTAGAAGTTGCTAAGGCCGCTGTGAGCCAATCATCAGCCTGCAGCTGAAAGTTTGCTGGCACCTGGAAGTTTGCTGTGGCCCCTTCGGCTGTGACTATCAACAGGATACGTATGCACCATTCACTGAAGTTAGTTTTCAGTAATAGAAAACAAATATGAATTTCAGGTGGATGAATATTTCTGAAAATAATCTTGTGAAAAGTTGATTATAAATCCACATACTTGAACATGAATGAATTTAGGGAGTGTAAATAAGACACATATATTTCATATTTTGAAAAATCTGGAGAGTGTGTATGTGTGTATACACACACACACACACAAACACACAAATTTTAAAATGTAGCAACATATATGCCAATCCAAATTCACCATGAAATATACATCATTCACAGATCTAAAAATATTCAATTTACTTAACAGGAATTTATGTATAATGTTGTTCTCCTAGGAAGCTCACCCATAGGTTCAATTTTCAGTTCCAACAGCATCTAGGAGGAGTGATCTCTTCTCAAAATTTGTATCTGCCAAATCAGCTACCGCACAAAAATATACACGTGATAAAAGGTAGGATTCTTTATGTGCATATAAAATAGATGTGCTGAATAGTCTACAGTGAAAGGGAGACAGGAATTCACATATTTGTTAACTTTAAAAACACATGGAGGACTATTTCAATTAAAAATTGACTAGAATTATAACACCTACTTGCAAAAGGCAAGTCCAAATATATACCATGCCTTCTCTGAACAGCTTCAATTTCTTTTCTGTTAGGATTCTTTTTCTCCATCATATTAGGATTAGTAGTCAGATTCTAGTACAGTATGGGTTAGTGTCAGGGATTCAGTATTTCAAATGGAAAATAGGAAAATGAATCCAATGTGTATGCAAACATATGCTAAACAAAAATCTTTCCACTCTCATCCAGAAAAATGCCTTGACATTACCTTCGCCCCAAGTAAGACACAATTAGAGGAGAAGAATTAGAAAATCTGTTAATACATATCTGGAATGGAAAATGCTCAGGAGTTCACAACCTTGAAGGTGGTAGAGGAGTTTCCAAAAGTAAGGGAAAGGGTAAACACTCCAGAAACATGGAGCTCTGCTTGCCTAAAGACTTCTTGAGAAACTGCCTCTGAGGTTGGGCACTTGAAATATACGTTGTTGTCAGAAGCTTTAGCTTTCTTTGTAGTGAGACCATCAAAGCTGGGTCTTCATCTATGTGACCTGGAGGATGTTGTTTCTTATTTTCCTAATGAACATGTGGCAGCAGTTCTGAATTCTCTCTTTGTAGGTAAACTGTGGCAACTTGGGGCTAAGTGTCTCCCTGTTTGGACTGTGAACCCAGTTGGTAATCCTCCAGTTTTCGTGGTGTTTCTTGCTGCTGCACTTGGAGTTTGGTATTTGCTTCTTGAAATACAAGGATTTCAACTGGGGCACAGTGCTGGAGGGATTTCTGTCACATGTGGTGTGTCAGGGTCTGCATATAAATGCACCAACCAGGCTTCTATCGCACATGCTTGCCCCCTTGACCATAGCAACTTGATTCTGAACATTGCCCTGAAAAATCTCCATATAACAAGATGCCTTTACATATAAGGGTCTGCTGGCTGCAGCATGTCAGTCACAAGCCATTTGGAAGCCAATGGCAGATCCACATGGCCCCAACACAGATGTTTTATCACACACCTGCACATCACTGCTCTAGGCCCCAACTCAGCAGTCTCCAAATTACTGGCATCTCTGTTCTACACCATTCTCATGAAACCAAGTCAATCAAGGCACTGTCTTGTACACTCATGATCAACAGCATAAGATCCAAAGTTACTCCAGTGCCATCTGGTCATGGGAATTTAAAAAATGTCATGGTACTTATCTAGCCATTTTTAAAGGATGAAGTTGGAGGCACTGTGGGTTTAAATTTATTCAGGAACCATTAAATGTTGAGGAAGTTTATTTCAATGAAAGTTCTGGAGAACTCTCAGAGGAAAGTCTTCCCAAAAGTGACCAAAAAGTCACATGAAGCCAGGCCCATTGAGGTCTACAATATGAGGTCCATGTGAGTTTTGACTCTCAACTATTGCTGCCAAGTCTTTCAGAATGAAATCATGTGATATCCTGGCTGAGATTCCCAGTGTTCTGTGGAAAGCTACCCTGGTCCAAGATCTCAGTTTCCAAGAGCGACTCTCATGCATGGCCTCCTAAAACCCCAACACAATTCATGGCAGTACTTCTCTGACGTCAGTTCTAGACCTCAGTGTCTAAGGGTATCACACCAGAGTTCAAGCCCAGGTGGACCCAGTCATCACTTCCAACCACCACACAAATAAACACAATTAAAACCAAAACACTCCCACAAGGCCCTCATCCTCTTCCATATAGACACTAATCATAACCTCTTGCTGGAGTTTTCCATGAGGGGCGCAGCCCAAGACAGTGTTCAAAAGAGCTCCCTTGCCACTTATTTTCCTAAAGTCAGCGTGGTTTTTTACCATTTTTGTTTTGGATACACACATGGAATCTTTCTTTAGATCCATGAGGTGCTGAGAATCTAAGCCACAGCATCACACAGGGCCAAGAGGCTGAATCAGACACATCCTTATCCTAAGCAATTAAACAAAGAGCGACAGGTGATGCGCATGCATTTCCATTTGAAAACAGTTTTCATCAGTCTTCCCAAATGGGTGGACTGAGGCAAAGACCTCCTGACATTCAGGTCAACAGATCAATAGGTAAGCAAAAGGCCAAAAGAAGGGTTTTTCCACTGAGACATTACTGGTCACACTGATATCTGTGTTTTCTGAGATGCTCCCATTTCCTTCAGCTATCCAGTACATGGCCATGTCACAGAGCTTGGAGGGGTACATATCTTGGACACAAATCCATAAGACTATTTTGGAGAGTGGCCAGAATTTAGGAAGAAAACCTGAACTTAGGAATTTAGTAGGTGTTGCACATCTATAAGACAAGCCACAGTCCATTAATAAATCGGGCAGGATGAATGCTGGGAAGCTTCCTAATAGACAGGACACATCCTTGATGCATTCTCTTTTCTAATGTCTTCAACCATGGACACAGTGGATTACATAGATAAAGAAACACTCACCTTGTCAAACGACCTACTATAAAGAGTCCACACCAAACCAAAAAAAACCCGCCTTTTCCACCTATTCTCAGAAAATGAGACAGAACCAAAAACTCACACCCACACCCACAAAGGCACCTCCTTTCCCCAAGTAGGTCTGTGACTATACAGTGTGTCCTCTGAATGGTGGGCCATACTATGTTACCCCAAAATGGCCTGTCTTGTCTCAGATCTGTTTTCTTTGGCCAACTCTGTGAAGTTGTGAGGATCCATTGGTGAGCCACTTTCTGCTTTCTCAGGAAGGGCCCCTCTTCAGAGCTTTTCTGGCATTTGGCCATCCTCACATCAGTAGGTACCAAGAAAGACTGACTCTGTCCTTGGTAAATCCAAACAAGTGAGACCACTGGGACTGGTACTGGGACTGGCTCTGTGTGCCTGGTTTCCTGGATCCAGGAAAAGTTGGATTTTTCCAACTTTTTTTTTTTCCAAGTTCAGAGATTCCATCACCAAGAAAGTGAGGTAGGTCACTTCCTTCAGGAACTGAATGAGGTCACAGCCTTGGCAACCACGTTGTCCTAACAGATGCTTCCAAGGGTCCCATGAGATGGAGGCTGCACCTACTTCCTCTGACATTTTCATAAGTTAGAATGGTATATCAACCATAGGTACTGGGGAACAGCTCTCCACAGAGGCTTGGTTTGGTCCATCTTCTCTACATTAAGAAGAGAGATTCTGATTAAGACACAACCCTTTATCCTGACCATGTTTTTTTGCCATGGAAGATGACTTTTGCCCTCTCAGGTCGTTCATAGCATCCTACACATTCTCCAGGGATTATTTCTACATGGACCTTTGAGGTTCTCAGCAGGTGGAAGATCCATACATTCCTGTATTGTAATACCAACTCTGTCTCTGCTCTTCTGTAAAGTTAGATTGAGGAACAGTGTATGGTTAGGATTAATAACATGTTCAATATGGGTTAGGAATCATTCTGCTTATGAACAATGTTATTGGAAACCTGTGATATTTACATGAAAATATAGGTGAAATATAAGTATTGAAATATAAATCTAGGTAAGATTTGAATCCTAGAAGGGAATTTGGCCTTTGAGTGGGATACTTAGCTTTGAATTATGTTCTGCACATATGTCTCAGATAAATTGATATGCAATGGCATAGATCCTTGTACCTTCGATGATTGAATGTAGAAGAGAGCATCCAGTTAAAAAAGGGATTTTTGCTAGGATTAGGAATATAGTCGGTAGGATTACGAAGAAGATTGAGTATAGAATATGGACCAAAAGTTCTTTAGCAATAGGGTTTCTGGTAGAGATTGAATATAAATGTCAGCACATGTGAAGAGTCAGTCACAATGATGAACTGGGGAAAAAAGTAGGAAAGCAGATGTGAATAGAGAGTAGGAAATCAGGCAAATTATAAAATGAGTGAGAGGTTTAGACAGTTTCAACAGGGTGAGATTGAAAATGTAGTCTTAGGAAGAAACACATATGTAATCACCAATAGGATTGACATTTGAGAGCATTAGGCAACCTGGACATGGATGTTTTTAGTAATCCATGTTCACTTTCCATTTAGGCTTTGGGACAGTCATAAGTGTGACCTTTGCATTTTGTGTCCAGAATATTACTGTGATAAAATGTATATGTAGATCAGTTGACATGCATATTTTTTCCACCATTTCTGGGAGCAATATTTTGAAGATATAGAAATTATTGTTGGGAGTACACAGAGGTGTACCATGTGTCTATCAATATATAGACAATGCATGAATAGACCATACTGTGAATAAATGATATAACTGGTTTCACTTTGAATAATGGATTGAATTGATATCTGAAAGTATACAAGAAATCTTATATTGATGTACAATCATTCATTTAAACCAGTTTTACATCTAATGGTAATATTAGTGTTATGTTTTATCATGACGGGTGTGTCAGTTTTGCTTCAAAAGTGATAATGGAAATCGAAAATAATGTGTTTGGAAAGAAGTGTCACAAAAAGAGAAGTCAAGAAACATGGAGGAATACATGTGTTCTGAAGCAAAAGTGATTGAAAGCAAAACAAATGTGTATATATTTGCTAAATTGTGGATGAAATATACATCCTATGATGTGCATTAACTGGAGAAATAGTAATGTACCAGTGTTGAATAAAAATGAACGTCAAGATACACATTATATCACATAGGAATCTTCTTGCATTGATGTTAAACTGGGTCAGTTACTGTATAAATATTAGAATTTTATTTTGGTGTTATAATACAATTTATTTTAGCACTAGCATGCCACAGAATGTAGAAGAAAGAGCAATGGATTTTTAGTTATAACACTAATAATCTAGCATTTAATGATTATTTTGGGGAGTCTAGAATTTACATAAGGCTATGCAACATAATTTTTTGTATTTAACATTCATAAAATCTTGGAATTTTGGTAATATTTCTCCTTTTTTTATTTTTTCAGTTGTTGATAGACCTTCATTTTATTTATTCGTATGTGGTGCTGAGAATATAACCCACTGCCTCACACATGCTAGACAAGCATGTTAACACTGAGTCACAAACCCAGCCCCTCCACTTTTATCTTTTCATCAAACACTCCTCTCCCTCTTCTTTACTCACTTTCTTCCTCATTTTCCCCCTTCTCTCTCTTCCTTTTTCATTTTCCCTCCACAAGTATTTTTCTCTCATAGCATTACAAACAGTACTATGCTATGAAATTTACATTTAAAACTGTTTTTTATAGTCATTCTTTTCTTGAGAAAATTTAAAAATTATAACCACCTGATAAATATATTACAATACATTTATTATGCATATGTATCTATATTCATGCATATGTGTTACATATATATATATATATATATATATATATATATATATATATATATATATATTTAAAAGTACTTTGATTAGCCTGTTAGAAATAATATAGACCAAGTCTTTCTTAATTCTCAAGTCTTCCAGAATTAACATCTTACAGTGAAAATCAAATAAAAATATTTAAGTAAACAGGTATCATTCTTATTTATCAATACTGATAATTTAAGGTTTTTATATCACATTTAGCTGTAATATGGCATATTAACTCTTTTGAATTAGAGAATTTTTTTTTGAACAACCTATTATTTAAGGACCATATGCACTGACATTTTAAATGGCTTTCTTGTGATTTCACTTTCTATCAATTGCATATTAATTGCCAAATACTTATTTTAGTAATTTTCATATTCATAATTGATATAAAGTCAATTGATTAATTCTTTTTGTAAGGAGTTACTAATTACAGTAGGGACAGTATTAATAATTCTAAATCTTTATAAAAATGGTACAAAAATATTTTCATGCAAAATTATGTATAATTGCATGCTCTAAATGTTTGATTGTTGATACATATAATAAAGAGCTTTTGATGAGTCTCTTCCCCAGTAAAACAGAAAATGCAAAGATATAGTTGGGTATGTATGTCCAAACAAACATATGGAAAAATACACATTATCATCTAGAAACTATTAAATAAAAGATGAAAAGAACAATCCAACACATTGTACCAACTTGTCAGATGAGGTAGTATTCTGGAAGAATAGCCTAAGTCTAGACCTGGTCCATGACAAAATATTCACAAAAAAATAAAATATGAAAAATATAGGAAATGCTATGAGTTTTTCTTGAAGGTAAGTGGATTATCCTTTAATCTCAATTATGTGCATTTTTAAAAGCCAGTTTTCTGGTAAAATAAATTTGTGATAGTTACAAGTACACAAAACAAAGTTTCTGCTTAGCAAAATGAATGCATCTCAACTCTTTTTTAGCTGATTTCTTCCCACTCAACTTTAAACCTTTATTTATTTATTTTTTATTGGTTGTTCAAAACATTACAAAGCTCATCCTATATCATCTTTCATACATTTGACCTCAATTGGGTTATGAACTCCCAATTTTCCCCAAATACGAGTTGCAGAATCACATCGGTTACACATTCACATTTTTACATAATGTCATATTAGTGACTGTTGTATTCTGCTACATTTCCTATCCCCTACTATCCCCTACTATACCCCCTCCCATCCCCCTCCCATCTTCTTTCTCTACCTCATCTGCTGTTGTTCACTTCTCTCCCTTGCCCCACCTTTCCCCAATTTTCCCTACCCCATTGTTTGAAGATGCTATTGCATGCTTTTAGCCCCTTTTTCAAATATAAGAAAGTTGTAATTTTGAGGATTGGTTTCTGTGTCCTCTATTCTGTACCATTGTTCCACCTGCCTATTTTGTTACCAGTACCACGCTGTTTTTGTTACTATTGCTTTTAGTACAGTTTGAAATCTGGTATCACTATACCTCCAGATTCATATTTTCTGTTTAGAGTTGCTTTTGCTATTCTGGGTCTTTTGTTTTTCCATCTTCTAAGATCTTCTTCTCTCTCTCTCTTTAGGGTTCTGTAGTTTTCAGTATATAAAACTTTCACGTCTTTTGTTAGGTTGATTCCCAAGTATCTTATTTTATTTGAGGATATTGTGAATGGAGTGGTTTTCCTCATTTCCATTTCAGAAGTTGTGTTGCTTACATACAGGAATGCCTTTCATTTATGCGTGTTAATTTTATATTCTGCCACTTTGCTGAATTCATTTATTAACTCTAGCCGTTTCATTGTAGACCCTTTGGGGTCTGTTAAATATATTTTCATGACATCTGCAAATAGCGATAATTTAAATACTTCTTTTCCTATTTTTATGCCTTTAATTTTTTTTGTCTGTCTAATTGTTCTGGCTAGTATTTCAAGAACTAAATTGAATAGAAGTGGTGATAGAGGGCATCCCTGTTTTGTTCCAGATTTTAGAGGGAATGCCTTCAGTTTTTCCACATTCAGGATGATGCTAGCCTGAGGTTTAGCATATATAGCTTTTACAATGTTGAGGTAAGTTCCTGTTATCCCTAGTTTTTCTAGTGTTTTGAACATAAAGTGATGCTGAACTTTGTCAAATGTTTTTTCTGCATCTATTGAGATGATCATATGGTTCTTGTCTTTATGTCTATTGATGTGGTGAATGGCATTTATTGATTTCCGTATATTGAACAAGCCTTGCATCCCACGGATGAATCTTACTTGATCATGGTGCACAATTTTTTTGATATGCTTTTGTATTCGATTCGCCAGGATTTTATTGACAAGTTTTGCATCGAAGTTCATTAGAGATATTGGTCTGTAGTTTTCTTTCTTTGAAGTGTCTTTGTCTGGTTTCGGGATCAGGGTGATTTATCCTCATAGAATAAATTTGGAAAAGCTCCTTCTTTTTGTTTTTCTTGAAATAGCTTGAAAAATATTGGTATTAATTCTTCTTTAAAGGTTTTGTAGAACTCCGCTGTATACCCATCCGGTCCATGGCTTCTTTTGGTTGGTAGTTTTTGATGGCTTCTTTCATTTCTTCCTTTGTTATTGGTCTGTTTAAATTGCGTGTGTCTTCCTGACTCAATCTGGGCAGATCTTATGACTTAAAAAATTCATCGTTATCTTCACTATCTTCTATTTTATTGGAATATAGTGTTTCAAAATACTTTCTAATTATCTTCTGTATTTCTGTAGTGTCTGTTGTGATATTGCCTGTTTCATCCCGTATGTTAGTAATTTGAGTTCTCTCTCTTCTTCTCTTCATTAGCATGGCTGTGGGCCTGTCAATCTTATTTATTTTTTCAAAGAACCAACTTTTAGTTTTATCAAATTTTTTAATTTTTTTTTGTTTCAATTTTGTTGATTTCTGCTCTAAATTTAATTATTTCTTGTCTTCTACTACATTTGCTGTTGTTTTGCTCTTCCTTTTCTAGGTTTTTGAGGTGTAGTGTGAGTTCATTTATTTGTTGATTTTTTTCTTTTTTTGAGGAAAGAACTCCAAGAAATGAACTTCCCTCTTAAACTGCTTTCATTGTGTCCCATCGATTCTGGTATGTTGTGTCTGTATTGTCATTTGTCTCTAAGAGTTTTTTTTATCTCCTCCATTATGTCTTCTGTAACCCATTGATCATTCAGTAGCATGTTGTTCATTTTCCATGTGATGTAGGATTTTTCCTTCCTTCTTTCATCATTGATTTCCAGTTTCATTCCATTATTATCAGATATAGTGCATGGTATAATCTCCATGCTTTTATATTTACTAAGAATTGCCCTATGGCATAATATATGGTCTATCTTTGAGTAGGATCCATGTGAAACTGAGAAGAACGTGTATCCACTTGATGATGGCTGATATATTCTATATATGTCGTTCAAGTCTAGGTTACAAATTGTGCTGTTGAGTTTGATAGTTTCTTTATTCAGTTCTTGTCTAGAGAATCTGTCTAATGCCGAGAGTGGTGTCTTGAAGTCACCCATAATTATTGTGTTGTAGTCTATTTGGCTATTGAACTTGAGGAGAGTTTGTTTTATGAACATTGCAGCTCCATTGCTTGGTGCATACAAATTCATAATTGTTATGTCTTGTTGGTGGATGGTTTCTTTTAACAGAATATAGTGTCCTTCTTTATCCCTTTTGATTAACTTAGGTTTGAAGTTGATTTTATTCCACATGAGTATGGCCACTCCTTCTTGCTTCTGAGGGCCATGTGAGTGGTATGATTTTTCCCAACCTTTTACCTTCACCCTGTGTATGTCTTTTCCTATCATATGAGTCTCCTTAAGGCAGCATATTGTTGGATTTATTTTTTTTGATCCAGGTTACTAGCCCATTCTCTTGATTGGTGAATATAATCCATTAACATTTAAGGTTACAATTGAAATATGATTTGTTCTTCCAATCATGTTTATTTATTTATTATGTTTTAGTTTGGCTAGTTTTTACTTTTTTGGTTATTTTCCTCCCCCTTTACTGAGATACCTCCTGCTGTTAGTTTTCGGCACTATTTATCAATTCCTCTTCTTGTAGTATTTTGCTCAAAATGCTTTGCAGTGCTGGTTTTCTGGCTGCGAATTCTTTTAGCTTTTGTTTATTGTGAAAGACTTTAATTTCGTTTTCAAATCTGAACCTTAATTTTGCTGGATACAGTATTCTTGGTTGGAATCCATTATTTTTCAGCATTTGAAATACATTGTTCAAGGATCTTCTCGCTTTCAAAGTCTGTGATGAAAAATCAGTCATTAACCTAATTGGTTTTCCCCTGAATGTAATCTGCCTCCTTTCTCTTATAGTGTTTAATATTCTCTCCTTGTTCTGTATGTTGGCTATCTTCATAATTATATGTCTTGGAGTTTGTCTATTATGATTTTGAATGTTTGGGGTCCTGTAGGCTTCCAGGATTTGACAATCCGATCCATATTTCATCTCTGGGATGTTTTCTAGAATTATTTTATTTAATATGTTCTCCATTCCTTTGGTTTGAATCTCTATGCCTTCTTCTATCCCAATGACTATCATTTTTTATGACATCCAATATCTCTTGAATAGATTGCTAGTGGGATTTAAGCCTCTTTTCTGTGTTGATTATATTCTTTTCAAGTTGATAAACTTTGTCTTCATTATCTGATATTCTGACTTCTGCTTGATCTAGTCTATTTGTAATATTCTCGTTTGAGTTTTTAATTTGGTTAATACTTTCCTGCATTTCTAGTATTACTGTTTGATTTCTTTTAAGATCTCTATCTCCTGGTAAAGCTCGTTGTTTGCCATTTGAGTTTGTTTGTTTAATTCATTTTCAAAATATACTTTTATTGCTTGGACTTGCTGCCTCATGTCTTCTCTAAAATTCCTTTCCATCTGAGTTAGGAATGCCTTAAGTTCTTTCCCTATCCCTGTTTCTGATGCTTCTAGGTCCTCCTGTAGAATTAAGTTGTCCTGCATTGTTTGTACTCCTTTCTTTCCCTTGTTTTTTCATGATGCTCATGTTACTTTCCAGCTCTATTTGATTGCTGTGTTTCTGTTTTATTCTATAGATTTGTTTCGGTGTTGTGTATCTCTGTTGTCTCTCCTTTGTGTTGGTAGACTATGCCTGCTAAAGTGGATTCCACTTGTAGGGAATTCCGAAGGCCGAGCTCCAGTGACGTCACCCCTCTGCTTTGGCGGGCCCAGGCTCCTTGCCGAAATGTTCGAATACGGGGATGGAACTGGACTGTCTCCAGTTGGTTTCAGCTCTAGGTCACTGGCGGGTGGGCAATCACTAGCCACCCAGTGGCGCAGTCGGTCTCCTGCGCGCCGGTGTTCTCCAGACGCCCAGTCACGCGGACAGCAGGTGGACTGTCACCTGCGCTTCTGTGTTCTCCAGCTTCCCAGTCACAAGAGCCTGGCCTCTAGTCCCCTGGTTTCTCCTGCTAGTCCTGGTTTCTCCTGCTAGACTAGATTTCCCCTGAGTGATGCTTCTCTGCAGTTCAATCTGTATTCTGGGCCTGTCATTTGTTGGGTGTGGAGGGTGTCTATTGGAACCCAGACACTCTATTGTTTTGAGGATCAGTCAGACCGGATCTCCGGTTGCACATTTGGCTCGTTTTTCAGACCCAATTACCAGATCTCAGTGCTAAAAATCTTTCTTATAGGTTTTGGTGCACCCCCATTTTGCTGTAAGTTCTTAACAAGATAGTTTTTTGTGGTTCTATCTCATTATTCACCTGTGCAGTGGCGCATTACACTGGGTGTGATGCACTCTATTCGTGGCCATCAGGCAATGATGAAATATTATGCTTTGTATGCAGCATTTACTGAAGTTAGTTTTCAGTATTAGGAAACAAATATGTATTTCAGGTGAATGAATAATCTGAATTTCTGAGAATAATCTTGTGAAAAGTTGATTATAAATCCACATACGTGAATATGAATGATTTTAGGGAGTGTATAATAAGACACATATATTTCATATTTTGAAAAATCTGGAGAGTGATTGATATATATATATATATATATACACACAGAAACACACTCACAGACATTAAAAAGTAGCAATATATATGCCAATCGAAATTCAAAATGAAATATATATCCTTCACATATCCAAAAAAATACATTTTACTGAAAATGGATTTATGTATAATGTTGTTCAACTAGGAGGCTCACCCATAGGTTGAAATTTCAGTTCCAAAAGGGTTTAGGAGGAGTGATCTCTTCTCACAATTTGTATCTGCCAAGTCAGCCACCTCAGAAGAAAGTCTGTGTGATACCAGGTAGTATTCTATATGAGCATATAAAAATACATGTGCTGAATAGGTGACAGAGAAAGGGGAGAGGAATTCACATATTTGTTAACGTTAAAAACACATGGAGAAATATTTCAATAAACATTGACTATATTTATAACTCCAACCCCATATAATGCAAAAGGGAAGTCCAAGTATACACCATGCTTTCTCTGAACTGTTTGTATTTCCATTCTGTTAGGGTTACTATTCTCCATCATATTAGGATTAGTAGTCAGAGTCTAGTAGGTTATGGATTAGTGTCAGAGATTCAGTATTTCGAATAGAAAATAGGAAAATAAACCCATTGTGTTTGCAAATATGTGTGATACAAAAATCTTCCCACTCTCATTCAGAACAATGCCTTGACATTACCTTCTCCCCTAATAAGACACAATTAGAGGAGAAGAGTTAGAAAATCTGTGAATACATATCTGGAATGGAATATTCTCGGTGTTCACAAGCTTGGAGGTGGTAGAGGAGTTTCCAAAAGTAAGGGACAGGGTAAACACTCCACAAACATGGAGCTCTGCAGGCCTAAAGACATATTGAGAAACTGCCTCTGAGTTTGGGCACTTAAAATGTATGTTGTGGTCTGAAGCTTTAGCTTCCTCTATAGTGAGAGCATCAAAACTGGTCTGCATCTATGTGACCTGGGGGACATGGTATCTTATTTTCCAATGAACATGAGGCAGCAGTGCTGAATTCTCACTTTGTAGGTAAACTGTGGCAACTGGAGTCTAAGGGTCAATCTGTGTGGACTGTGAAGCTAATTGATCATGCTCTACTTTTCTTAGTAGAGCACTGGGAGTTTGTTATTTGCTTCACAATACAAGGAGTTCAACTTGGTCAGAGTGCTGGAGGGAGTTCTGTCACATGTGGTGCCTCAGGGTCTGCAGGAGAATGCACCAGTCAGGCTTCTATTTCACATAGTTTGACCCCTTGACCATAGCATCCTGATTCTGAACATTGCCCTGAAACCTCTCCATATAACAAGATGCCTTTACATATAAGGGTCTGCTTGCTGCACCATGTCAGTTACAAGCCATTTGGAAGCCAATGGCAGATCTACATGGCCCCAACACAGATGTTTTATCACACACCTGCCCACCACTGTTCTAGGCCCACTACTCAGCAGGCTCCAACTTACTGGCATCTCTGTTCTACACCATTTTTAAGAAACGCAGTCAATCAAGGCACTGTCTGGTATACTCATGATCAGCAAATGGACATCAAAAAGTTCTCCAGTGCCACCTGGTCATGAAAATTTCAAAAATTCCATGGTATTTCTCTAGCCATTTTTCAAGGATGAAGTTGGAGGCACTATGATTTTCAATTCACTCAGGAACCTTTAAATGTTGAGGAAGCTCATTTCAATGAAAGCTCTGGAGAACACTCACAGGCAAGGCTTCCCAAAGGGTCGCCAAAAGGTCACATGAAGCCAGGCCCATTGAGGTCTGCAATGTGAGATCATGTGTGTTTTGCCTCTCAACTATGGCTGCCAAGTCTTTCAGAATAAAATCATGTGATATTCTGGCTGAGATTCCTCGTGCCTTGTGGAAAGCCTTTCTGGGCACAGATCTCAGTTTCAAAGGGCGACTGTCATTCATGGCCTCCTAAAATCCCAACACAACTCATGGCAATAATTCTCTGAGGTCAGTTCCAGAACTCAGTCTCTAAAGGGAATCACACCAGAGTTCAAGACCAGGTGGAGCCAGTCATCTTTTTCAACCGCCACACAAACTTCCAAAATTAAAACCCAAACACTCCCACAAGGCCCTCATCTTCTTCCATATAGATACTCATTATAAACTCTGGCTGGAGGTTTCCATGAGGGATGCAGAACAAGATAGTGTCCAAAGTTAGCTCCCTTGCCCCTCATTTGCCTAAAGTCGGGGTGGCCTGAACACCTTCCTGTGAACCTGGAGTGATCAAATAGTGTGCCGTTAATACTGCTCTGCTTCTCCAATTTGAGGATGACTGACTGTGGGGTTTAGATTCTTTATGTGAATTGGAAGCATGAGAAAATGCAAGCACCTTTGGGCTTGCCTCTCCTTGGCTTTAAAGAATGAATTTGACCCAAAGAATCCCTCTTCTCACTTGATGGAGGTCAGGAACCTTACAGAGGAAGGCAAGAGACTTCATCCGCAATGACTGCTCTTTTGATCATTTTGGTTTTGGATGAACACATGGGATCCATCAGGTGCTGAGAATCTAACCACAGCCTCACACAGGGCCAAGAGGCTGTTTCAGACAAATCCATTTCCAAAGCAATTAAGCAAAGAGCTACAGGTGATGTCCATTCATTTCCATTTGAAATATTTTTTCTTCAGGCTTCACAAAGAATGGGCCTGTGGTAAATACCTTCCTGATATTCAGGGCAACAGAACAATAGGTAAGCAAAAAGCCCAAATCAGGGTTTCTCCACTGAGACTTTCCTGGTCACACTAGCTACCCACTACATGGCCATATAACAGAGCTTTTAGGTGGTAAATATCTTGGACACAAAACCATGAAGCTATTCTGCAGAGTGTCCAGAATTCAGAAAGAAAACAGAAACTTATGAAGATATCAGGTGTTGCCCTTTGATAACAAAAGCCACAGTCCATTTATAAATTGGGCAAGATGAATGCTGGGAAGCTTTCTACTAGACAGGACACATCCTTTGATGCATTCTTATTTCTAATGTCTACAACCACGGACACAGTGGGATACACAGACATAGAAGCACTCGCATTGCAAAACGACTAACTAGAAACAGTCCACGCCAATCCAAACAAACAGTCTTTCCTACCTATTCTCAGAACATGAGACAAGACCATGAACATACACCCACACCCACAAAGGCACCACCTTTGCTCCAAGTAGTTCTGTGATTACCCAGAGTGTCCTCTGAATGGTGGGCCATACTATATTCCCCCCAAATGGCCTGTCGTGTCTCAAATCTGGTCTCCTTGGCCAATTCTGTGAAGTTGTCATTAGCCATGGGTGAGCCACTACCTGCTTTCTCAGGAAAGGCCCCTCTCCAGAGCTTTTCTGGCATTTGAACATCCTCACATCTGTAGGCACTAAGAAAGACTGACTCTGTCCTTGGTAAATTGAAGCAAGTGAGACCACTGGGCCTGGGACTGCGACTGGCTCTGGGTGCCATTCTTCCTGGATTCCAAGTTCAGAGAGTTCCATCACAAAGGAAGTGAGGTGAGGTCACTTCCTTCAGAAACTGAATGAGGTCACTGCTTTGGCAACAACTTTGTCCAAATAGTTACTTCTAAGGGCCCATGAGATGGAGGCTGTTCCTACTTTCTGTAACACTTTCAAAAGTTAGAATGGTATATCAACCATAGGCACCTGGGAACACCTCTTCACACAGGCCTGGTTTGGTCTATCTTCTCTACATTAAGTTGATAGAGGCTGATACAGACACATCCCTTCATCCTCACCAGGTTGTTTGCCATGGAAGATGACTTTTGCTCTCTCGGGAACTTCACAGCTGCCTACATCTTCTCCAGGGATTATTTCTACATGGACCTTTGATGTTCTCAGCAGGTGGAAGATTCCCTACATTCCGGTATTTAAAGAGAAACTCTGTCCCTCCTCTTCTGTAAAGTTAGATTGAGGTAACAGTGTATATTTAGGGTTAATAACATGTTCGATTTGGGTTAGGAATCTCTCTGCCGGATGAATAATGGTATTGGGAACCTGTGATATTTACAAGAATATATAGGTGAAATATAAGTATGAAAACAGAAATGTAGGTAAGATATGAAGCCAGAAGGGCATTGGGCCCTTGAGTGGGATACTTAGGTTTGAATTATGTTCTGCACATGTGTCTCAGATGAATTGATATAAAATGGCATAGGACCTTTTACCTTGAATGATTGATTGTTGAAGAGAACATCGAGTTAAAAAGTGATAGTCAGTAGGATTAGTAAGATAGTCAGTAGGTTTATAAAGAAGAGTGAGTATAGGATTTGGACCAAAAGTTCTTTAGCAATAGAGTTTCGGGTAGAGAGTGAATGTAAATGTCAGCATATGTGAAGTATGAGTCACAATGATGAACTAGGGAAAATATGTAGGAAAGCAGATATCAATAGAGATATTAGGAAATCAGGCAAAGTGTAAAGTGAGTGATAGAATTAGACATTTCCAACAGGCTTGAGGTTGAATATATAATCTTAGAAAGAAACAAATATGTAGTCATCAATAGGATTGACATTTGAGAGCATTAGGTAACCAGGACATGGTTGTTTTTGGTAATCCATGCTCACTTTCCATTTAGGCTTTGATACAATCATGAGTTTGACCTTTGCTTTTTGTGTCCAGAATATTACTGTGATAAAATGTATTTATAGATAAGGTGACATCAGTATTTCTTCCACCATTTCTGGGAGCAATATTTTGAAGAGGTACAAATTAGTAATGGGGGGACAAATAGGTGTACACTGTGTTTATGAATATAGAGATAATGCATTAATAGACCAGACAGTGAATAAATAACATAACTGGTTCCAACTTTAAATAATGGATTGAATTGAAATGTGAAAATATACAGGAAATTTTATATTGATATACATACATTCATTCCAACCAGTTTTACATCTAATGGTAATATTAATGTTATAGTTTATCATGAAGAGTGTGTGAGTTTAGCTTCAAAATTGATTATGGAAATCGAAAATAATGTGTTTGGAAAGAAGTCTCATGAAAAGACCAGTCAAGTAACATGGAAGAATTCATGTGTTCTGAAGCAGGAAGTGAAACAAATTCTTATTAATTTGCTAACTTGTGGATGAAATATATGTCCTATGATGTGCAAAAACTGAAGAAATACTAATGTACCAGTGTTGAATTAAAATAAAGGTCAAAATAGACATTAAGTCCCATAGGAATCTACTTGCATTGATGTTAAACTGGGTCTGTTACTGTAAAAATATTAGGATTTGTAAGCACCATTGATTGAAGTTAGTTCTCATACTGGGAAACAAATATGTATTTCAGGTAGATGAATATTTCTGAGAATAATCTTGTGAAAAGTTGATTATAAATCCACATACATGAATATGAATGAATTGATGGAGTGTATATAAGAGACATATATTTCATATTTTATAAAATCTGGAGAGTGTGTGTGTGTGTGTGTATATATATATATATATGTATATATATATATATATATATATATATATATATATATATATATATATATATATATATACAGAAAAACACAAAAATACATTAAAAAGTATCAATATATATGCCAAACGTAATTTATCAGTAATATATATCATCCACAGATGAAAATATATTTATTTTACTGAACATGGATTTATGTATAAATTGTTCTACTGGGAAGCTCACCCATAGTTTTAATTTTCAGTTCCACCAGCGTTTACGAGATCTCTTCTCACAACTTGTTTCTGCCCAGTCAGCCAACTCAAAAAAATGTACGTGTGAGACCACGTAGGATTCTATATTTGCATATAAAAATACATGTGCTGAGTAGGCTGCATAGAAAGGAAGACAGGAATTTACATATGTGTTAACATTAAAAACACATGGAGGACTATTTCAATTAAAAATTGAGTAGATTTAGAATACCTACCCTCTATCATGCAAAAAGGAAGTCCAACAATACACCATGCCTGCTGTAAACTGCTTGTATTTTCATTCTGTTTGGGTATTTTTCTCCATCATATTAGGATTAGTAGTCAGAGTCTAGTAGGGTATGAGATAGTGTCAAGAATTCAGTATTTCAAATGGAAAATTGTAAAATGAATCAATGTGTATGCAAATGTGTGCTACACAAAAATTTTCCCACTCTCATTCAGAACAATGCCTTGACATTACCTTCACCCCAAGTAAGACACATTTAGAGGAGAAGAGTTAGACAATCTTTGAATGCATATCTGAAATGAAAAATGTTCAGGAGTTCACAACCTTGGAGTTGGTAGAGGAGTTTCCAAAAGTAAGGGAAAGTGTAAAATCTCCACAAACATGGAGATTTACCAGCCTAAAGACTTCTGGAGAAACTGCCTCTAGGTTGGGCACTTGAAATATATGTTGTTGTCAGGAGCTTTAGCTTCCTTTCTAGTGAGACAATCAAAGCTTGGGCTGCACATCTGTGACCTGGAGGACATGGTTTATAATTCTCCAATGAACATGAAGCAGCAGTGTTGATTTCTCTCTTTGTAGGTAAACTATGGCCACTGGGTCTAAGTGTCTCCCCATGTAGACTGCTAAGCCATTAGGTCATCCTCCACTTTTCAAAACGTTTCTTGATACTGCACTCGGAGTTTGGTATTTGCTTCATGAAATACAAGGAGTTCAACTGGGACAAAGGGCTGGAGGAAGTTCTTTCACGTGTGGTGGGTCAGGGTCTGCAGGAGAATGCACCAACAGGGCTTGTATACCACATAGGTTGCTCCCTTGACCATAGAAACCTGATTTTGAACATTGCCCTGAAACCTCTCTATATAACCAGATGTCTTTACATACAGGATCTGCTGGCTGCACCATGTCAGTCTCAAGCCATTTGGAAGCCAATGGCAGATCCACATGACCCCACCACAGATGTTTTATCACACACTTGCTCACCCCCGCTCTGGGCCCATTACTCAACAGGCTTCAAATGACTGGCATCTCTTTTCTACACCATTTTCATGAAAACCAGTCAATCAACACACTGTCTGGTACACTCATGATCAGCAACTGGACATCCAAATGTTCTCCAGTGCCACCTGGTCAAGGAAATTTCAAAAATTTCATGGTATTTATCTAGCCAATTTTCAAGGATGAAGTTGGAGACACTGTGGGTTTCAATTCATTCAGAAATTATTTAATGGTGAGGAAGCTCATTTCAATGAAAGCTCTGGAGAACTGTCACAGGCAAGGCTTCCCAAAGAGTGGCCAAAAGGTCACATGAAGCAAGGCCCATTGAGGTCTACAATTGAGGTCCATGTGTGTTTTGACTATCAAATATGTCTGACAAGTTTTTCAGAATAAAATTGTGTGATATCCTCCTGAGATTCCCAGTGCTCTGTGGAAAGCGACACTGGGCCTAGATCTCAGTTTCCAAGGGTGACTCTCATGCGTGGCCTCCTAAATCCCAACACAATTCATGGCAATATTTCTCTGAGGTAAATTCCAGAACTCAGTCTCTAAGGGGAATGACACCATAGTTCAAGCCCATTTGGATCCAGTCATCTCTTCCAACCGCCACACGAATGACCACAATTAAAACCAAAACACTCCCACATGGCCCTCATCTTGTTAAATATAGACACTCATCATAAACTCTGGCTGGAGGTTTCCATGCGGGACGCATCCCAAGACAGTGTCCAAAATATTCTCCCTTGCCCCTCATTTGCCTAAAGTCAGGGTGGCCTGGACACCCTTCCTGTGAACCAGAAGTGATCAAATAGGCCTGCCGTTAATACTGCTCTGCTTCTCCAATTTGAGCACTATTGACTCTCAGGTATAGATTTTTTTATGTGATTTGGAGTCACGAGAAAACACAAGCACCTCTGCAGGACTTTGAAAAACTCATTTGACCAAAAGGATCCCTGTCTCACTTGATAGAGGTCAGGTACCTAACAGAGGAAGGCAAGAGACTCATCCACAATTACTGAATTTTTGCCATTATGGTTTTGATTGCACACATGGTATCTATCTTTAGATCCATCATGTGCTGAAAATTTAAGCCACAACCTCATACAGGGCTAGGAGGCTGATTCAAACACATCCCTTTCCAAAGCAAAGAACCACAAGTTATTCCCATTTATTTCCATTTTAAAACTGTTTTGTTCAGGCTTCACAAAGGGGTGGCCTGAGGCAAAGACCTTCCTGACATTCAGGGCAACAGAACAATAGGTAAGCAAATGAACCAAAATATGGGTTCTTCACTGAGCGTTTACTGGTCACAATGATGTCTGAGTTTTCTAAGATGTTCCCATTTCCTATAGCTATCAAGTACATGGCCATGTCACAGAGCTTGGGGGTGGTATGTATCTTGGACACAAAACTATGAGGCTATTCTGGAGAGTGGCCAGAATTCAGGAAGAAAACAGGAACTTAGGAAGTTAGTAGGTGTTGCCCATCCATAAGGAAAGCCACAGTCCATTCATCAACTAGGCCTGATGAATGCTGGAAAGTTTTCCACTAGACAGGACACATACATTGATACATTCTCTTTTCGAATGTCTACAACCATGGACAGAGTGGGATACACAGACATAGAAGCACTCGCCTAGTCAAACGACTTTCTAGAAACAGTCCACTCCAATCAAAACAACAGCCTTTCCTACCTATTCTCAGAACATGAGACAAAACCACAAACTCACACCCACACCCACAAAGGCACCTCCTTAACTCAAGTAGGTCTGTGACTATCCGGAGTGTCCTCTGAATAGTGGGCCATACTATGTTCCCCTAAAATGGCCTGTACTGTCTCAGATCTGGTCTCCTTGGCCAACTCTGTGAAGTTGTCAACAGCCAGCGGTGAACCACTACCTGCTTTCTCAGTAAAGGCCCCTCTTCAGAGCTCTTCAGGCATTTGGCAATCCTCATATCAGTAGGTACCAAGGAAGACTGACTCTGTCCTTGGTAAATCCAAACAAGTGAGACCACTGGGATTGGGACTTGGACTGGCTCTCGGTGCCTGGCTTCCTGGATCCCAAATTCAGAGATTTCCATCACCAGGAAAGTGAGGTGAGGTCACTTCCTTCAGGAACTGAATGAGGTCACT
Source organism: Callospermophilus lateralis (assembly GCF_048772815.1). Classification (NCBI taxonomy): domain Eukaryota; kingdom Metazoa; phylum Chordata; class Mammalia; order Rodentia; family Sciuridae; genus Callospermophilus; species Callospermophilus lateralis. The sequence continues at coordinate 136,801 of NW_027512980.1, read as the reverse complement.
GCCTTGGCAACCACTTTGTCCTACCAGATTCATCCAAGGTTCCCATGAGATGGAGGCTGCCACTACTTCCTGTGACACTTTCACAAGTTAGAATGGTATATCAACCATAGGCACCTGGGAACAGCTCTCCACACAGGCATGGTTTCATCAATCTTCTCTACATTAAGAAAGGAGAGGCTGATTCAGACACATCCCTTAATACTGACCAGGTTGTTTGTCATGGAAGATGACTTTTGCTCTATTAGGTCCTTCATAGCTGCCTGCAACTTCTCCAGGGTATCATTTCTGCTTGTACCTTTGATGTTCTCAGCAGGTGGAAGAGCCCCTACATTACTGTATTGTAAGACAAACTCTCTCCCGGCTCTTCTGTACAGTTAGTTTGAGGGTACAGTGTATGGTTAGAGTAATAACAGGTTTGATTTAGGTTAGAAATCATACTGAGGAATGAACAATGGTATTGGGAACTCGCGATATTTACGAGAATATATAGGTGAAATATAAGTATGAAAACAGAAATCTAGATAAGGTTTGAATCCAAGAAGGGCATTGGGCTGTTGATTGGGATACTTAGCTTTGAATTATATTCTGCACAGATGTCTCAGATAAATTGATATACAATGGCATAGGACCTTGTACCTTGGATGATTGATTGTCAAAGGGAATTTCCAGTCAAAAAGGGATAGTCGGTAGGATTAGGAAGATAGTTGGTAGGTATAGAAAAAAGAGTGAGTATAGGATTTCGAACAAAAGTTCTGTAGCAATAGGGTTTCGGATAGAGAGTGAATGTAAATTTCAGCACATGTAAAGAGTCAGTCACAATGATGAACTCAGGAAAATATGTATGAAAGCAGATATCAATGGAGACATTAGGAAATCAGGAAAAGCATAAAGTGAGGGTTAGTATTAGTCATTTTCAACAGGGTTGAGGTTTAATATATAATCTTAGAAAGCAACAAATATGTAGTCACCAATAGGATTGATTTGCGAGCATTAAGCAACCTGGAAATGGATGTTTTTAGAAATCCATGCTCACTTTCCATTTAGGATTTGGTGAAAGGTTAATAAGATAGGTACTCGTCACTTCCTGTTTTTCTGTATGCTTAACAAAACACTGTTGAAACCTTGAGGACTGTTTGCTAATTTTTTTCCCCAGAATGTGCTGTCCCCGACTGCCAAACAGAGAATGTACACCCTCACTTGTTTGCACGCAAACCGCCCACTCGCCCTGACCCATCAATAAGCTTCCCTCCCTGCCCTCTTCAAGGAAAGTATATAAGCTCTGCTTAAGCTGTTCTCATTGCTCTCTGCTCTATTCAAGTGAGCACTGAGCCCCAGATTGCTAGACTCCCAATAAACCCAGGGTAACTTTTGATGTGGAGGGGACCCCAGTAAACTTTGAAGTGGATACAGGGGCAGTATACTTAGTCCTTAAGGCCCCACTGGGCCCTCTATCAAATAAAAGCTCTCTAGTTCAAAGTGCTAACACCAGTAAATATGGGAATTAGACAACTAAGAAAACCATGGACATGAGGAAAGGAAAAATCCATCACTCCTTCCTAATAATCCCAGAATGCCTGGCCCCATTGATGGGCAGAGATCTGCTCACCAAGCTCCGGGCCAAAATGACTTTTAACCATGAAGGCCCCAAAATGATATTTCTAAATCCTTTAGTATAAACTCCTATATTCACGGCTTTAAATATGTCAGTAGAAGATGAACAGCAACTCTTCACACCCCCCAAGACTGATCAAACAGGCAAGCTACCCCAGAAATGGATAACAGATTACCCAGATGCCTGGAAAAACACTGCTGGGTTAGGACTAGCCATGAAACAACCTCCAAAAACAGTGGAGTTCAAAACCTCAGCCTCCCCAATCAATGTCAAAAAATATCCTCTGAGCAAAAAAGCTAAAGATGGGATAAGGCCCCATATTCAGAAATATCTGGCCTTAGGGTCCTAAGGCCTTGTCAATCATCCTAAAACACTCCCCCGCTACCAGTATAAAAAGCCAGGAGCCGGGGACTATCCCCCATTAAAGACATAAGAGAGACCTACAACAGAGTGTAGGACATTCACCCCAGTGTACCTAATCCGTACAATCTGCTTATCACTCTGAACCCTGAGAGGAAATGGTATACTGTTCTGGACTTAAAAGATGCTTTCTTTTGCTTGCCTCTGCATAAATATAGTCAGTTGCTGTTTGCTTGCTAGTGGGTAGACCCAGAAACTGGAACGTGTGGTCAACTAACTTGGACTAGACTCCCCAAAATGGTTGAAAAACTCCCCCACTCTCTTTGATGAAGCCCTCCAAAGAGATCTCAACAGCTTCAGAACTACGCACCCCGAAGTCACCCAGCTTCAATACGTGGATGACCTGCTACTGGCACCCAACACCAAGGATATCTGTGAATCTGGGACCCAAGCAGTATTATGTGAGCTTCCTCAACTCGGGTATAGAGCTTCTTCCTAAAAGGCCCAAATTTGCCAGCAAGAAGTAATCTTCCTGGGCTATTCCTTTAGGGGCAGTAAACGATGGCTCACTGAGCCCAGAAATCAAACGGTTGTGCAGAAACCACCCCCATCTAACAGCAGACAACACAGAGAGTTTCTTGGGACTGCTGGGTTTTGCAGGTTAAGGATTCCTGTGTTTGGGTCCTTAACTTCTCATTTACACCCGCTGTTAAAGGAGATGCCCAATTCTAATGGACCCCTGAGATCCAGCAAGCTTTTGATAATATCTAAGGACACTGACACTGTACTCCTCAACTTCACTGAGCAAAGCCTGAAATTTCAGAAAGCCCTACACTACGTTAAAAATGTACATCAGTTCACTCACCTTGGTTCAAAGAAATTGCAGGCATTCCTGAAGGATCAAGAACAGAGTTTTCCACTAACCGACTCACAGTGAAAGGAAATAACTGAACAGGTAAAAAAAAGCCTGTCGGGTCTGTCAATAGGTTAATGCTTACCCTTCCAACTTTCCTGCAGGAAAGCACCTACGAGGAACCAGACCAGGACAATTCTGGGAAGTGGACTTTACTGAAATTAAGCAAGCATGGTATGGACTTAAATATCTCCTACTCTTTGTAGATATATTTCAGGATGGATTGAAGCCTCCCCCCCCCAAAAAAAAAGGCACAAATGGTGGTCAAGAAGATCCTGAAAGATATTTTTCCAAGGTACGGCCTGCCTAAGGTAATAGGGTCTGATAATGGACCAGCGTTCATGGCCCAGGTAACTCAGGGGTTAGCCAGGACCCTGGGGATTAATTGGAAGTTACATTGTGCTTATAGACCCCAGAGTTCAGGACAGGTAAAAAAATTAAATAGAACCATTAAAGAGACCTAAACGGAATTAAGCTTAAAGAGTAGCATAAAAGATTGGACTATGCTCCTGCCTTATGCACTATTTCATGCAAGAAATACTCCCTCTGTTTCTTTGTGTAACCTCACCCCCTATGAAATTCTCTATGGGGCCCCATCTCCAGTAAGGGACCTAACCCTAACTCAAAGATCTAACGATCCCTTCCACACCACCTTGCTTGACAGACTTAAAGTTCTGGAAGGAACTCAGCAATACCTGTGGAAACAGCTGGCCACTGCCTACCAACCTGCTGAAGAGGGTACTCCACATCTATATCAAGTAAGAGACTTTGTCTACATAAGACAACATCAGGTGTCATCCCTGGAACCCGGCTGGACAGGACCATACCAGGTGCTACTTATAACACCTACAGTGCTAAAGTTAGACGGAATCACTTCCTGGTTAGTAATTCTCATCTCAAGCCTGTGCCCTGTCCAGAATCTGGCTGAAAAATGAAAAAGACTGGTAACATTTTCAAATTGTATATTCGCCATGTGAATAAGACTATAGACTCTCCAATTGGTCACCAGTAGTCCTAACCCTCATCAACCCGTTCAGCAGCGATGGCTGATCACAAATCCTACTAGACAAGAAGTATGGTCTATCGCACATACAGCCCACTTAGGGACCTGGTGGCCATCTCTCCACCAAGAAATTTGTCAGCTGGCTATACGTCTTTCCTATTGGGAAATCCCTGATGAAGAGGATCCCCAAAAATTCCATTAAATACTTTCCATACAATAGATAATGGAAACAAACATTATGGATGTAGGGACACGCGAGCCAGATGCAGGTTGGCTAGCCTAGATTACTATGTTTGCCTGGCGGACTACCAAAGCCAAAAACAGCCACGACTGTGTGGGGGAAAAGCCAACTTCTTCTGTAAATAATGGGGATGTGAGGATACAGGGGCTACCTGGTGGAAGCAAAACTCCTCATCAAATTCAGTACACAGCATTGGCCATATTACCAGTTAGATAACAAAAACCGATGGCCACCAGAAGGGTCTCTAGATCCTCAAATTTTGCGTGACCTTTTCAACTTCGACAAGTGCTCAAAAGTGTGGAAGGAAATTCCCCTACGTGTAGGCCTTTTCCCTCCTATGCTCAAATCCTGAACTATGCTTCTCCAATAGATACTCACCCGCAGCCTTCTGCCCCAGACTCTCTGCTGTCACTCCCACATCAGCAACCTGATTTCTCAGCTCCAGTTACTAGATCAAAAACCCAAATTTCCGTCGGTTCTCAGACCATTGCCCCTTGCTGAGCTTGCAGGTACTGAGGTACCCTTCCACCCACTCACTCCTCTCTCCTCCTGTCAGTGCCCACACCGGGTCCCACCAGGTCCTCTTACCAGCTAACCCAAAGCTCAAACCAGCTAAGGAGTGCCCTCAGACGCCTATCAAAGATGTAATTAAAATGGCCTTTAAAGTTGCTTTGTCATCACTGAAAACAGGTTACTAAGAATTTAAAGTCCCTCACAGGCTTTTTGGGATACTCACTCCCGTCTTCCCCTCTGCTCTACCTGTTCTACTGCTCAAGTTTTGTTGCCAGGAAAATCCCAAACCCCTTTCCCATAATTCTTTTATATCTCTTTTTCCTCATCCTCAGATCCATGGAGCTGCTCTCATCCCCTGCCTTCCCTGTCTTCCCCTCTGTATCAGGCCCACAGAAAAGTCTTAAATGACCTTCTCCAGAAGTCTTCACCATGGCTGACTTTAAGCCTTTCAGCAACACAGTTCCTATAAAAGAGTTCAATGTAGATAAACTTCCTCTATTCGTGTTGCTCTGTTCTACTTGGCCACTGGCTGGAAAAATCAGCACTCCTAAGCTAGACACCCCCTTAGTAGTTTTTAACAAAATATATGAAGAAGGCCTCTGCCCTAGAGCTGGGGCTTCATAGAGATGGCTACATTTCTAAGATATAGAAGTTACCAACTGGGCTCCATGGTAACAGCTGGCAGGGAGGAAAAGAAAAAAAAAGAAGAAAAAAGCTCTCCCCCTCCCAGGTGTCCTTAAGAAGTTAACTTTCCCAGAACAGAGGAAAAAAAAAAACAGAAACAAAAACTGCTTTTTGTGAACTTCTGCAGACTGTGAACTTCTGAGCCCCTTCCCTTACATGCTGGGTACAAAATTGTGAAACAACCTAAACTTTGGGTTCAGGGATTAATTGATTACAACAGAAGCAATGCCCTCTAAATCCGGATGCAACCAAATAAGACTGTTTCCCTGTCTTCTGTGCTATCTTAGGTACCTTGCCTTGTCCATCTCTACAGCAGTACAATTCTATACACTTAAACATTGTTTATGTTTTCATAAAATGGTCAACAGATGTGATTAATTATGTAATGGTGCAGATGTTTTCCAGAGTGCTCTATCATGACGCAGGTACATTTAAATATCAAATAGGGGGGCAAACAACCCGGTTCTGCCAGGAACCTGTATCCCTCACTTTAGTCATCCTATTATGAATAGGAGTTGCTGCAGGGGTGGGCACAGGAACCACTGCCCTGGTCCATGGGACACAACAAATGACCCAATTAGAAGCAGAAATAGACCAAAACTTAAAGATATTAAAAACCTCCTTCACAGCTTTACACGAATCTTTAACCTCTCTCTCTGAAGTTATTTTACAGAACAGTCGAGGGTTGGACCTCCTCTTCATGAGAGAAGGGGCCTTCGTCCTGCATTGAGGGAAGAATGTTGTTTTTATGCCGACCATACTGGAGTTGTAAAAGAATCTATGATTAAATTAAGAAGATGCCTTGAAGAGCATCAACAAGAGAGAGAGGCCCAAAAAGGTGGTTTGAGTCTTGGTTCACAAAGCCCCCTCATTAACTACATTTTCATCAGCCCTGGCCAGTCCATTAATAATCCTCATATTATTGGTAATTGTAGGACCCTGTTTGATCAACCGTGTAGTTTCCTTTCTCCATGCTCAAATTGGACAAGTTAAACTTATGGTAATCAGAAAACAATATACCACACTAGTAAACATAAAATGTGACACCCCCAATGATCATTTTTATGATTAAAAGTAACCAAAAGAAGAAGTGGGGAATGAAAGGTTAATAAAATAGGTACTTGACACTTCCAGTTTTTCGGTATGCTTAACAAAACACTGTTGATGTCTTGAGAACTGTTTGCTAATCTAGTTCCCTGAAAGTGCTGTACCCAACTGCAAAACTGCAGAATGTACTTCCTCACCCATTTGGACGCAAACCGCCCACTCGCCCTGACCCATCAATAAACTTTCCTATCTGCCCTCTCCAAGGAAAGTATATAAGCTCTGCTTAAGCTGTTCTCAGGACTCTGTGCTCTATTCAAGGGAGCTCTGACCCCAGCATGCTGGACCCCCATAAATCCTTGGCTGTTGCATGAGACAGTCTCTGGTAGTCTCTTCCTCCGACACTCGCCTGACCTTTACATTGGTAAAATAATAAGTGTCATCTTTGCTTTTTGTGTCCAGAATATTACTGTGATAAAATGTATATGTAGATAAGGTGACGTGAGTATTTCTTCCACCATTTCTGGGAGCAATATTTTGAAGATGTATAAATTAGTATTGGGGGTACAAATAGGTATATCCTGTGACTCTGAATATAGAGATAATGCATGAATAGACCATAATGTGAATAAATAATACAATGGGTTCCAAATTTAAATAATGGATTCCATTGATATCTGAAAATATACAGGAAATCTTATATTGATATACATACATTCATTTCAACCACTAATACATCTAATGGTAATATTAGGATTATGGTTTATCATGAAGAGTGTGTGAGTTTTGCTTCAAAAGTGATCATGGAAATTAAAAATAATGTGTTTGGAAAGAAGTCTCATGAAAAGCCCAGTCAAGAAACCTAGAGGAATTTATGTGTTCTGAAGCAGGAAGTGATGAAAGTGAAACAACTGCCTATAAGTTTGCTAACTTGTGGATGGAATATATATCCTATCATGTGCATAAATTGAAGAAATAGTATTGTACCAGTGCTGAATAAAAATGACCTTCAAAATACACATCATGTCCCACTGGAATCTACTTGCATTGATGTAAAACTGGGTCAGTTACTGTAAAAATAATAGTATTTGTATGCAAAATAAACTGAAGTTAGTTTTAAGTACTGGAAACAAATATGTATTTCAGGTGGATGAATATTTCTGTGAAAAATCTTGTGAAAAGTTGATTATAAATCCATATACATGAACATGAATGAATTTAGAGAGTGTATATAAGACACATATATTTCTGGAGAGTATATATACATACATACATATATATATATATATATATATATATATATACACACACACACACACACACACACATACACACACACACACAAAATACACACACACACACAGAGACATTAAATTAGCAATATATATGCCAATCGAAATTTATCATGATATATATATCATCCACAGATGCAAAAATATTTCTTTAATTGAACATGGATTTATGTATAATGTTGTTCAACTAGGAAGCTCACCTATAGGTTGAATTTTCAGTTCCAACAGTGTTTAAGAGGAGTGATCACTTCTCACAAATTGTATTTGCCCAATCAGCCACCTCACAAAAATGTACATGTGATACCAGGTATGATTCTATATGTGCATTTAAAAGTACATGTGCTAAATAGGATACAGAGAAAGGGAGACAGGAATTCACATATTTGTTAACCTTAAAAACACATGGAGAACTATTTAAATTAAATATTGACTAGATTTATAACACCTACCATTAATCATGCAAAATACCAGTACAACTATACACTATGATTTCTCCTAACTGCTTGTATTCCTATTCTGTTTGTGTTATTTTTCTCCATCATATTAGGAGTAGTAGTCAGAGTCTAGTAGGGTATGGGTTCATGTCAGAGATTCAGTATTTTGAATGGAAAATTGTAAAATGAATGCAATGTGTATGTAAATATGTGCTACAAAAAAATGTTCACACTCTCATCCAGAACATTGCCTTGACATTGCCTTTGTTCCGAGTAAGACACAATTAGAGGAGAAAAGTTAGAAAATCTGTGAATATATATCAGGAATGAAAAATGCTCAGGAGTTCACAACCTCCGAGGTGGTAGAGGAGTTTTCAAAAGTAAGGGACAGGGTAAACATTTCTCAAACATGGAGCTCTGCTGGTGTAAAGACTTCTTGAGAAACTTCCTCTGAGGTTGGGCACTTAAAAATATATGTTGTTGTTAGGAGCTTTAGCTTCCTTTGTTGGGAGACCATCAAATCTGGGTGTGCAACAATGTGACCTGGAGGATATTGTTTCTAATTTTCCAATGAACATGAGGCAGCCATGCTGAATACTCTCTTTGTAGTTTAACTATGGTCACTGGGTTGTAAGTGTCTCCACGTGTGGACTGTGAAGCCATTTGGTCATTCTCCAATTTTCGTGGTGTTTCTCACAGGTGCACTGGGAGTTTGGTATTTGCTTCATGAAATACAAGGAGCTAAACTGGGACACAGTGCTGGAGAGAGTTCTGTCCCGTGTGGAGGGTCACGGTCTGCATGAGAATGCACCAACCAGGATTCAATTCCACATAAGTTGCCCCCATTTCCATAGCAACCTGATTCTGAACATTGCCCTGAAACCTCTCTATATAAAAAACACCTTTGCATAGAAGGGTCTGCTGGCTGTACCATGTCAGTCAGAAGCCTTTGGGAAGCCAATGGCAGATCCACATGTCACCACCACACATGTTTTATCACACACCTTCACACCACTGCTCTAGGCCCACTAATGAGCAGGATCCAACTTACTGGCATCACTGTTCTACACAAATTTCATGAAACCCAGTAAATCAAGGCACTGTCTGGTACACTCATCATCAGCAACAGGACATCCAAAAGTTCTCCAGTGCCACCTGGTCATGGGAATTTCAAAAATTTCATGGTATTTATCAAGCCATTTGTCAAGGATGAAGTTGGAGGCTCTGGGGGTTTCAATTCATTCAGGAACCATTAAATGTTGAGGAAGCTCATTTCAATGAAAGCTCTAGAGAACACTCACAGGCAAGGCTTCCCAAAGAGTAGCCAAAAGGTCACATGAAGCCAGGCCCATTGAGGTCTACAATGTGAGGTCCATGCGTGTTTTGACTCAACTGTGGCTGCAAAGTCTTTCAGAATAAAATCATGTGATATCCTGGCTGAGATTCCCAGTGCTCTGTGGAAAGCCACTCTGGGCCTAGATCTCAGGTTCCAAGGGCAACTCTCATGCATGGCCTAGTAAAATTCAAACACAATTGATGACAATGCTTCTCTGAGGTCAGTTCCAGAACTCAGACTCTAAGGGGAATCACACCAGAGTTAAAGCCCAGGTAAACCCAGGCATCTCTTCCAACTGCCACACAACTTACCACAATTCAAAACAAAATTCTCCCACACGGCCCTTATCTTCTTCCATGTAGACCCTCATCATAACCTCTGGATGGAGTTTTCCATGAGGGACACAGACCAAGACAATGTCCAAAATAACCTACCTTTCCCCCGATTTGCCTAAAATCAGTGTGGCCTGGAAACCCTGACTGTGAACGAGGAGTGATCAAATAGGTCTGCCATTAATACTGCTTGGCTTCTCCAATTTGAGGCCTACTGACTGTGGGGTTTAGATTCTTTATGTGAATTGGAGTAATGAGAACACCCAAGCACGTATGGGCTAGCCTCTGCAGGGCTTTGAATAACTCACTTGACCCAAATGATCCCTATTCTCACTTGATAGATGTCAGGAACCTTTGAAAGGAAGGCGAGAGTCTTCATCCACAATGACAGCTCTTTTGGCTATTTTGGTTCTGTATGCATCCATGGGATCTTTCTTTAGATCCATCAGGTGCTGAGAATCTAAGCCACAGCCTCACACAGGGCCAAGAGGCTGATTCAGACACACCCCTTTCCAAAGCAATTAAGCAAAGAGCCCTAGGTGATGCCCATTCATTTCCATTTGAAAACTGTTTTCTTCAGGCTTCACAAATTGGTGGCCCTAGGCAAAGAACTTCGTGACATTCATAGCAACAGAATAATAGGTAAGCAAAAGGAGTGCATATCCCACTTGAATCAAAGTGTGAAATATGATATATCAAGAACTATGTAATTTTTTGAACAACCTACAATAAAAATTAATTAAAAAAAAAAAGGCCCAAAGCAGGGTTTCTCCACTGAGATTTAGTGGTCACACATATTTCTGATTTTTCTGAGATGCTCACAATTCACTTGAGCTATCCAGTACATGGCCATGTCACAGAGCTTGGAGGTGGTACATACCTTAGAGAAAAAACCATGAGACTATTCTGGAGAGGGGCCAGAATTCTGGAAGAAAACTGTAACTTAGGAAGATTGCAGGTGTTACCCATTGATAAGGCAATCTGAACTCCATTCATAAATTAGGCAGGATGAATTCTGGGAAGCTTTCTACTAGACAGGACACATCCATTGATGCATTCTTTTTTTCTAATGAGTACAACCACGGACACAGTGAGGTAAACAGACATAGAAACACTCGCCTTGTCAAATGACTTACAATAAACAGTTCATTCCACAGCACATAAAGCGCCTTGCCTACCTATTCTCAGAAAATGAGACAAAACCACAAACCAACACCCACAAAGGCAGCTCCTTCCCCCAAGAAGGTCTGTTACTATCCGGAGTGTCCTCTGACTGGTGGGCCATATTATTTTCCCCCTAAATGGCCTGAAATGTCTCAGATCTGGTCTCCTTGGCCAACTCTGTGAAGGTGTCAGGACCCAGAGGTGAGCCACTACCTGCTTTCTCAGGAAAGGCCCCTCTTCAGAGCTTTACTGGCATTTTGCAATCCTCACATCAATAGGTACCAAGAAAGACTTACTCTGTCCTTGGTAAATCCAAACAAGTGAGACCACTGGGACTGGGACTGGGACTGACTCTGGGTGCCTGGCTTCATGAATCTCAAGTTCTGAGATTTCCTTCACTAAGGAAGTGATGTGAGGTCACTTCCTTCAGGAACTGAATGAGGTCACTGCCTTGGCAATCACTTTGTCCAACCAGTGGCTTCCAAGTCTCACATGAAAAGGAGGCTGTCCCTAATTCCTGTGACACTTTCACAAGTTAGAATCTTATATCAACCATAGGCACCCGGGAACAGCTACCCACACAGGCCAGGTTTGGTCCATCTTCTCTACATTAAGAATAGAGAGGCTGATTCAGACAGAAACCTTCATCCTGACCAGGTTGTTTGCCATTGAACATGACTTTTGCTCTCTCAGGTCCTTCATAGCTGCGTATATATTCTCCAGTGATCATTTCAGCATGGAACTTTGAGGGTCTCAGTAGGTGGAAGACCCCCTACATTTCTTTACTGTAAGACCAACTCTGTCCCTTCCCTCTGTAAATTTAGATTGAGGGAACAGTGTATGGTTAGGGTTAACAACATGTTTTATTTGTGTTAGGAATCATTCTGCTGGATGAATAATGGTATTGGGAACCTGAAATATTTATAAGAATATGTATTTGAAATATAAGTATGAAAAGAGAAATCTAGGTAAGATTTGAAGCCAGGAAGGGCATTGGGCCCTTGATTATGATATTTAGCTTTGAATTACATTCTGCAATGTGGTCGCAGGTAAATCTACATACAATGGAATAAAACCTAGTACCTCAGATGCCTGAATGTCGAAGAGAACATCCAGTCAAAAAGGGATAGTCAGTAGGATTAGGAAAATAGTAGGTTTAGGTTGAAGAGTGAGTCTTTGAGTTGGAAATATAGTTCTTTAGCAATAGGGTTTCGTTTAGAGACTGAATGAAAATATCAGCACATATGAAGAGTCAGTCACAATGATGAACTGGGGAAAATATGTAGGAAAGCAGATATAAAACAGAGACATTAGGAAATCAGGCAAAGTATAAAGTGAGTAACAGGATTAGACATTTTCAACAGGGTTGAGGTTGAATATATGATATTAGAAGAAACAAATATGTAGTCACCAATAGGATTGAAATTTGAGAGCATTAGGCGACCTGGACATGGATGGTTTTAGTAATATATATTCACGTTCAATTTAGGTTTTGGTACAATCATAAGTGTTACCTTTACATTTGTGTCCAGAATATTACTGTGATAAAAATGTATATGTAGATCAGGTGATATGAGTATTTCTTCCACCATTATGGGGAGCAATATTTTTACAACCTATAAATTAGTATTGGGGAAAAAAATAGGTGTACCCTGTTTTGATGAATATAGAGATGATGAATGAATAGACCAAACTGTGAATAAATAATATAACTGGACCCAACAATAGAAATTGGAATTGGAATAAATTGATATCTGAAAATATACAGGAAATCTTATATTGATATTGGCATACATACATTCATTACAACCAGTTGTACATCTAATGGTAATATTAGTGTTACGGTTGATCATGAAGAGTGTGTGAGTTTTGCTTCAAAATTGATTATGCAAATCGGAAATAATGTGTTTGCAAAGAAGTCTCATGAAAGACCAGTCAAGAAACATGGAGGAATACATGTGTTCTGAAGCAGGAAGTGATTGAAAGTGAATCAAAAGTTTTAAATTTTGAAATTTTGGATGAAACATTTATCCTTTGATGTGCATAAACTGAAAAAATAGTACTGTACCAGTGTTGAATAAAAATGAATGTCAAAATACACATCATGTCCCATAGGAATCTACTTGCATTGATATTAACCTGGGTAAGTTACTGCAGAAATATTAGGATTTGTATGCACCTTTCATTGAAGTTAGTTTTCAGTACTAGTAAACAAATATGTGTTTCAGGGGGATGAATATTTCTGAGAATAATCTTGTAAAAATTTGATTATAAATCCACATACATGAATATGAATGTATTTAGGGAGTGTATAATAAGACACATATATTTTATATTTTAAAAAATCTGGAGATTGTATATATATATATATATATATATATATATATATATATACACACACACACAAACACAAAACACACACAGACATTAAAGAGTAGCAGTATATATGCCAATCGAAATTCATGGTGAAATATATATCGTCCACTGATTCAAAAATATTAATTTTACTGAACATGGATTTATGAATAATGTTGTTCAACTAGGAAGATCACCCATAGGTTGAATTTTAAGATCCAACAGCATTTACGAGGAGTTATCTCTTCTCATAATTTTTATCTGCCACGTCAGCCTCCAAACAAGTATGTACATGTGATACCAGCTAGGATTCTATATGTGCATATAAAAATACATTTGCTGAATAGGCTACAGAGAAAGGGAGATAGAAATTCACATATTTGTTAACTTTAAAAACACATGGATAACTATTTCAATTAAAAATTATCTAGATTTATAACACCTACCCTACATAATGCAAAAGGCAAGTCCAACTATACACCATGCCTTCTCTGTACTGCTTGTATTTCTATTCTGTTTGGGTTATTTTTCTCCATCATATTAGGATTAGTAGTCAGAGTCTAGTAGGGTATGGGTTAGTGTCAGGGATTCAGTATTTTTAATGGGAAATTGGAAAATGAATCCAATGTGTATGCAAATATGTGCTACACAAAAATCTTCCCACTCTCATCCACAACAATGCCTTGACATTACCTTCACCCCAGGTAAGACACAATTAGAGGAGAAGAGTTAGAAAATCTGTGAATGCAAATCTGGAATGGAATATGCTCAGGAGTTCACAACCTTGGAGGTGGTAGAGCAGTTTCCAAAAGTAAGGGACATGGTAAACACTCCACAAACATTGAGCTCTGCTGGCCTAAAGACTTCTTGAGAAACTGCCTCTGAAGCTGGGCACTTGAAATATATGTTGTATTAAGGAGTTTTAGCTTCTTTTGTAGTGAGACCATCAAAGCTGGGTCTGCATCTATATGACCTGGAGAACATGGATTCTTATTTTCAAATGAACCTGAGGCAGCAGTGCTGAATTCTCTCTTTGTAGGTAAAGTGTGGCCACTGGAGGCTAAGTTTCATCCCGTGTGGACTGTGAAGCCATTTGGTCCTCCTCAAATTTTTGTGGTGGTTCTTGCTGCTGCACTGGGGCTTTTGGTTCTTGCTGCTGCACTGGGCTTTTTGAACAACAAGTTCAACTGGGACACAGTGCTAGAGGGAGTTCTGTCACGTGTGGTGGGTTAGGGTCTGCAGGAGAATGAAACAACCAGGCTTCTTTCTCACATAGCTTGCACCCTTGACCATATCAACCTGATTCTGATCATTACCTTGAAAGCTCTCCAAATAAAAAGATGCCTTTACAAATAAGGGTCTGCTGGCTGCACCATGTCAGTCACAAGCCATTTGGAAGCAAATGGGCTAATCACATGGACCCACCACAGATGTTTTATCACACACGTGGCTACCACTGCTCTAGGCCCACTACTCAGCAGGCTCCAACTTACTACCATCTCTGTTCTACATTATTTTTATAAATTCCAGTCAATCAAGGCACTCTCTGGTACACTCATGATCAGCAGCAGGACATCCAAAGATACTCCAGTGCCACCTGGTCATGGGAATTTCAAAAATTTCAAAGTATTTATCTAGCCATTTTTCAAGGATGTAGTTGGGAGGCACTGTGGCTTTCAAGAACCATTAAATGTTGAGGAAGCTCATTTCAGTGAAACTCTGGAGAACTTTCATAGGCAACGCTTCCCATAGAGTGGCCAAAAGGTTACATGAAGCCAGGCCTATTGAGGTCTACAATGTGAGTTCCATGTGTGTTTTGACTCTCAAGTATGGCTGCCAAGTCTTTAAGAATAAAATCATGGGATAATTTGGCTGAGATTCCCAGTGCTCTGTGGAAAGCCACCCTGGACCTTGATCTAAGTTTATAAGGGCGACTCTCATGCATGGCTTCCTAAAATCCCAACTCGATTCATGGCAATACTTCTCTGAGGTCACTTCCAGAACTCAGTCTCTAAGGGGATTCACACCAGAGTTCAAACCCAGGTGGACCCAGTCATCTCTTCCAACTGCCACACAAATAACCACAATTAAAACCAAAATAGTCCCACATGGCTCTTATCTTCTTCCATATAGACACTCATCATAACCTCTAGCTGGAGGTTTCTATGAGGAGCGCAGGACAAGACAGTGTCCAAAATACGCACTCTTGCTCGTCATTTCCATAAAGTCAGAGTGGCCTGGACACCCCTTCTGTGAACCAGAAGTGATCAAAAAGGCCTACCATTAATACTGCTCAGCTTCTCCAATTTGAGGCCTACTGACTGTGGGGTTTAGATTCTTTATGTGCATTGGGGTCATGAGAAAACCCAAGCACCTATTGGCTAGCCTCTGCAGGGCTTTGAAGAAGTCATTTGACCCAAAGGATTCCTATTCTCACTTGATAGAGGTCAGGAACCTTACAGAGGAAGGCAAGAGATTTTATCCACAATGACTGCTCTTTTGGCCATTTTGGTTTTGGATGCACACATGGCATCTTTCTTTAGATCCATCAGGTGCTGAGAATGCAAGCCACAGCCTCACACACAGCCAACAGACTGGCTCAGACACATCCCTTTCAAAAGCAATTACTCAAAGAGAGACAGGTGATGCTCATTCATTTCCATTAGAAAACTGTTTTATTCAGGTTTCACAAAGTGGTGCCTTAGGCAAAGACCTTCCTGACATTCAGTGCTACAGAACAATAGGTAAGCAAAGGCCCAAAGCAGGGATTCTCCACTGAGACACTCATGATCACACAGATATCTGAGTTTCCTGAGATTCTCGCCATTCCCTTCAGCTATCCAGTACACGGCCATGTCACAGAGCTTTGAGGTGCTACATATCTTGGTCACAAAACCATGAGTCTATTCTGGAGAGTGGCCAGAATTCAAGAAGAAAACAGAAACTTAGGAAGACAGCAGGTCTTGCCCATCAATAAGGCAAGCCTCCGTCCTTTCATAAATTGGGCAGGATGAATGTGGGGAAGCTTTCTCCTAGACAGGACACATCCATTGATGCATTTTCTTTTGTAATGTCTACAACCATGGACACAGTTGGATACACAGACATAGAAACACTTGCTTTGTCAAATGACTTACTAGAAACAGTCCATTCTAAACCAAAGAAACCGCCTTTCCTACCTATTCTCAGAGCATGAGACAAAACCACATACACACACTCATTCCCACAAAGGCACCTTTTTCCCCCAAGAGGGTCTGTGACTATCAAGAGTGTCCTCTGCCTTGTGGGCCATACTATGTTCCCCCGAAATGGCTTCTCTATTCTCAAATCTGGACTCCTTGGCCCACTCTGTGAAGTTGTCAGGAGCCAGCGGTGAGCCAATACCTGCTTTCTCAGGAAAGACCCCAATTCATATCTTTCCTGGCATTTGGCCATCCTCACAACTGTAGATACCAAGAAAGATTGACTCTCTCCTTGGTAAATCCAAAAAGTGAGAGTTCTGTGACTGTTATTGGGCCTGACTCTGGCTGCCTGTTTTCAGGGATCCCAAGTTCAGAGAGTTCCATCACCAAGAAAGTGAGGTAGGTCACTTCCTTCATGAAGTGAATGAGCTCACAGCCTTGGCAACCACTTTGTCCTAACAGTTGCTTCCAAGGGTCCCATGAGATGGAGGCTGCCCCTACTTCCTGTGACACTTTCACAAGTTAGAATGGTATATCAACCATTGGTACCGGGGAAAAGATCTCCACACAGGCCTGGTTTGGTCCATTTGCTCTATATTAAAAAGAGAGAGGCTTATTCAGACACATCCCTTCATAGTGACCAGGTTGTTTGCCATGGAAGCTAACTTTTGCTCTCTCAGGTCCTTCATAGCAGTCTACATCTTCTTCGGGGATCATTTCTGCATGGATCTTTGATATTCTCAGCAGGTGGAAGATCCCCAACATTCCTCTTTTGTAAGACCAACTCTGTCCCTGCACTGCTCTAAAGTTAGATTGAGGGAACAGTGTATGGTTAGGGTTAATAATATGTTCAATTTTGGTTAGCAATCATTCTGCTGGATGAATAATGGTATTGGAAACCTGTGATATTTACAAGAATATATAGGTAAAATATAACAGAAATCTAGGGAAGATTTGAAGCCAAGTAGGGCATTGGGCCGTTGAGTGGGATACTTAGCTTTGAATTATATTCTGCACAGATGTCTCAGATAAGTCAATATACAATGAAATTGGATCTTGTACCTCGGATGATTGAATAACAAACAGAACATCTAGTCATAAAGGAATAGTCCGTAGGATTACCAAGGTAGTCAGCAGGTTTATAAAGAAGAGTGAGTATAGGATTTGGACCAAAAGTTCTTTACAAATAGGGTTTCGGGTAGAGAGTGAATGTAAATGTCAGCACATGTGAAGAGTCAGTCACAATGATGAACAGGGGAAAATATGTAGGAAAGCAGACATAAATAGAGACATTAGGAAATCAGCAAAAGTATAAAGTGTGTAATTGGTTTAGACATTTTCAACAGGGTTGAGTTTGAATATATAATCTTAGGAAGAAACAAATATGTTGTCACAAATAGGATTGAATTCGAGAGCATTAGGTAACCAGGACTTGGATGTTTTTTTGTAATCCATGTTCACTTTCCATTTAGGCTTTTTTAAAATCATAAGTGTGACCATTGCATTTTGTGTCCAGAATATTATTGTGATAAAATGTATGTGTAGATCAGGTGACATGAATATTTCTTCCACCGTTTCTGGAGCAATGTTTTGTAGACGTATAATTTAGTATTTGGGGTACAAATAGGTGTACCCTGTGTCTATGAATATGCAGATTATGCATGAATAGACCATACTGTGTATAAATAATATAACTGGTTCCACTTTAAATAATGGATTGAATTGATATCTGAAAATATAAAAGAAATCTCATATTGATATGCAATCATTCATTCCAACCACTTATACATCTAATGGTAATATTAGGGTTATATTTTATCCTGAAAAGTGTGTGAGTTTTGCTTCAAACGTGATTATGGAAATCAAAAATAATGTGTTTGGAAAGAAGTATCATGAAAAGAATAGTCAAAAAACCTGGAGGAATTCATGTGTTCTGAAGCAAGAAGTGATTGAATGTGAAACACATGCATATAAATTTGCGAACTTTTGAATGAAATATATACAGTATGATGTGCATAAGCTGCAGAAATAGTAATGTAGCAGTGTTGAATAAAAATGAACATCAAAATACACATCATGTCCCCTAGGAATCTACTTGCATTGATATTAATCTGGGTCAGTTACTGTAGACATATTAGGATTTTTATGCACCATTTACTGAAGTTAGTTTTCAGTACTAGGAAACAAATATGTATTTCAGGTGGATGAATATTCTGAGAATAATCTTGTGGAAACTTGATTTTAAATCCATATAAATCGCAAAACATTATAAACAAAAAACACACACAGACATTAAAATGTAGCATAGTATATGCCAATTGAAATTCATCTTGAAATATATATCATCCACTGATCCAAAACTATTTGTTTAATGAACTTGGATTCATGAATAATGTTGTTCAACTAAGAAGCACCCCCATAGTTTGAATTTTCTGTTCCAACAGAGTTTAGGAGGAGTGATCTCCTAAATGTGTATGCAAATATGTGCTACACAAAAATATTTCCACTCTCATCCAGAACAATGACTTGATATTACCTTCGCCCCAAGAAAGACACAATTGGAATAGAAGAGTTAGAAATTCTGTGAATACATATCTGGAATTAAAATGCTCGGGAGTTCACAACATTGGAGTTTGCAGAGGAGTTTCCAAAAGTAAGGGAGAGGCTTGATAGACCCAACCTGATTTTTTATTAAAATTGGGAACCATCTTGCCACAAAGCCGTGAAAAGATAATTTTGACTTTACTCTAAATTACTGCAAATTCTGAACCTGCTTGGAACGCCTGCCCGTGCCTTGAACTCATCCACACCTGGCTCTCTGACCAGATAACAGTACTTTCTGAAACTTTAGTGACACCTCATAAATATTGGCCTTCCCTGGCCAGACAACAACCCTCTCTGAGGCCCTAATGGTCCTCATTATTTCTGATATTGGGGCCAGCAAAAAAAAAAATGTAAACTACCATTAGTGTGATGCTTTCAAAGTTTTGTTATCTGTAACCACCCGTTTGTGTAACTTTCTGGGCTATATAGCTGGGCTGTAGGAAAGGTGGGGTTGCTGTCTTGTTCCCGCCATTTTGGGAAGGAGAGGCAGCCCAGCCTGTTGAAATAATAAGCTTGCCTTAATTTGATTTTAATTGGAGTCAGTGGTCTTTTCTTGCATCCTAGTCCAAAATTTTGGAGTTCCCCAGTGAGATGACCCTGCCCGAGCAGATCACAAAACCAGACTGCTGAAAATTCTGAAGCTGGCCTTCCCTCCAGGGCACTGGGCTGGAGAACCACTCTAGGAGGTGCACAACTTGAGATGTTCCAAGGCCTTGGAGTGAGCCGTCAGTCTGGGGAGCACTGCAGTGAACCACCACACTAAAACTATTATCAAGCCCCTGGTGGAGGAGGCCTCCATAGGTAAGTGGCGCCTTTATAACATCTGATATCTGGTTAAGGGAGATCTCTTCTGATGACAGAGAGGTGGCCTGGGGAGGCTCACATACACTCCTGTCCAGGACAGTAATGAGAATCATGCTGTCCTCTGTTCTGTTCTGTAGGGAATTCCTCTGGAAGGGTAGAGAGGTGCCGATGGGCACACACACGCTCCTACCCTGGAGCTTTAGCAAGATGCTGCATTGCTCCTCTGTTTTTCTGTTTCGGCACCAGGATTCTGTTTTTCTGTGTTTTGTTCTGTGGTCTATATGTTTTTTGTTGTTTTTTTTGTGCGTTTTTTTGTTTGATTTCTGTGGTAAAATTTTAAGGATATTGGACGTGAAAAAGGGTAACAAAGCAAGTAAGCCTGACACCCTTTCGACTGTGTTTTAAGGAACTGTGATGAACTTTACCCACCTTTGTTAAGCAGGAAGAAAGAAGCCCCTAGCTGGCTGCCTGGAGCACACCCACTGCACATGGCAATGCCTGCTGGGGAACGAAGAACTGAGTATACCCCAGGTTAACAAGTGAAACTCTTTAAAATCCCTTGTCCCTCCAGATCATGAGAGTCACAACATTTTGGCAGAGTCCCCTTGTTTTTCCTTTGTTAGCAAAGCAATAAACCTCCATTTTCTTTTTCTCAAAACCCTGTCCTCATTATTAAATTTCAGGTTTATGAATATTACTGAGAATAATCTTGTGAAAATTTGAATTTAAATGAACATAAATGAATATGAATGAATTTAGGGAGTGTATAATAAGACACATATTTTTCATATTTTTTTAAAATCCGTAGAATATACACACACACACACGCACACACACACACACACATGCACACACACACACATTAATATTTAGCAATATATATGCCAATCGATATTCATCATGAAATATAATTCATTCACAAATCCAAAAATATTCATTTTACTGAACATGGATTTATGTATAGTGTTTTTCACTAGGAAGCTCACCCATAGGTGGAATTTTCAGTTCCATCATTATTTAGGGAGAGTCATCTCTTCTCACAATTTTTATATTCCAAAGTCAGTGATCTTACAAGAATGTACGTGTGATACCAGGTAGGATATTGTATATGCATAAAAAAATTACATGTGCTGAATAGGATACAGAGAAAGGGAGACAGGAATTTACATATGTGATAACTTTAAAAAATCATGGAGAAATATTAAAATGAAAAGTTTACTAAATTTAAAACACATACTCTTGATAAAGAGGAAGACAAATACAAATATACACCATGCTTCCTATAAAAGGACTGTACTTCTATTCAGTTAGGTTTTTTTTTCTCCATGATATTAGGATTAGTAGTCAGAGTCTAGTAGGGTATGGGTTAGTGTCAGGGATTCAGTATTTCAAATGGAAAATAGGAAAATGAATCTATTGTGTATGCAAACATGTGATACACAAAAATCTTCCCTCTCTTATCCAGAACAATACCTTGACATAACCATCGCTAAAAGTAAGACACAATTAGAGGAGAGGAGTTAGAAAACCTGTGAATACATATGTGGAATGAAAAATGCTCAGGAGTTCACAACACTGGAGGTGGTAAAACAGTTTACAAAAGTATGGGAGATGGTAAACACTTCAGAAACATGGAGCTGTGCTGACCTAAAGACTTATTGAGAAACTTCCTCTGAGGTTAGGCACAAGAAATATATGTATGGCAATATTTAAATCAATGGTTCTGCAACTGATGTGATTCTCCAATCTGGGTCTGCATCTATGTGACCTGGAGGACATGGTTCTTTATTTTGTAATGAACATGAGGCAGCAGGTCTGAAAACTCCCTTTGTAGGTAAACTGTTGCTACTGGGAGCTAAGTGTCTTCCCGTGTGGTCTGTGAAGCCATTTGGTCATCCTCCACTTTTCAGGGTGTTTCTTACTGCTGCACTGGGAATTTGGTATTTGCTTCATGAAATACAATATGTTCAACTGGGACACAATGCTGGAGGGAGTTCTGTCATGTGTGGTTGGTCAGGGTCGGCAAGAGAATGTACGAACCAGGCTTCTATCCCACATAGCTTTCCCCTTGACTATAGCAACCTGATTCTGAACATTGCCCTGAAACCTCTACATATAACAAGATGCCTTTACATATAAAGGTCTGCTGCCTGCACCATGTCAGTCGCAAGATTTGGAAGCCAATGGAAGATCCAGGTGGTCCTACCAAAAATATTTATTTACACACCTATAGTCCACTGCTCTACGCCCACTACCCAGCAGGCTCCAACTTACTGGCATCTCTGTTCTACACCATTTTCACGAAACTCAGTCAATCAAGGCACTGTTTGTTATACTCATGATCAGCAACAGGATATCTAAAGGTTATCCAGTGCCACCTGGTCATGGGGATTTCAAAAATTTCATGGTATTAATCTAGTCATTTTTCAAGGATGAAGTTGGAGGCACTGTGGGTTTCATTTAATTCAGGAACCATTAAATGGTGAGGAAGCTCATTTCAATGAAAGCTCTGGAGAACACTCACAGGCAAGCCTTCCCAAAGAGTGGCCAAAAGGACACATGAATCCAGGCCCATTGAGGTATACAATGTGAGGTCCATGTGTGTTTGGACTCTCAATTATGGCTACCAAGTCTTTAAGAATTAAAACATGTGATATCCTGGCTCAGAATCCATGAGCTCTGTGGAAAGCCATCCTGGGCCTAGATCTCAGTTTCCAAAAGCGATTCTCATGCGTGGTCTCCTAAAATCCCAACACTATTCATGGCAATACTTCTCTGAGGTCAGTTCCAGAACTCAGTCTCTAAGGGGAATCACACCAGAGTTCAAGCCTTGGTGGACCCAGTCATCTCTTCCAACTACCACACAAATTACCACAATTAAAACAAGAACCCTCCCATATGGCCCTCATCTTCTTTCATATAGACACTCATCATAATCTGGCTGGAGGTTTCCATGAGGGGTGCAGACCAAGACAGTGTCCCAAATAAGCTCCTTTGCCCCTCATTTGCCTAAAGTCAAGGTGGCCTGGACACCCATCCGGTGAACCAAAAGTGATCAAATAGGCCTGCCGTTAATACCGCTCCAATTTGAGGACTACTGTCTGTGGGGTTTAGATTCTTTATGTGAATTTTAGTCATGAGAAAACCCAAGCACAATGGGCTAGCCTCTGCAGGTTTTGTAGAACTCTTTTGACCCAAAGGATCCCATTCTCACTTGATGGAAGTCAGGAACCTTACAGAGGAAGTCGAGAGACTTCCTCCCAATAATTGCTCTTTTGGCGAATTTTCTTTTGGATGCACACATGGTAACTTTCTTTAGATCCATCAGGTGCTGAGAATCTAAGCCACAGCCACACACAGGGCCAAGGGCATGATTCAGACACATCCCTTTCCAAAGCAATTAAGGAAAGTGCCACAGGTATGCCCATTCATTTCCATTTGAAAACTGTTTTCTTCAGGCTTCACAAAGGGGTGGCCTGAGGCAAAGAACTTCCTGACATTCAGGGCAACAGAACAATAGGTAAGTAAAAGGCCGAAAGCAGGGTTTCTCCTCTGAGACTTTCCTGGTCACACTGATATCTGAGTTTTCTGAGATGCTCGCCATCCCCTACAGCTATCCAGTACATGGCCATGTCACAGAGCTTGTAGGTGGTACATATCTTGGACACAAAACCATGGGCCTATTCTTGAGATTGGCCGGAATTCAGGACGAAAATAGAAACTTAGGAAGGTAGCAGGTGTTGCTCATCGATAAGGCAAGCTACAGTCCATTCATAAATGGGGCAATATGAATGCTGAGAAGATTTCTACTAGACACGACACATCCATTGATGGATTCTCTTTTCTAATGTCTACAAACACGGAAACAGTGGAATACACAGACATAGAAACACTCGCCCTGTGAAAAGACTTACTAGAAACAGTCCACTTCAAATGAAACAAACCGACTGTCCTACCTATTCTCAGAAAATGAGAAAAAACCACAAACCCACAACCACACCCACAAAGGCACCTCCTTCCCCTAAGTAGGTTTGTGACTATCCAGAGTGTCCTCTGACTTGTGGGCCATAATATGTTCCCCCAAAATGGCCTTTCCTGTCTCAGATCTTGTCTCCTTGGCCAACTCTGTGAACTTCTTAGGAGCCAACGGTGAGCTAATACCTGCTTTCTCTTGAAAAGCCCTGCATCCGAGCTTTCCTGGCATTTGGCCTTCCTCACATCTGTAGGTACCAAAAAATACTGACCCTGTCCTTGGTAAATCCAAACAAGTGAGACCACTGGCACTGGGACTGGGACTGGCTCTGTGTGCCTGGCTTCCTGGATCCCACGTTCAGAGAGTTCCATCACCAAGAAAGTGAGGTGAGGTCACTTCCTTCCTGAACTGAATGAGGGCACTGTCTTGGCAGCCACTTTGTCCTAACTGTTGCTTCCAAGGGTCCCAAGAGATTGAGGCTGCCCCTACTTCCTGTGACATTTTCACAAGTTAGAATGGTATATCAACCAAAGGCACCCAGGAATAGATCTCCACACAGGCCTGGTTTGGTCCATGATCTCTACATTAAAAAAAAATCTGTTTCAGACACAACCTTTTATCCTGACCGGGTTGTTTGCCATGGAAGATGACTTTTGGTCTCTCAGGTCCTTTATTGCTTCCTACATCTTCTCCAGGGATCATTTCTGCATGGACCTTTGAGGTTCTCAGCAGGTGGAAGTTTTTCTACATTTCTGTATTGTAATATCAACTCCTGCCCTGCTCTTCTGTAAAGTTACATTGAGGGAACAGTGTCCGGTTATGGTTAAAAACATGCTCGATTTGGGTTAGAAATCATTTTGCTGGATGAATGATCGTATTGGGAACTTGCTATGTGTAGAAGAATATATAGGTGAAATATATGTATGAAAAAAGAAATTTAAGTCTGATTTGAAGCCCAGAAGGGCATTGGGCCCTTGATAGGGATACGTGGTGTTGAATTATGTTCTGCAGAGTTGTCTCAGATAAATCGATATACAATGGCATAGCACCTTGTACGTTGCATGAATTAATGTAGAAGGAACATCAAGTCAAAAAGGCATAGTCGGTAGTGAAAGGTTAATAAAATTAATAAAATAGGTACTTGTCACTTCCTGTTTTTCTGTATGCTTAACAAAACACTGTTGAAATCTTGAGAAATGTTTGCTAATCTTGTTCTAGAATGTACTGTTCCCAACAGCCGAACTGCAGAATGTACTCCCTCACTCGGTGTCATGCAAACCGCCCACTCGCCCTTACCCATCACTGAACTTCCCTCTCTTCCCTCTCCAAGGAAAGTATATAAGCTCTGCTTAAGCTGTTCTCAGAGGTCTCTGCTCTATTTAATTTAGCTCTGAGCTCCAGCATGCTGGACCACAAATAAACCCTTTGCTGTTGCATGAGACAGTCTCTTGGTAGTATCTTCCTCTGACACTCGCCTGACCTTTACATATTGAGTTTCCACTGAGTTCCAGCAGTGGCGGACGAGAGAGAGACCCCAACGGGCTCCTCTCGGAGCAAGTAAGGCGCCTCTTTCTGGTTTCAGGTTTCTTGTTAGGGCTTGGCAAAATTGCTGGCGATGAAGAGCCTGGGCTCTCTCCGACGGTGGCTGAGAGACATGTCACAGAGACAAAGGGCACCTCTCTGGAGGACCCCGCAGAGAACTCGGGAAATCAAGGAACAATAGTCTTCTCGACTCAGTGATATTTTCTTTTAGATTCGTTATTTCCATACCATTGGGTTTTGCCGGCTACTCATTCCTGGTCTCAGTGTTGGACGTTCATTGCCTGTCTTTATGGTCTTGTCTTATCTGTGTCGTGTGTCCTTGCTTTTACTGTTTGTGGAACTTTCATTATGGAACAGAGCACATCAATGCCTCTGTCCCTGACCCTTGATCACTGGACCAAAGTCCGCTTAAGGGCTCAGAATCTTTCTTTTTTTAGTAAAACGCTGGACCTGGCAGAATCTCTGTGCCTCAGAATGGCCCATCTTTGGAGTCGTATGGCCCCTAGAAGGATCTTTCTACTTCCCACTAATTTAAAAAGTCAGAGGTATTGTCTTTCAGCCAGCGCCACATAGCCATCCGGATCAACAGCCATATATCTTAACTTGGCAGGACCTCTGCAAATCTCCTCCTCCATGGGTGAAGCCTTTCTTTGCCCCTACCTCTGCTCCTACTCCTTCCCCCATGATCTCTCAAACCCTCTCAACCTCCTCCTCCTCCACCCTCTGTTCTCCCTGAGTCACAGATTTGACTCTACTGGACTCTTCTCCCCCTCCTTATCCCCTGCCCTCGTCCCCTAACACACAACACACTCTAAGTGATTCCGCTGCTGCTGACTAAGCCTCTCTACCATTGGAGGAAGCTAAGCCGGTAATAGGATCTGACAATGGACCGATGTTCATGACCCAGGTAAGTCAGGGGTTAGCCAGGAACCTGGGGATTAATTGGAAGTTAAATTGTGCTTATAGACCACAGAGTTCAAGACAAGTAGAAAGAATGAATAGAACCATTAAAGAGACCTTAACGAAATTAAGCTTAGAGACCAGCATAAGATTGGACTATGCTCCGGCCTTATGCAATGTTTCATGCAAGAAAAAATTCCTTTGTTTCTTTGAGTAACCTTACCACATGTGAAATTCTTTATGGTGGCCCTCCTCCAGTAGGGGACCTAAGCCCAACTGTAAGACCTAAAGATCCTTTCCACACCCCCTTGCTTGACAGACTTAAAGATCTTGAAAGAACTCAGTAATACCTGTGAAAACAGCTGGCCACTGCCTACCCAACTGGGAACCAGGGGATTCCACATCCATATCAAGTAAGAGATTTCATCTATGTAAGATGATATCAGGTGTCATCCCTGGTACCCCGCTGAAAAGGACCATACCAGGTGCTATTATAACACCTACAGTGGTAAACGTAAACAGAATCACTTCCTGGATCCATACCTCTCATCTCAAGCCTGCTGCCTGTACAGAATCTTTCTGGAAACTGAAAAAGACTGGTAACAGTTTCAAATTGTGTATTCGCAATGTGAATAAGGTTATATACTCTCCCCTTGGCTACAAGTAGTCCTAACCCTCATCAGCCCATTAAGCAGTGATGGCTGATCACAAATCCTACTGGAAAAGAAGTATGGTCTATCTCGCATACAGCCCCCTTAGGGACCTGGTGGCCATCTCTCCACCCAGACATTTGTTAGCTGGCTATAGGTATTTCCTATTGTGATATCCCTGATGAAGAGGATCCCACTAAAATACCATTAAATCCCTTCTGTACCATAGATAATGGAAACAAACATTATGGATGTAGGGACACGCGAGCCAGATGCAGGTTGGCTAGTCTAGATTACTAAGTTTGCCTGGCAGACTGTCAAAGCCACAAAGAGTAATGGCTGTGTGGGGAAAAGCCGACTTTTTCTGTATGTCATGGGAATGTGTGCATACAGGGGCTGCCTGATGGAACCCCAATTCTTCATCAAATTCAGTACACAGCATTGGCCATATTACCAATTAGACAACCAAAAACTATGGCACCCAGAGGGGTCTCTAGATCCTCAAATTTTGCATGACCTTTTTAACTTCTGCAAGTGCTCAAAAGAGTGAAAGGAAATTCCCCTATGTGGAAGCCTTTTCCCTCCCTCACTCACATCCTGAACTATGCTTCTCCAATAGATCATTATCCTCAGCCTTCTGCTCCAGACCCTCTGATGTCACTCCCATCTCAGCAACTTGATTTCTCCCCTCCAATAACTAGATCAGAAACCCAAAGCTCCACCAGTTCTCAGACCATCGCCCCCTTTCTGAGGTAGCAGGTACATAGGTACCGCTCCACCGACTCATTCCTCTCATCTCCTGTCAGTGCCCTCACCGGGTCCCACCAGGTCCTCTTACCAGCTAACCCAATGCTCAAACGAGCTGAGGAGAGCCCTGAGACCCTTATCCAAGATGTAATATAATTGGCCTTTAAAGTTGCTTTGTCATCACTGAAAACAGGTTACTAAAATTTAAAGTCCCTCACAGGATTTTGGGATCCTCACTCCCGTCTTTCACTCTGCTCTACCTGATCTACTGCTCAAGTTTGCTGCTAGGAAATTCCCAATACCCTTTCGCATTATTCTTTTACATCTCTCTTTTCCCTCATTCTCAGATCCTCGGAGGTGCTCTCAGCCCCACCTTCCCCGTCTTTCCCCCTCTGTACCAGGCCCACAGAAAAGTCTTAAATGACCTTCTTCAGAAGTCTTCACCATGGCTGAGTTTTGAACTTTCAGCAAAACAGTCCCAATAAAGACTTTAATGTAGATAAACTTTCTCTTTCGTATTGCCCTGTTCTACTTGGCCACTGGCTAAAAATCTCAGTACTTCTAAGCTAGACAACCCCTAACTAGTTTTTCACAAAATATGTGAACAAGTCCTCTGGCCTTCAGCTGGGGCTTCACAGAGATGGCTACATTTCTAAGATAAAGATATTACCAACCGGGCTCCATGGTAACAGCTGGCAGGGGGAAAATAAGAAATGGAAGAAAAAGCTCTCCTCCTCCCAGGTGTCCTTGAAAAGTTAACTTGCCCAGAACAGAAGGAAAAACAGAAACAAATACTGCTTTTTTAAACTTCTGAAGACTGTGAACTTCTGAGCCCCATCCCTTATATGTTGGGTACAAAATTCTGAAACTACCTAAACTTGAGTTTCATGGGATTAATTGATTACAATATAAGCAATGCCCTCTGAATCCGGTTGCAACCAAATAGGACTGTTTCCCTCTCTTGAGTGCTATCTTAGGTGCCTTGCTTTGTCAGTGCCTACAACAGCATAATTCTATATACTTAAACATCGTTTATGTTTTCATGAAATGATCAGGATATGTGATAAATTGTGTAATGGTGCAGATGTTTCCCAGAGTGCTCTATCATGATGCAGGTTCATTTGAAGATCAAATAGGGGGGGCATACAACCGGTTCCACTGGGAACATATATCCCTCACTTTAGCCATCCTATTAGGAATAGGAGTTGCTGCACGGGTGGGCAGAGGAACCAGTGGCATTGTCCATGGGACACAAAAGATGACCCAATTAGAAGCAGCAATAGAGCAAAAGTAAGATATTAGAAAACTCCTTCAGGGCTTTGCATGAAACTTTAACCTCTCTCTCTGAAGTTGTTTTACAGAACAGTTGAGGGTTGGACCTCCTCTTCATTAGAGAAGGGGGGCTTTGTGCTGCATTGAGGGAAGAATGTTGTTTTTATGCTGACTATACTGGAGTCGTAATAAAATCTATGAGTAAATTTAAAAGACACCTTGAAGAGCATCAACAAATGAGAGAGGGCCCAAAAGGGTGGCTTGAGTCTTGGTTCACACAGTCCCCCTGGTTAACTACGTTTTTATCAAACCTGGCCGGTCCAATAATAATCCTCATATTATTGCTAACTATAAAACCCTGTTTGCTCAACCGTGTAATATCTTTTCTCCAGGCTCAAATTGGAGGAGTTAAACTTATGGTAATACCCCACTAGCAGACATTGAATGTGACACCCTCCAATGATCATTTGTATGATTAAAATTAGCCAGAAGAAGAAGTGGGGAATGAAATATTAATAAAATAGGTACTTGTCACATCTTGTTTTTCTGTATGCTTAACAGAACACTGTTGAAATCTTGAGAAATGTTTGCAAAATTTGTTCCCAGAATGTTCTATCCCCAGCTGCCAAATTGCAGAATGTACTCCCTCTCCCAGTTGCATGCAAACCGCCCACTCGCCCTGACCCATCAATACAATTCCCTCCCTTCTCTCTCCAGGGAAAGTATATAAGCTCTACTTCAGCTATTCTCAGGGCTATCTGCTCTATTCAGGTGAGCTCTGAACCCCAGCATTCTGGACACCCAATAAACCCTTTGATGTTGCATGAGATAGCCTGTTGGTAGTCTCCTCCTCTGAAGCTCGCACCACGTTTACTTGGATGATTGAATGTAGAAGAGAACATCCAGTCAAAAAGGGATAGTCTGTAGCATTAGGAAGATAGTCAGTAAGTTTAGGAAGAAGGGTGAGTATAAGATTTGGAACAAAAGTTTCTTAGCAATAGGATTTCGATTAGAGAGTGAATGTAAATGTCAGCACAAGTGAAGAGTCAGTCACAATGATGAAGTGGGGAAAATATGTAGGAAAGCATATATCAATAGAGACATTTCAAAATCAGGCAAAGTATAAAGTGTGTGATAGGATTAGACATTTTGAACAGGGTTGAGTTTAAATATATAATCTTAGGAAGAAACAAATATGTAGTCACAAATAGGATTGACATTTGAGAGCATTGGGCAAATTTCAGGTGGATGAATATTTTGAGAATAATCTTGTGAATAGTTGATTATAAATCCACATACATGAACATGAATGAATTTAGGGAGTGAATATAAGACACATATATTTCATATTTTGAAAAATCTGGAGAGTGTATATATATATATATATATATATATATATATATATATATATACACATATATATATATACATATATATACATATACATAAAACAAACACACAGACAAAAAAGTAGCAATATATATGTCAATCAAAATTCATTATAAAATATATACCATCCACAGATCTAAAAATATTCATTTTACTGAACATGGATTTATGTATAATGCTGTTCAACTAGCAAGCTCACCCATAGGTTGAATATTCAGTTCCAACAGGGTTTAGTAGGAGTGATCTCTTCTAACAATTTGTATCTGCCAAGTCAGCCACCTCACAAGAATGTACTTGTGGTACCAGATAGGAATCTATATGTGCATATAAGAATACAGAGAAAGGGAGACATCAATTCACATATTTGTTAACCTTAAAGATACAAGGACAACTATTTCAACAAACAATTGACTAGATTTATAACTCCAACTCTGTATCATGCAAAAGGCAAGTCCATCTATACACCATGCCTACTCTGAACTGCTTGTATTTCTATTCTTTATGGGTTATTTTTCTCCATCATATTAGGATTAGTAGTCAGAGTCTGGTAGGGTATGGGTTAGAGTCAGGTATTCAGTATTTTGAATTGAAAATAGGACACTGAATCCAATGTGTATGCAAATATATGCTACGGAAAAATCTTCCCACTCTCCTCCAGAACAATGCCTTGACATTACCTTCACCCCAAGTAAGACCCAATTAGAGGAGAAGAGTTAGAAAATCTGTGAATACATATCTAGAATGGAAAATGCTCCAGATTTCACATCTTTGGAGGTGGTAGAGGAGTTTCCAAAAGTAAGAGACAGGGTAAACACTCCACAAACATGGAGCTCTGCTGGCCAAAAGACTTTTTGAGAATCTGTCTCTGAGGTTGGGCACTTGAAATATATGTTGTTGTCAGGAGCTTTAGCTTTATTTGTAGTGAAACCATCAAAGCTGGATCTGCATCTATGTGACCTGGAGGAAATGATTACTTATTTTCAAATAAAAATGAGGCAGCAGTGATGAATTCTCTTTTTGTAGGTAAACATTGGCCACTGAGGGCTAAGGGTCTTCCCGTGTGGACTGTGAAACCAATGGTCATCCTCCAATTTTCCTGGTGTTTCTTGCTGCTGCACTGGGAGTTTGGTATTTGCTTCATGAAATACAACGAGTTCAAATGGGACACAGTGCTGAAGGGAGTTCTGTCAGGTGTGGTTGGCAGGATCTCCAGGAGAATGCACCAACCAGGGTTCTATCTCAAGTAGCTTGTCCCCTTGACAATAGCAACATGATACTGAACATTACTCTGAAACCTCTCCATATAAAAATATGCCTTTACATATATGGGTGTGATGGTTGCACCATGTCAGTCACAGCCATTTGGAAGCCAATGGAAGATCCACATGGCCCCACCACAGATGTTTTATCACACATTTGCATAACACAGCTCTAGGCCCACTACTTACCAGGCCCCAACTTACTGGCATCTCTGTTCTACACCATTTTCATGAAACCCAGTCAATCAAGGCCCTGTCTGGTATATTCATGATCATCAACAGGACATCAAAGTTCCTCCAGTGCCAGCTGGTCATCGGAATTTCTAAAATTTCATGGTAATTATCTAGCATTTTTTTCACAGATGCATTTGGAGGCAATGTTGGTTTCAATTCATTCAGGAACCATTAAATGGTGAGGAAGCTAATTTCAGGGAAATCTCTGGAGCACTCTCACAGGCAAGTCTACCCAAAGAGTGGCCAAAAAGTCACATGAAGCCAGGCCCATTGAGGTCTACAAAGCGAGGTCCAAGTGTGTTTTGAATCTCAATTATGCCTGCCAAGTCTTTCAGAATAAAATCATGTAATATCCTGGCTGTGATTCCCAGTGTTCTGTGGAAAGCCACTCTGGGCCTTGATCCCAGGTTCCAATGGCAACTCTCATTCCTGGCCTCCTAAAATCCCAACACAATTCATGTCCATACTTCTCTGAGGTCAGTTCCAGAACTCAGTCTCTAAGGGGAATCACAGCAGAATTCAAGCCCAGGTTTACCCAGTCATCTCTTCCAACTGCCACACAAATTACCACAATTATAACCAAAACACTCCTACATGGCCCTCATCTTCTACCATAAAGATACTCATCATAACATCTGGATGGAGGTTTTCATGAGAGGCACATCCCAAGACAGTGTCCAAAATAAGCTCCCTTGCCCCTCATTTGCCGAATGTCAGGGTGGCTTGGACACCCTTCCTGTGAACCAGGAGTGATCAAATAGGCCTGCCCTTAATACTGCTTCGCTTCTCCAATTTGAGGCTCTCTGACTGTGGGGTCTAGATTCTTTTTGTGAATTGGAGTCATAAGAAAAGCCAAGCCCCTCTGCAGAGATTTGAAGAACTCATTTCACCCAAAGAATCCCTATTCTGACATGATGGATTTCAGAAACCTAACAAAGGAAGGCAATATAATTCATGCACATTGATTGAACGTTTTTCCATTTTGGTTTAGATGCACATATGGGATCTTTCTTTACATCCATCAGGTGCTGAGAATCTAAGTCACAGCCTAAAACAGGGCAAAGGGCCTGAATCAGACACATCCTTTTCCAATGAAATTAAGCAAAGAGCCAGAGGTGATGCACATTCATTTCCATTTGAAAACTGTTTTCTTCAGGCTTAACAAAGGGGTTGCATGAGACAAAGACCTTCCTGATATTCAGGGCAACAGAACAATAGGTAAGCAAAAGGCCCAAAGCAGGGTATCTCCACTGAGACTTTCCTGGTCACACTGATATCTGAGTTTTCTGAGATGCTGGCCATTCCATTCAGGTATCCAGTACATGGCCATGTCAAAGACCTTGGATTTGGTACATATCTTGGACACATAACCATGAGCCTATTCTAGAGAGTGGCCAGAATTCAGGAAGAAAACAGGGACTTAGGAAGGTATTAGGTGTTGTCCGTGCATAAGGCAAGCCACACTCCATTCATAAATTGGGCAGGATGAATGCTGGGAAGCTTTATACTAGACATGACACATCCATTGCTGCATTCTCTTTTCTCATGTCTACTACCACAGGCACAGTGGGATACACAGACATGGAAACACTCACCTCTTCAAATGACTTACCGGAAACAGTTCACTCCAAAACAAACAAACCGCCATTCCTACCTATTTTCAGAACATGAGACAAACCACAAACCCACACCCACTCCCAAAAAGGCACCTCCTTCCCCATAGGTGTATGACTAACCAGAGTGTCCTCTGACTGGTGGCCATACTCTGTTCTTCCGAAATGGCCTGTCCTCTCTCAGATCTGTTTTCCTTGGCCAACTCTGTAAAGTTGTAAGGAAAAAGTGGAGAGCCACTACCTGCTTTCTCAGGAAATCTCCCTATTCAGAGCTCTCCAGGCATTTGGTAATCCCACTTCAGTAGGTACCAAGAATGACTGACTCTATCTTTGGTAAATCCAAACAAGTGAGCCCACTGGGACTGGGCCTGGGACTGCCTCTGGGTGCCTGGCTCCTTGGATACAAAGTTCAGAGAGTTCCATCACCAAGGAAATGAGGTATGTCACATTCTTTGGAACTGAATGAGGTCACTGCCTTGGCAAATGTATATCTTATGATGTTCAAAAACTGAAGAAATAATAATGTACCAGTGTCGAATACAAATGAATGACAAATTACATATCATGTCCCATAGGAGTCTACTTGCATTGATGTTAGACTGGGTCAGTTACTGTAGAATAATTAGGATTTGTATGCACAATTCACTGAAGTTAGTTTTAAGTACTAGGAAACAAATATGTATTGCAGGTGGATGAATATTTCTGATTATAATCTTGTGAAAAGTGGATTATAAATCCACATACATGAACATGAATGAATTTAGAGAGTGTATATTAGACACATATATTTCATATTTTGAAAAATTTGGAGAGTATATCTATATCTATATCTATATCTATATCCATATCTATATATACACACACACACACACACACAAACACACACACACAACTCACAGACATTAAAAATACCAATATAAATGCCAATCGAATTCATCAGTAAATATATATCATCCACAAATGCAAAAATATTTATTTTACTGAACATGAGTTAATGTATAATGTTGTTCTACTAGGACGCTCTCCTATAGGTTGAATTTTCATTTCCAACAGCATTTAGGAGGAGTGAACTCTTCTCACAATTTGTATCTGCCAAGGCAGCCACCTCACAAAAATGTACGTGTGATACCTGGTAGGATTCTATATATGCATATAAATATACATGTGTGAATAGGCTACAGAAAAGGGAAACAAGAATTCACATATTTGTTAAGTTTAAAAACACATGGAGAATATTTCAATTAAAATTTGACTAGATTTATAACTCCTACCTTATATAATGCAAATGTCAAGTCCAACAATACAACATGTCTCCTCTGAAGTGCTTGTATTTCTATTGTGTTGGGTTAATTTTCTCCATTATATTAGGATGAATAGTCTGAGTCTACTAGATATGGGTTAGTGTCAGGGATTCAGTATTTCGAATGGAAAATTGGAAAATGAATCCAATGTGTATGTAAATATATGCTGCACAAATATCCTAGTGCTCTCATCCAGAACAATGCCTTGACATCACCTTCACCACAAGTAAGACACAATTAGAGGAGAAGAGTTACAAAATCAGTGAATACATATCTGGAATGGAAAATGCTCAGGAGTTCACAACCTTGGAGGTGGTAGAGCAGTTTCCAAAACTAAGGGACAGGGTAAACACTCCAAAAACATGGAGCTCTGCTGGCCTAAAAACTTTTTGAGAAACTGCCACTCAGTTTTGCACTTGAAATATATGTTGTTTTCAGGAGATTTGGCTTCCTTTGTAGTGAGACCATCAAAGCTGGGTCTGCATCTATGTGACCTGGAGGACATGGTTTCTTATTTCCAAAGAACTAGATGAATCAGTGCTGAATCCTCTCTTTGAAGGTAAACTGAGGCCACTGGGGACTATGTGTCTCCCCGTGTGGACTGTGAAGCCATTTGGTCCTCTTCCACTTTTTGTGGAGTTTTTGCTGCTGCACTGTGAGTTTGGTATTTGTTTCACGAAATACTAGGAGCTAAACTGGGACACAGTGCTGGAGGGAGTTCTGTCACGTGTGGTGGGTCAGGGTCTGCAAGAGAATGCACCAACTAGGCTCCTATCTCTCACACCTTGCCCCATTGCCCCCTTGTCCATATCAACCTGATTCTTAATTTTCCTCTGAAAACTCTCCATATAACAATATGCCTTTACATATAAGGGTCTGCTGGCTGCACCATGTCAGTTACAAGCCATTTGGAATCCAATGGTATATCCACAAGGCCCTACCACGGATGTTTTATCAAACACCTCCCCACCACTGCTCTAGACCCACTACTCAGCAGGCTCCAACTTACTGGCATCTCTGTTCTACACCATTTTCATGAAACTCAGTAAGTCAAGGCACTGTCTGGTATAATCATGATCAGCAACAGGACATCCAATGTTTCTCCAGTGCCACCTGGACATAGGAATTTCAAAAATTTCATGGTATTTATCTAGCCATTTTTCAAGCATGAAGTTGGAGGCACTGTGGATTTCAGTTCATTCAGCAAACATTAAATGGTGAGGAAGCTCATTTCAATGAAATCTCTGGAGAACTCTCACAGGCACGGCTTCCCAAAGAGTGGACAAACGGTCACATTAGGCCAGGCCCATTGAGGTCTACAATGTGAGGTCCATGTGTGTTTTGACTCTCAACTATGGCTGCCATTTCTTTAAGAATAAAATCATGTGATATCCTTGCTGAGATTTCCAGTCCTCTGTTGAAATCCACCCGGTGCCTAGGTCTCAGTTTCCAAGAGCGACTTTCATGCGTGGCCTCTTAAAATCCCAACAAAATTCATGGCAATGCTTCTCTGAGTTCATTTCCAAAACCCAGTCTCTAAGGGGAATCACACCAGAGTTCAACCCCACGTGTACCCAGTCATTTTTTCCAATGCCACACAAATGACCAAAATCAAAACCAAAACACTCCCACATGGCCCTCATCTTATTCCATATAGTCAATCATCTTAACCTCTGGCTGGAGGTTTCCATGAGGGGCGCAGCCCAAGACAGTGTCCAAAATCAGCTCCTTTGCCCCTTATTTGCCTAAAGTCAGGGTAGCCTGGACACCGTTTCTGTGAACCAGGAGTGAACAAATAAGCCTGCCTTTAATACTTCTTTGTTTCTCCAATTTCAGGCCTACTGATTTTAGGTATCAATTCTTTAGGTGATTTAGAGTCATGCGAAAACACAAGCACCTCTGCAGGGCTTTGAAGAACTCATTTGACCCAAAGAATCCCTATTGTCATTTGATGGAGTGCAGGAACCTAACAGAGGAAGGCAAGAGACTTCATCCACAATGAATGATATTTTTTGCCAATTTGGTTTTGGAAGCTCACATGGGATCATTCTTAAGATCCATCAGGTGCTGAGAATCTAAGTCACAGCCACACACAGGTCCAAAGGTGATAAAGACACATCTCTTTCCAAAGCAATTAAGCAAAGAGCCACAGGTGAGGCCCATTCATTTCCATTTGAAAACTGTTTTCTTCAGGCTTCACAAAGGGGTGGCCTGAGGCAAAGACCTTCCTGACATTCAGTGCAACACAACAATAAGTAAGCAAAAGGCCCAAAGCAGGGTTTCTGCACTGAGATTTTTTTGGTCACACTGATATCTGAGTTTTCTGAGATGCTCGCCATTCTCTTCAGGTATCCAGTACATGGCCATGTCACAGAGCTTGGCGGTGGTACATTTTTTGGACACAAATCCATGAGCCTATTCTGGAGAGTGGCCAGAATTCAGGAAGAAAACAACAACTTAGAAAGATAGCAGGTGTTGCACATCGATAAGACAAGCTGCAGTCCATTCATATATTGGGCAGGATGAATTATGGGAAGATTTATACTAGACAGGACACATCCATTAATGCATTCTCTTTTCTAATGTCTACAACAACAGACACAGTGGGATACACAGAAACAGAAACCCTCGCCGTGTCAAATGACTTACTAGAAACTGTCCACTCCAAAACAAACAAACCGCCTTTCCTATCTATTCTCAGAACATGAGACAAAACAACAAACCCACACCCACTCCCACAAAGGCACCTCCTTCCCCCAAGTAGGTCTGTGACTATCCGGAGTGTCCTCTGACTGGTGGGCCATACTATGTTCCCTCGAAATGGCCTGTTTTCTCTCAGACCTTCTTTCCTTGACCAACTCTGTGAAGATGTCAGGAAAAAGTGGTTAGCCACTACCTGTTTTCTCAGGAAAGGTCCATCTTCAGAGCTCTCCTGGCATTTGGCCATCCTCACATTATTAGGTACCAAGAAAACTGACTCTGTCCTTGGTAAATCCAAACAAGTGAGCCCACTGGGACTGGGACTGGGACTGCCTCTGGGTGCCTGGCTTCTTGGATACCAAGTTCAGAGAGTTCCATCACCAAGGAAATGAGGTATGTCACATTCTTTGGAACTGAATAAGGTCACTGCCTTGGCAACCACTTTGTCCTAACAGTTGCTTCCAAGGGTAACATAAGATGGAGGTTGCCCCTACTTCCTGTGACACTTTCATAAGGTAGAATGTATATCAACCATTTGCACCCGGGAACAGCTCTCCACTCAGGCCTGGTTTGGTCCACCTTCTCTACAATAAGAAGAGAGAGATTCAGATTCAGACACATCCCTTCATCCTGACCAGGTTGTTTGCCATGGAAGATGACTTTTGCTCTCTCAGGTGCTTCATACCTGCCTACAACTTCTCCAGGTATCATTTGTGCATGGACATTTGAGGTTCTCATCAAGTGGAAGGTCCCCAACTTTCCTGTATTGTAAGAACTACTCTGACAGCTCTTTTGTCCATTTTGGTTTGGGATGCACACATGGGATTTTTCTTTAGACCCATCATGTGCTGTGAATCTAAGCCACAGCCTCACATAGGGCTGAGAGGCTGATTCAGAAACATCCATTTCCAAAGCAATTAAGCAAAGAGGCACAGGTAATGACCATTCTTTTCCATTTGAAAACTATTTTCTGCAGGCTTCACAAAGTGTGGCCTGAGGCAAAGACCTTCCTGACATTCAGGGCAACAGAATAGGTAAGCAAAAGGCCCAAATCAGGGTTTCTCCACTGAGACTTTCTTGGGCATACTGATATCTGAGTTTTCTGAGATACTCGCCATTCCCATCAGCTATCCAGTACATGGCCATGTCACAGAGATGGAGGTGGTACATATCTTGGACACAAAATCATGAGCGTATTCTGTAGAGTGTCCAGAATTCAGGAAGAAAACAGGAATTTAGAAAGATGGCAGGAGTTGCCCATCCATACGGCAACCTGCAGTCCATTCATAAATTGCACAGGATGAATGCTTTGAAGCTTTCTCGTAGACAGGACACATCCATTGATGCATTCTCTTTTCTAATGTCTACAATCACTGACACAGTATGATATATAGACACAGAAACACTCACCTTGTCAAAGGACTTACTAGACACAGTCCACTCCAAAACAAACAAACCAGCTTTCCTAACTATTCTCAGAACATGAGACAAAACCACAAACTCACACTCACACCCAAAAAGGCACCTCCTTTCCCCAAGTAGGTCTGTGACTATCCGGAGTGTCCTCTGACTTGTGGGCCATACTATGTTCCCCCAAAATGGCGTGTCCTGTCTCCAATCTGGTCTCTTTGGCCAACTCTGTGAAGTTGTCAGGAGCCCATGGTGAGAAACTACCTGCTTTCTCTGGAAAGGCCAGTCTTCATAGTTTCCAGGCATTTGGCTGTCCTCACATCAGTAGGTACAAAGAAAGAGTGACTCTGTCTTGTTAAATCCAAACAAGTTAGCCCACTGGGACATGGAGTGGGTTTGACTCTGTGTGCCTGGTTTCCTGGATCCCAAGATCACAGACTTTCATTACCAAAACTGTAAGGTGATGTCACTTTCTTCAAGATCTGAATGAAGTCACTGCCTTGGAAACCACTTTGTTTTAACAGTTGCTTACATGGTTCCCAAAAGATGGAGGCTGCCTCTACTTGCTGTGACTCATTCATATGTTAGAATGGTATATCAACCATAGGCACCGGGGAACAGCTCTCCACACAGGCATGGTTTGGTCCATCTTCTCTACATTAGGAAGAGAGAGGCTAATTCAGACACATCCCATCAACCTGACCAGGTTGTTTGCCATGGAAGATGACTTTTGCTCTCTCATGTCCTTCATAGCTGCCTACATCTTCTCCAAGGATCATTTCAGCATGGACCTTTTAGGTTTTCAGCAGCTGGAAGATCGCCTATATTCCTGTATTGTAAGACCAACTCTGTCCCTGCTCTTCTGTAAAATTAGATTGAGGGAAAAGTGTATGGTTAGGGTTAATAACATGTTCAATTTGGGTTAGGAATCATTCTCTGGAATGAATATTTGTATTAGGAACCTGTGATATTTATAAGAATATATAGGTGAAATATAAGTATGAAAACAGAAATCTAGGTAAGTTTTGAAGCCCAGAAGGGCATTGGGCCCTTGATTGGGATACTTAGCATTGATTTATGTCCTGCACAGTTGTCTCAGTTAAATCAATATACTATGGCATAGGACCTTCTAATTTGGATGATTGAATGTGGAAGAGAACATCCAGTCAAAAAGGGATATTCAGTAGGATTAGGAAAATAGTCGGTAGGTTTAGATAAAAGAGTGAGTATAGGATTTGGACCAAAAGTTCTTTAGCAATAGGGTTTCAGGTAGAGAGTGAATGTAAATGTCAGCACATGTGAAGAGTCAGTCACAATGATGAACTGGGTAAAATATGTAGAAAAGCAATATTTTGAAGACGTATAAATTAATTGGGGGTACAAATAGGTGTACCTTGTGCCTATGAATATAGAGATAATGCATGAATAGACCATACTGTGAATAAATAATATAACTGGTTCGAACTTTAAATAATGGATTGAATTGATTTCTGAAAATATACAGGAAACCTAATATTGATATACAATCATCCATTCCAAACAGTTATGCTTCTAATGGTGATATTAGATTTATGGTTTATCATAAAACGTGTGTGAGTTTTGCTTCAAAACTGATTATGAAATTAAAAAAAAATGTGTTTGCAGAGAAGTCTCATGAAAAGACCAGTCAAGAAACCGGGAGGAATACATGTGTTCTGAAGCAGGAAATGATTAAAAGTGAAAAAATACCTATAAAGTTGTGAACTTGTGGATGAAATATATATCCTATGATGTGCAAAAACTGCAGAAATATTAATGTAGCAGTGTGGAATATAAATGAACGTCAAAATACACATCATGTCCCATAGGAATCTACTTGCATTGATGTTAAACTGGGTCAGATACTGTAGAATTATTAGGATTTGTATGCACCATTCACAGAAGTGAGTTGTCAGTACAAGGAAACAAATATGTATTTCAGGTGGATGAATATTTCCAATAATAATCTTGAGAAAAGTTGATTATATTTCCTCATGCATGAACATGAATGAATGTATGAATGTAGAGAGTGTATATAAGACACATATATTTCATGTTTTGATAAATCAGGAGAGTATATATATATATATATATATATATATATATACCAAAAAAACAC
Source organism: Callospermophilus lateralis (assembly GCF_048772815.1). Taxonomy (NCBI): domain Eukaryota; kingdom Metazoa; phylum Chordata; class Mammalia; order Rodentia; family Sciuridae; genus Callospermophilus; species Callospermophilus lateralis. The sequence continues at coordinate 95,801 of NW_027512980.1, read as the reverse complement.
ACAGAGAAACATAAAAAAGTAGCAATATATGCCAAATGAAATTTATAATGAAATATATAACATCTACTGATGCAAAAATATATACTTTACTGAACATGGAATTATGTATAATGTTGTTGTACTAGGAAGCTCACCCATAGGTTGAATTTTTAGTTCCAACAGCGTTTAAGAGGGGTAGTCTCTTCACACAATTTATATCTGCCGAGTCAGCAACCTCACAAAAATGTACGTGTGATACCAGGTAGGATTCAATATGTACATATAAAAATACATGTGCTGTATAGGCTACAGAGAAAGGGAGGCAGGGATTCACATATTTGTTAATTTTAAAAACACATGAAAAACTATTCCAAATAAAAATTCACTAGATTTATAACACCTACCATTTATTATGCAAAAGAAAATTTCAAAAATACACCATGCCTCCTCTGACCTGCTTGTATTTCTGTTCTATTTGGGTTATTTTTCTCCATCATATTAGGATTAGTAGTCAGAGTCTAGTAGGGTATGTGTTAGTGTCAGGGATTCAGTATTTTGAATGGAAAATAGGAAAAAGAATCCAATGTCTATCAAATATGTGCTACACAAAATATTTTCCCTCTCTCATCCAGAACAATGCCTTGACATTACCTTCGCCCCAAGTAAGACACAATTAGTGGAGAAGAGTTATAAAATCTGTGAATATATAACAGGAATGGAAAATGCTCATGAGTTCACAACCTTGGATGTGGTAGAGAAGTTTCCATAAGTAAGGGACAGGTTAAAAACTCCACAAACATGGAGCTCTGCTGGCCTAAAGGACTTCTTGATAAACTGCCTCTGAGGTTGGGCACTTGAAATATATGTTGTTTTCAGGAGCTTTAGCTTCCTTTGTCGTGAGACCATCAAAGCTGGGTCTGATTCTATGTGACCTGGAGGACATGGTTTCTTATTTTCTAATGAACATGAGGCAGCAGTGGTGAATTCTCTCTTTTAAGTAAAATGTGACCAGTGCGTGCTAAGTCTCTCCCCATCTGGGCTGTGAAGCCATTTGGTCATCCTCCACTTTTTCATGGTTTTTCTTTCTCCTGCATTGGGAGTTTGGTATTTGCTTCACGAAATACAAGGAGTTCAAAAGGGACACAGTGCTGGATGGAGTTCTGCCACATGTGGTGGGTCAGAGTCTGCAGGAGAATGCACCAACCAGGCTTCTATCCCACATATCTTTTTCCCTTGTCTATTGCAACCTGATTCTTAACATTGCCATGAAACCTCTCCATATAACAAGACGCCCTTACATATTAGTGTCTGCTGACCTCACCATGTCTGTCACAAGCCATTTGGAAGCCAATGGCAAATCCATATGGCCACATCAGAGATGTATTATGACACACATACACACCACTGCTCTATGCACACTACTCAGCAGGCACCAACTTACTGGCATGTCTGTTCTAGATCATTTTCATGAAACACAGTCAATCAAGGCACTGTCTAGTATACTCATGATAAACAACAGGACATCCAAAGGTTCTCCAGAGACATGTTGTATAGTTGGACTTGACATTTGCATTATATAAGGTAGGAGTTATAAATCTAGTCAAATTTTAATTGAAAAATTCTCCATGTGTTTTTAAACTTAACAAATATGTGAATTCTTGTTTTCCTTTTCTGTAGCCTATTCACACATGTATATTTATATGCATATATAGAATCCTACCAGGTATCACACGTACATTTTTGTGAGGTGGCTGTCTTGGCAGATACAAATTGTGACAAGAGTTCACTCCTCCTAAATGCTGTTGGAAATGAAAATTCAACCTATAGGAGAGCGTCCTAGTAGAACAACATTATACATTAACTCATGTTCAGTAAAATAAATATTTTTGCATTTGTGGATGATACATATTTACTGATGAATTTCGATTGGCATTTATATTGGTATTTTTAATGTCTGTGAGTTGTGTGTGTGTGTGTGTGTGTGTGTGTGTGTGTGTATAGATATAGATATAGATATAGATATACTCTCCAAATTTTTCAAAATATGAAATATATGCGTCTAATATACACTCTCTAAATTCATTCATGTTCATGTATGTGGATTTATAATCCACTTTTCACAAGATTATAATCAGAAATATTCATCCACCTGAAATACATATTTGTTTCCTGAAAACTAACTTCAGTGAATGGTGCATACAAATCCTAATTATTCTACACTAACTGACCCAGTCTAACATCAATGCAAGTAGACTCCTATGGGACATGATATGTAATTTGTCATTCATTTTTATTCGACACTCGTACATTATTGTTTCTTCAGTTTTTGCACATCACAGGATATACATTTCATCCACAAGTTCACAAATTAATAAGCATTTGTTTCAACTTTCACCACTTCTTGCTTCAGAACACATGTATTGTCAGGGTTTCTTGACTGGTCTTTTCATGAGAGACTTCTTTCCAAACACATTATTTTGAATTTCCATAATCATTTTGATGCAAAACTCACACACTCTTCATGATAAACCAAAACACAAATATTTCCATTACATATATACCTGGTTGGAATGAATGATTGTATATCAATATACGATTTCCTTTAATTTTTCAGATATCAGTTCTATTCATTATTTAAAGTTCAAAAAAGTTATATTATTTATTCACAGTATGGTCTATTCATGCTTTTTCTCTATGTTCCTAGAAACAGGGTACACCTCTTTGTACCCCTGATTCTCATTTTACATCTTCAATATATTGCTCCCAGAAATGGTGAAAGAAATACTCATGTCATCTCATTATCACAGTAATATTCTGGACAAAAAAATGGAAAGGTCACACTTATGATTGTACCAAAGCCTAAATGGAAAGTGAACATGGATTTCTAAAAACATCCATGTCCAGGTTGCCTAATGCTGTCAATTGTCAATCCTATTGGTGACTACATATTTGTTTTTTTCCTAATTTATATATTCAAACTCAACCCTGTTGAAAATGTCTAATTCTATCACTCACTTTATACTTTGCCTGATTTCGTAATGTTTCTATTGATATCTGCTTTTCTACATATTTTCCCCAGTTCAACATAGTGACTGACTCTTCATATGTGCTGACATTTTCATTCACTCAACAACCGAAAGTCTATTGCTAAAGAACTTTTGGTCCAAATCCTATACTCACTCTTCTTCCTAAACCTACCGACTATCTTCCTAATCCTACTGAATATCCCTTTTTGACTGCATGTTCTCTTCTAAATTCAATCATCCAATGTACAAGGTCCTATGCCATTGTATATCGAATTATCTGAGGCATCTTTGCAGAACATCATTCAAAGCTAAGTATCCCAATCCAGGGCAAAACCCTTCTGGGCTTCAAATCATACCTAGATTTCTGTTTTCCTACTTATATTTCACCTCTATATTCTTGTAAATATTGCAGGTTCCCAATACCATTATTCATCACACAGAATCATTCGTAACCCAAATCAAACCTGTTTTTAACCAGAAGTATACACTGTTACCTCAATCATTATACAGAAGAGCAGGGACAGAGTGGTTCTTACAATACAGGAAAGTTGGGGACCTTCCACCTGATGAGAACCTCAAATGTCCATGCACAAATGATACCTGGAGAAGTTGAAGGCAGGTATGAAGCACCTGAGAGAGCAAAAGTCATCTTCCATGGCAAACAACCTGGTCAGGATGAAGGGATGTGTCTGAATCTGAATCTCTTTCTTCTTTTTGTAGAGAAGATGGACCAAACCAGGCCTGAGTGGAGAGTTGTTCCCGGGTGCCAATGGTGATATACATTCTACCTTATGAAAGTGTCACAGGAAGCGTGGGCAACCTCCATTTTATGTTACCCTTTGAAGCAACTGTTAGGACAAAGTGGTTGCCAAGGCAGTGACCTCATTCAGTTCCAAAGAATGTGACATACCTCATTTCCTTGGTGATGGAACTCTCTGAACTTGGTATCCAAGAAGCCAGGCACCCAGAGGCAGTCCCAGTCCCAAGCCCAGTGGGCTCACTTGTTTGGATTTACCAAGGACAGAGTCAGTTTTCTTGGTACCTAATGATGTGAGGATGGCCAAATGCCAGGAGAGCTCTGAAGATGGACCTTTCCTGAGAAAACAGGTAGTGGCTAACCACATTTTCCTGACATACTCACAGAGTTGGTCAAGGAAACAAGATCTGAGAGAAGACAGGCCATTTCGGGGGAACATAGTATGGCCCACCAGTCAGAGGACACTCCGGATAGTCACAGACGTACTTGGGGGAAGGAGGTGCCTTTGTGGGAGTGGGTGTGGGTTTGTTGTTTTGTCTCATGTTCTGAGAATAGATAGGAAAGGCGGTTTGTTTGGTTTGGAGTGGACAGTTTCTAGTAAGTCATTTGACATGGCGAGTGTTTCTGTTTCTGTGTATCCCACTGTGTCCGTTGTTGTAGACATTAGCAAAGAGAATGCATTAATGGATGTGTCCTGTCTAGTATAAATCTTCCCATAATTTATCCTGCCCAATATATGAATGGACTGCAGCTTGTCTTATCGATGTGCAACACCTGCTATCTTTCTAAGTTGTTGTTTTCTTCCTGAATTCTGGCCACTCTCCAGAATAGGCTCATGGATTTGTGTCCAAAATATGTACCACCTCCAAGCTCTGTGACATGGCCATGTCCTGGATAGCTGAAGAGAATGGCGAGCATCTCAGAAAACCCAGATATCAGTGTGACCAGGAAAGTCTCAGTGCAGAAACCCTGCTTTGGGCCTTTGCTTACTTATTGTTGTGTTGCACTGAATGTCAGGAAGGTCTTTGCCTCAGGCCACCCCTTTGTGAAGCCTGAAGAAAACAGTTTTCAAATGGAAATGAATGGGCCTCACCTGTGGCTCTTTGCTTAATTGCTTTGGAAAGGGATGTGTCTTTATCAGCCTCTTGGGCCTGTGTGTGGCTGTGACTTAGATTCTCAGCACCTGATGGATCTTAAGAATGATCCCATGTGAGCTTCCAAAACCAAAATGGCAAAAAATTTTATTCATTGTGGATGAAGTCTCTTGCCTTCCTCTGTTAGGTTCCTGCACTCCATCAAATGACAATAGGGATTCTTTGGGTCAAATGAGTTCTTCAAAGCCCTGCAGAGGTGCTTGTGTTTTCGCATGACTCTAAATCACCTAAAGAATCGATACCTAAAATCAGTTTGCCTCAAATTGGAGAAACACAGAAGTATTAACCGCAGGCTTATTTGTTCACTCCTGGTTCACAGAAACGGTGTCCAGGCTACCCTGACTTTAGACAAATGAGGGGCAAACGAGCTGATTTTGGACACTGTCTTGGGCTGCGCCCCTCATGGAAACCTCCAGCCAGAGGTTAAGATGATTGACTATATGAAATAAGATGAGGGCCATGTGGGAGTGTTTTGGTTTTAATTTTGGTCATTTGTGTGGCATTGGAAAAAATGACTGGGTCCACGTGGGCTTGAACTCTGGTGTGATTCCCCTTAGAGACTGGGTTTTGGAACTGAACTCAGAGAAGCATTGCCATGAATTTTGTTGGGATTTTAAGAGGCCATGCATGAAAGTCGCTCTTGGAAACTGAGACCTAGGCCCCGGGTGGATTTCCACAGAGGCCTGGGAATCTCAGCAAGGATATCACATGATTTTATTCTTAAAGAAATGGCAGCCATAGTTGAGAGTCAAAACACACATGGACCTCACATTGTAGACCTCAATGGGCCTGGCCTAATGTGACCTTTTGTCCACTCTTTGGGAAGCCATGCCTGTGAGAGTTCTCCAGAGATTTCATTGAAATGAGCTTCCTCACCATTTAATGTTTGCTGAATGAACTGAAACCCACAGTGCCTCCAACTTCATGCTTGAAAAATGGCTAGATAAATACCATGAAATTTTTGAAATTCCTATGACCAGGTGGCACTGGAGAAACATTGGATGTCCTGTTGCTGATCATGAGTATACCAGACAGTGCCTTGATTTACTGAGTTTCATGAAACTGGTGTAGAACAGAGATGCCAGAAATTTGGAGCCTGCTGAGTAGTGGGTCTAGAGCAGTGGTGGGGAGGTGTTTGATAAAACATCCGTGGTACGGCCATGTGGATCTACCATTGGATTCCAAATGGCTTGTAACTGACATGGTGCAGCCAACAGACCATTATATGTAAAGGCATCGTGATATATGGAGAGTTTTCAGAGGAAAATTAAGAATCAGGTTGATATGGACAAGGGGGCAATGGGGCAAGCTGTGAGAGATAGGAGCCTAGTTGGTGCATTCTCTTGCAGACCCTGACCCACCACACGTGACAGAACTCCCTCCAGCACTGTGTCCCAGTTTAGCTCCTAGTATTTCGTGAAACAAATACCAAACTCACAGTGCAGCAACAAAAACACCACAAAAAGTGGAAGAGGACCAAATGGCTTCACAGTCCACACGGGGAGACACTTAGTCCCCAGTGGCCTCAGTTTACCTACAAAGAGAGGATTCAGCACTGCTTCATCTTGTTCATTGGAAAATAAGAAACCATGTCCTCCAGGTCACATAGATGCAGACCCAGCTTTGATGTTCTCACTACAGAGGAAGCCAAATCTCCTGAAAACAACATATATTTCAAGTGTGGAAGCTCAGAGGCAGTTTCTCAAAAAGGTTTTAGGCCAGCAGAGCTCCATGTTTGTGGAGGGTTTACCCTGTCCCTTAGTTTTGGAAACTCCTCTACCACCTCCAAGGTTGTGAACTCCTGAGCATTTTCCATTCCAGATATGTATTCACTGATTTTGTAACTCTTCTCCTCTAATTGTGTCTTACTTGGGGTTAAGGTAATGTCATGGCATTGTTCTGGATGAGAGCGGGAGGATATTTGTGCAGCATATATTTACATACACATTAGATTCATTTTCCAAATTTCCATTCGAAATACTGAATCCCTGACACTAACCCATACCTAGTAGACTCAGACTATTCATCCTAATATAATGGAGAAAATTAACCCAACACATTAGAAATACAAGTACTTCAGAGGAGACATGTTGTATAGTTGGACTTGACATTTGCATTATATAAGGTAGGAGTTATAAATCTAGTCAAATTTATTTGAAATATTCTCCATGTGTTTTAAAATTAACAAATATGTGAATTCTTGTTTCCTTTTTCTGTAGTCTCTTAAAACACGTATATTTATATGCATATATAGAATCCTAGCAGGTATCACACGTACATTTTTGTGAGGTGGCTGTCTTGGCAGATACAAATTGTGAGAAGAGTTCACTCCTCCTAAATGCTGTTGGAAATGAAAATTCAACTTATAGGAGAGCGTCCTAGTAGAACAACATTATACATTAACTCATGTTCAGTAAAATACATATTTTTGCATTTGTGGATGATACATATTTACTGATGAATTTCGATTGGCATTTATATTGGTACTTTTTAATGTCTGTGAGTTGTGTGTGTGTGTGTGTGTGTGTGTGTGTGTGTGTATAGATATAGATATAGATATAGATATACTCTCCAAATTTTTCAAAATATGAAATATATTTGTCTAATATACACTCTCTAAATTCATTCATGTTCATGTATGTGGATTTATAATCCACTTTTCACAAGATGATAATCAGAAATATTCATCCACCTGAAATACATATTTGTTTCCTAGTACTGAAAACTAACTTCAGTGAATGGTGCATACAAATCCTAATTATTCTACAGTAACTGACCCAGTCTAACATCAATGCAAGTAGACTCCTATGGGACATGATATGTAATTTGTCATTCATTTTTATTCGACACTGGTACATTATTGTTTCTTCAGTTTTTGCACATCACAGGATATACATTTCATCCACAAGTTCACAAATTAATAAGCATTTTTTTCAATTTTCACCACTTCTTGCTTCAGAACACATGTATTGTCAGGGTTTCTTGACTGATCTTTTCGTGAGACTTCTTTCCAAACACATTATTTTGAATTTCCATAATCATTTTGAAGCAAAACTCACACACTCTTCATGATAAACCAAAACACAAATATTTCCATTACATATATACCTGGTTGGAATGAATGATTGTATATCAATATACGATTTCCTTTAATTTTTCAGATATCAGTTCAATTCATTATTTAAAGTTCAAAAAAGTTATATTTTTTTATTCACTGTATGGTCTATTCATGCTTTTTCTCTATGTTCCTAGAAACAGGGTACACCTCTTTGTACCCCCGATTCTCATTTTACATCTTCAATATATTGCTCCCAGAAATGGTGAAAGAAATACTCATGTCACCTCATTATCACAGTAATATTCTGGACAAAAAATGGAAAGGTCACACTTATGATTGTACCAAAGCCTAAATGGAAAGTGAACATGGATTTCTAAAAACATCCATGTCCAGGTTGCCTAATGCTGTCAATTGTCAATCCTATTGGTGACTACATATTTTTTTTTTTCCTAATTTATATATTCAAACTCAACCCTGTTGAAAATGTCTAATTCTATCACTCACTTTATACTTTGCCTGATTTCGTAATGTTTCTATTGATATCTGCTTTTCTACATATTTTCCCCAGTTCAACATAGTGACTGACTCTTCATATGTGCTGACATTTTCATTCACTCAACAACCGAAAGTCTATTGCTAAAGAACTTTTGGTCCAAATCCTATACTCACTCTTCTTCCTAAACCTACCGACTATCTTCCTAATCCTACTGAATATCCCTTTTTGACTGGATGTTCTCTTCTAAATTCAATCATCCAATGTACAAGGTCTTATGCCATTGTATATCGAATTATCTGAGGCATCTTTGCAGAACATCATTCAAAGCTAAGTATCCCAATCCAGGGCAAAACCCTTCTGGGCTTCGAATCATACCTAGATTTCTGTTTTCCTACTTATATTTCACCTCTATATTCTTGTAAATATTGCAGGTTCCCAATACCATTATTCATCACACAGAATCACTCGTAATCCAAATCAAACCTGTTTTTAACCCCAAGTATACACTGTTCCCTCAATCATTTTACAGAAGAGCAGGGACGGAGTGGTTCTTACAATACAGGAAAGTTGGGGACCTTCCATCTTATGAGAACCTCAAATGTCCATGCACAAATGATACCTGGAGAAGTTGTAGGCAGGTATGAAGCACCTAAGAGAGCAAAAGTCATCTTCCATGGCAAACAACCTAGTCAGGATGAAGGGATGTGTCTGAATCTGCCTCTCTCTCTTCTTATTGTACAGAAGATGGACCAAACCAGGGCTGAGTGGAGAGCTGTTCCCGGCTGCCAATGGTGATATACATTCTACCTTATGAAAGTGTCACAGGAAGTAGGGGCAACCTCCATCTTATGTTACCCTTGGAAGCAACTGTTAGGACAAAGTGGTTGCCAAGGCAGTGACCTCATTCAGTTCCAAAGAATGTGACATACCTCATTTCCTTGGTGATGGAACTCTCTGAACTTGGTATCCAAGAAGCCAGGCACCCAGAGGCAGTCCCAGTCCCAGTCCCAGTGGGCTCACTTGTTTGGATTTACCAAGGACAGAGTCAGTTTTCTTGGTACCTAATGATGTGAGGATGGCCAAATGCCAGGAGAGCTCTGAAGATGGACCTTTCCTGAGAAAACAGGTAGTGGCTAACCACTTTTTCCTGACATCCTCACAGAGTTGGTCAAGGAAACAAGATCTGAGAGAAGACAGGCCATTTCGGGGGAACATAGTATGGCCCACCACTCAGAGGACACTCCGGATAGTCACAGACGTACTTGGGGGAAGGAGGTGCCTTTGTGGGAGTGGGTGTGGGTTTGTTGTTTTGTCTCATGTTCTGAGAATAGATAGGAAAGGCGGTTTGTTTGGTTTGGAGTGGACAGTTTCTAGTAAGTCATTTGACATGGCGAGTGTTTCTGTTTCTGTGTATCCCACTGTGTCCGTTGTTGTAGACATTAGCAAAGAGAATGCATTAATGGATGTGTCCTGTCTAGTATAAATCTTCCCATAATTCATCCTGCCCAATATATGAATGGACTGCAGCTTGTCTTATCGATGTGCAACACCTGCTATCTTTCTAAGTTGTTGTTTTCTTCCTGAATTCTGGCCACTCTCCAGAATAGGCTCATGGATTTGTGTCCAAAATATGTACCACCTCCAAGCTCTGTGACATGGCCATGTACTGGATAGCTGAAGAGAATGGCGAGCATCTCAGAAAACTCAGATATCAGTGTGACCAGGGAAGTCTCAGTGCAGAAACCCTGCTTTGGGCCTTTTGCTTACTTATTGTTGTGTTGCACTGAATGTCAGGAAGGTCTTTGCCTCAGGCCACCCCTTTGTGAAGCCTGAAGAAAACAGTTTTCAAATGGAAATGAATGGGCCTCACCTGTGACTCTTTATCAGCCTCTTGGACCTGTGTGTGGCTGTGACTTAGATTCTCAGCACCTGATGGATCTTAAGAATGATCCCATGTGAGCTTCCAAAACCAAAATGGCAAATAATATCATTCATTGTGGATGAAGTCTCTTGCCTTCCTCTGTTAGGTTCCTGCACTCCATCAAATGACAATAGGGATTCTTTGGGTCAAATGAGTTCTTCAAAGCCCTGCAGAGGTGCTTGTGTTTTCGCATGACTCTAAATCACCTAAAGAATCGATACCTAAAATCAGTAGGCCTCAAATTTGAGAAACAAAGAAGTATTAACGGCAGGATTATTTGTTCACTCCTGGTTCACAGAAACGGTGTCCAGGCTACCCTGACTTTAGGCAAATGAGGGGCAAACGAGCTGATTTTGGACACTGTCTTGGGCTGCGCCCCTCATGGAAACCTCCAGCCAGAGGTTAAGATGATTGACTATATGGAATAAGGTGAAGGCCATGTGGGAGTGTTTTGGTTTTAATTTTGGTCATTTGTGTTGCATTGGAAAAAATAACTGGGTCCACGTGGGCTTGAACTCTGGTGTGATTCCCCTTAGAGACTGGGTTTTGGAACTGAACTCAGAGAAGCATTGCCATGAATTTTGTTAGGAATTTAAGAGGCCATGCATGAAAGTCCCTCTTGGAAACTGAGACCTAGGCCCCGGGTGGATTTCCACAGAGGCCTGGGAATCTCAGCAAGGATATCACATGATTTTATTCTTAAAGAAATGGCAGCCATAGTTGAGAGTCAAAACACACATGGACCTCACATTGTAGACCTCAATGGGCCTGGCCTAATGTGACCTTTTGTCCACTCTTTGGGAAGCCGTGCCTGTGAGAGTTCTCCAGAGATTTCATTGAAATGAGCTTCCTCACCATTTAATGTTTGCTGAATGAACTGAAACCCACAGTGCCTCCAACTTCATGCTTGAAAAATGGCTAGATAAATACCATGAAATTTTTGAAATTCCTATGACCAGGTGGCACTGGAGAAACATTGGATGTCCTGTTGCTCATTATGAGTATACCAGACAGTGCCTTGATTTACTGAGTTTCATGAAAATGGTGTAGAACATATTTGTGTATGCAAATATGTGCTACACAAAATCTTCCTACTCTCATTCACAACAATACCTTGACACTATCTTTGCCCCAAGTAAGACAAAATAAAAGAAGAAGAGTTAGAAAATCTGTGAATACATATCAGGAATGGAACATGATTGCGAGTTCACAATCTTGGAGGTGGTAGAGGAGTTTCCAAAAGTAAGGGACAAGGTAAATATTGCACAAATATGGAGATGTGCCAGCCTAAAGACTTCTGGAGAACCTGCCTCTGAGGTTGGCCACTTGAAGTATATGTTGTTGTCAGGACCTATGGCTTCCTTTCTAGTGAGACCACCAAAGCTGGGTCTCCATCTATGTGACCTGCAGAACATGGTTTCTTATTTTCCAAAGAAAGTGAGGCAGCAAGGCTGAATTCTCTCTTTGTAAGTAAACTCTTGCCACTGAAGGCTAAGTGTGGCCCCGTGTGGACTGTGAAGCCATTTGGTAATCCTCCACTTTTCATGGTGTTCTTGCTGCTGCACTGGGAGTTTGGTATTGGCTTCAGGAAATACAAGAAATTCAACTGGGTCACAGTGCTGGAGGGAGATCTGTCACGTGTTGTGCGTCAGGGTCTGCAGGAGAATGCACCAACCAGGCTTCTATCCCACATAGCTTGCCCCCTTGACCATAGCAACCTGATTCTGAACATTGACCTGAAACCTCTCCATTCAACAAGATGCCTTTACATACAAGGGTCTGCTGGCTGCACCATGTCAGTTACAAGCCTTTTGGCAGATCCACATAATCCCAACACAGAAGTTTTATCACAGACCTGCAAAACACTCCTCTAGGCCCACTACTCAACAGACTTTAACTTATTTGCATCACTGTTCTACACCATTTTCATGAAACCCAGTCAATCAAGGCACTGTCTGGTACACTCATGATCAGCAACAGGAAATCCAAAGTGTATCCAGTGACACCTGGTGATGGGAATTTCAAATTTTTATGATGTTTATCTAGCCATTTTTCAAGGATGAGTTTGGAGGCACTGTGGGATTTAATTCATTCTGGAAACATCAAATGGGGAGAAAGCCCATTTCAATGAAACATCTGGAGAACTCTCACAGGCAAGACTTCCCAAAGAGTGGCCAAATGATCAAATGAAGCCAGGCCCATTGAGGTCTACAATGTGAGGTCCATGTGTGTTTTTACTCTCAACTATGGCTGTCAAGTCTTAAAGAATAAAATCATGTGATATTCTGGCTCAGATTCCCAGTGCTCTGTGGGAAGCCCCCTGGACCTAGATCTCAGTTTCCAAAGGCCACTACCATGTGTGGCCTCCAAAAATCCCAACACAATTCATGGCAATACATCTCTGCAGTAATTTCCAAACTCAGTCTCTAAGAAGACTCACACCAGAGTTCAAGCCAAGGTGGACCCAGTCATCTCTTCCATCAGCCAAACAAATGACCACAATTAAAACCAAAATACTCCCACATGGCTCTCAACTACTTCCACATAGACACTCATCATTACCTCTGGCTGGAAGTTTCCATGAGGGGCGCAGCTGAAGACAGTATCCAAAATATGCTCCCTACCCTCATTTGTCTAAAGTCAGGGTGGCTTGACAACCTATCTGTGAACAAGGAGTGATCAAATAGGCCTGCCATTAATACTGCTCTGCTTCTCCAATTTGAGCCTAATGTCTGTGGGGTTTAGATTCTTTATGTGAATTGGAGTCATGAGAAAATCCAAGCACCTATGGGCTTGCCTCTGCAGGGCTTTGAAAAACTTTTTGAACCAAAGGATACCTATTCTCACTTGATGGAAATCAGGAACCTTACAGAGGAAGGCGAGAGACTTCATCCACAAGACTGCTCTTTTTCCATTTTGGTTTTGGATGCACACATGAGATCTTTCCTTAGATTCACCAGGTGGTGAGAATCTAAGTCACAGCCTCACACAGGGCCAAGAGGCTGATTCAGACACATCCCTTTCCATGGCAATTAAGCAAAGAGCCACAGGTGATGCTCATTATTTTCCATTAGAAAACTGTTTTCTTCAGGCTTCACAAAGGGGTGGACTGAGGCAAAGACCTTCCAGACATTCAGGGCAACGGAACAATAGGTAAACAAAAGGCCCAAATCAGTGTTTCTCCACTGACACTTTACTGGTCACACTGATATCTGAGTTTTCTGAGTTCCTCTCCATTCCCTTCATCTATCCAGTACAAGGCCATGTTACAGAGTTTGGAGGTGGTACATATCTTTTACACAAAACCATGAGCCTATTCTTGAGAGTGGCCAGAATTCAGGAAGAAAACAGGAACTTAGGAAGATAGCAGGTATTGCCCATTCATAAGGAAAGTCGTAGTCCATTCATAAATTTGGCAGGATGAATGCTGAGAAACTTTCTACTAGACAGAACACATCCATTGATGCATTCTCTTTTCTAATGTCTATAACCACAGACACAGTGGGATACACAAACCCACAACCACACCCACAAAGGCAACACTTTCCTCCAAGTTGGTCTGTGACTATCCAGAGTGTCCTCTGACTGGTGGGCCATACTATGTTCCCCAAAATTGCTTGTTCTGTCTCAAATCTGCTTTCCTTTGCCAACTCTTGAAGTAGTCAGGAGTCAGCGGTGAGCCAATACCTGCTTTATCAGGAAAGAACCATCTTCAGAGCTTCCCTGGCATTTGGCCATCCTCACATCAGTAGGTAAGTGCCGTAGCCCGGCTGGCTGGGCAAAATAACCGGGGGGGTGACGAACAACTTGTGTAGACTGATGCAGCAGGCCTGGAAGGCGTTAATTGTTGAATAAGAGCGGTATTTATACATTTTACACAGCCTATCTAATTAGCATGAAATAGATACAGCAGTCAAACAATAAGGAATCTCCACACTTAATGGCTCGCTTTTGTTACTTCACAAACCACTCCCTCTGGCATTTTGCCAGGCGCCATCCAGACTTCTTTACAGGCTCTAACATTTCTCTGGCAAAATAACAGGTGCCAATCTGACTTGTTTACAGACGTTAACATTTCCCCCTTTTGTTTAATTTAAATAAGGACCATAGTGTTTTTTACAGAAACACCATAAATAACCTGCTAGAAACAGAAAGGGAGGATACAAAATGTTACAATACCAATCCAGTTGATGGCTCCATGCAAGAAGCCCTTGGAAAACTTATACCAGCAATGACACCATTAGCAAAGATACCGAGTTACAAGTTGTTGTAGATTACAGTCTGTTGTCTCAGTCCAGATAAAGCAGTGTCTCAATAGATTAACTCAGAGTTCAGGTAAATCACAGTCCAGGTAAGTTCTCCAGGCAGCTAGCTTAAGTTGTAGTAGCAGAAACAGCGATAGCTCCGAAGTCTCCTCGGGTTCTCAGCCGAAGTTTCCTCCAGTTCTCAGCAACATTGTAAATTCTTCCACCTTTGTTTTCACCGGCACTTGGACGAAGGCAGGAACTCTGGATGGCTAAAGAAAATCCTGTAGCATTTCACTAAGAAAACAACCTTCTGAACAATTTTAGTACATTATCTCAAGGTTTTTTACATTTGAAATAAGCCTTAATAGTACTCATTACTCATCAGCCTGCAGGTGTGGGAGACCCATTGTAGTTACTGGCCTTGGAAATGATCAAACTTCAGGGATGCCAGTGGCATCTTCTGCCAGCTGTAGCATCCTGGGCAGCCCCAGATGGCCCCAGGGAGAGTCCTGGGCTCAAACTTCTTCCGGGCACAGGGAGCAAAAGCCTGCGAGACTGTGCCTCCAGGTCAGGTCTAGATTTGGGCTCACAGTGGTGATCCGCTCCCCCGGGCAGGGGGGCGGGGAAGAGCCCTCAACTGCCTCTTGGAAAATTCTTACTGCGCCATGATCGGCTTGGGCAGGTGGCAGCCGCCTTGTCATTTCACGCACCCTCCAGTATCGAAAAGTATTCAGTAATAGCCTTTTGCTGCAACTTTTTTCCTGATAATCCTTCTTCTTCTGAACTTTCTTTTTCTTTCTGACTAGAGTTTCTGGGCTTTTATCAACACATGCCCTAACTATTCTTGGTTCCACTGGGGTGCCTTTTTCTCTTATCAATTTACTTCTCACCCCTTCCATATTTTCATCACAAAGACAATACAACATTTCAAGACAAAACAAGACACAAACATACTGCATCAATCTTCTCCATTTTCTCGAAATGGTCATTTTTCCTATCGCCCTATCTGCCTAGGGACGAGCAGATTGCTCCCGTCCTATCTATGGACAGAAAGCTTTTTTCGACCCTTACCCGTGAGTGTCCCAGGGCTCCCCGTAACGGGCCACCATCTGCCGCAGTCCCGCTGCAGCAGAATAACCTGGGGGGTGACGAATAACTTGTGAATGTTGATGCAGCAGGAATGAGAGCCGTTTATTGTAAGATCTGAGCGATATTTATACATTTTACACAGCCTATCTCATTAGCATAAAATAGATACAGCAGTCAACCAATAAGGAATCTTCACACTTAATGGCTCGCTTTTGTTACTTCACAAACCACTCCCTCTGGCATTTTGCCAGGCACCATCCAGACTTGTTTACAGACTCTAACATTTCTCCAGCAAAATAACAGGTGCCAATCTGACTTGTTTACAGACCTTAACAGGTAAGAAGAAAGACTGACTCTGTCTTTGGTAAATTCAAACAAGTGAGACCACTGGGACTGGGATTGGTAATGGCTCTGGGTGCCTGGCTTCCTGGATCCCAAGTTCAGAGACTTTCATCACCAAGGAAGTGAGGTGTGGTCACTTCTTTCAGGAACTGAATGAGGTCACTGCCTTGGCTACCACTTTGTCCTAACAGTTGCTTCCAAGGGTTCCATGAGATGGAGGCTGCCCCTACTTCCTGAGACAATTTCATATGTTAGAATGGTATATCAACCATACGCACCTGGGAAGAGCTTTCCACACAGGCCTGGTTTGGTCTACTCTACATTAAGAAGAGTGAGGCTGATTCAGACACATTCCTTCATCCTTCCAGGTTGTTTGCCATGGAGATGTCTTTTGCTCTCTCAGGTCCATCAAAGCTGCCTACATCTTCTCCAGAGATCATTTCTGCACGTACCTTTGATGTTCTCAGCAGGTGGAAGATCCCATACATTCTTGTATTGTAAGACCAACACTGTCGCTGCTCTTCAGCAAAGTTAGATTGAGGGAACAGTGTATGATTAGTGTTATTAACATGTTCGATATGGGTTAGGAACCATTCTGCTGCATGAATAATGGTATTGGGAACCTGTGATATATACAAGAATATAGAGGTGAAATATATGTACGAAAACAGAAATCTAAGTAAGATTTGAAGCCCAGAAGGTCATTTGTCCCTTGATTGGGATACTTAGCGTTGAATTACATTCTGCACAGATGTTTCAGATAAATCGATATACAATGGCATAGGACCTTTCACCTTGGATGATTGAATGTAGAAGAGAACATCCAGTCAAAAAGTGATAGTGGGTAGGATTAGGAAGATAGTCGGTAGGTTTAGGAAGAAGAATGAGTGTAGGATTTGGAACAAAAGTTCTTTAGAAGTAGGGTATCGCTAAGAGAGTGAATGTAAATATCAGCACATGTGACGAGGAAGTCACAATGATTAACTGGGGAAAATATGTAGGAAAGCAGATATCAATAGAGACATTACAAAATCAGGCAAAGTATAAAGTGAGTGACAGGATTAGACATTTTCAACATGGTTGAGTTTGAATATATAATCTTTGGAAGAAACAAATATGTAGTCACCAATAGGATTTTCATTTGAGAGCATTAGGCAACCTGGACATGGATGTTTTTAGTAATCCATGTTCACTTTCCATTTAGGTTTTGTACAATCATAAGTGTGACCTTTGCTTTTTGTGTCCAGAATATTACTGTGATAAAATGTATATGTAGATCAGGTGACATGAGTATTTCTTCCACCATTTCTGGGAGCTATATTTTGAGGACGTATAAATTAGTATTGGGGGTACAAAGAGGTGTACCTGTGTCTATGAATATAGAGATAATTCGTGAATAGACTGTACTGTGAATAAATAATATAACTGGTTCCACTTTAAATAATGGATTGAATTGATATCTGAAACTAAGTAAGAAATCTTATATTGATATAGAACCATTCATTCCAACCAGTTACACATCTAATGGTAATATTAGTGTTACGGTTTATTGTGACGGGTTTGTGAGTTTTGATTCAAATGTGATAATGGAAATTGAAAATAATGTGTTTGCAAAGAAGTCTCATGAAAAGAGCAGTCAAGAAACATGGAGGAATACATGTGTTCTCAAGCAGGAAGTGATTGAAAGTGAAACAAATGCCTATAAATTTGCGAAATTTTGATGAGACATATATGCTATGATGTGCATAAACTAAAGAAATAGTAATGTACCAGTGTTGAATAAAAATGAACGTCAAAATGCACATCATGTCTACTTGCATTGATGTTCAACTGGGTCAGTTACTGTAGAAATATTAGGATTTTGGGGGGGGGATTAATAATACAATTTATTTTAGCACTAGCATGCCACAGAATGTAGAGGAAAGATCAATGGATTTTTAGTTATAGCACTAATAATCTAACATTTAGTGACTATTTTGGATAGTCTAAAATTACATAAGGCTATGTAACATAATTTTTTTTATTTAACATTCATCAAAGCTTGGAATTTTCATAATATTTCTTCTTTTTTATTTTTTATTTTTTCAGTTGTTGATTGACCTTCATTTTGTTTATTTGTATGTGGTGCTGAGAATAGAACCATGTGCCTTACACATGCTAGAAAAGCATGTTACCACTGAGCCACAAACCCAGCCCCTCCACTTTTATCTTAACATCATACACTCATGTCCCTCTTCTTTACTCACTTTCTTCCCCATTTTCCCCCTTCTCTCCCTTCCTTTTTCGTTTCCCCTCCATATCTATTTTTCTCTCATGTCATTACAAACAGTAGTATGCTATGAAATTTAAGTTTAAGACTGTTTTTTATAGTCATTCTTTTTCTTGAGAAAATCTAAAAATTATAATCAACTGATAGATATATTACAATACATTTATTACACATATGTATCTATATTCATGCATATGCATTACATATATATTATATATATATACATATATATTTAAAAGTACTTTGATTTTCCTGTTAGAAATAATATAGACCAAGTCTTTCTTAATTCTCAATTCTTCCATAATTAACATCTTACAGTGAAAATCAAATAAACATATTTAAGTAAAAAGGTATCATTCTTATTTATCAATACTGATAATTTAAGGTTTTATATCACATTAAGCTGTAATATGGCATATTAAGTCTTATGAATTAGAGAAATTTTATTTGAACAACCTATTATTTAAGGACCATATGCACTGACATTTTAAATGGCGTTCTTGTGATTTCTATTTCTATCAATTGTGTATTAATTGCCAAATACTTATTTTAGTACTTTTCATGTTCATAATTGATATAAAGTCAATTGTTTAATTCTTCTTGTAAGTAGTTACTTATTACAGTAGGGACATTATTAATAATACAACATCTTTATAAGAAAAATGGTACAAATTTATTTTCATGCAAAATTAAGAATAATTGCATGCTCTAAATGTTTGATTGTTGATACATATAATAAAGAGCTTTTGATGAGTCTCTTCCCCAGTAAAACATAAAATGCAAAGATAATGTCCAAATAAAGATAAGAAAAATACACATTATCAGCTAGAAACTATTAAATAAAAGATGAAAAGTACAATCCAACACATTGTACGAACTTGTCAGATGAGGTAGTATTCTGGAAGGATAGCCTAAGACTAGACCTTGTCCATGTCAAAATATTCACGAAAAAAATGAAGTATGAAAAGTGTAGAAAATGCTATGAATTTTTCATGAAGATAGGTGAATTATCCTTTCATCTCAATTTATGTGCATTTTCTGGTAAAATAAATTTGTGATATTTACAACTACACAAAACAAAGTTTCTGCATAGCAAAATGAATACATCTGAACCCATTTTTAGCTGATTTCTTCCCACTAAATTTTAAACCTTTATTTATTTATTTATTTATTTTTATTGGTTGTTCAAAACATTACAAAGCTCAAGATATATCATCTTTCATACATTTGACTCAATTGGGTTATGAACTCCCATTTTTTCCCCAAATACGAATTGTAGAATCACATCGGTTACACATTCACACTTTTACATAATGGCATATTAGTGACTGTTGTATTCTGCTACCTTTCCTATCCCCTACTATCCACCCTCTCCTCCCCTCCCATCTTCCCTCTCTACCTCATCTGCTATTGTTCAATTCTCTCCATTGTTTCCCCCCCACTTCCCCTCACAACATTTTATATGCGATTTTGTGTAACATTGAGGGTCTCCTACAATTTTCATAAGCTTTCCCTTCTCTCTCCCTTTCTCTCCCCCCATTCGTCTTTGTTTAATGTTAATATTTTCCTCATGCTCTTCCTCCCTGTTCTGCTCTTATTTGCTCTCTTTATATCAGAGAAGACATTTGGCATTTATTTTTTAAGGACTGGTTGGCTTCGCTTAACATAATATGCTCTAATGCCATCCATTTCCCTGCAAATTCTATGATTTTGTCATTTTTGTGCTGTGTAATACTCCATTGTGTATAGATGCCACATTTTTTTATCCATTAATCTATTGAAGGGCATCTAAGTTGGTTCCACAGTCTAGCTATTGTGAATTGTGCCGCTATGATCATTGATGTGGCAGTATCCCTATAGTACGCTCTTTTAAGATCCTCAGGGAACAGTCCAAGAAGGGTGATAGCTGGGTCAAATGGTGGATCCATTTCCAGCTTTCCCAGTAATATCCATACTTCTTTCAAAATTGGCCTCACCAATTTGCAGTCCCACCAGCAGTGTACAAGTGTACACTTTTCCCCACATCCTCGCCAACACTTATTGTTGTTTGACTTCATAATGGCTGCTCATCTTACTGGAGTAAGATGGTATCTTAAGGTGGTTTTGATTTGCATTTCTCAGACTGCTAGAGATGGTGAGCATTTTTTCATGTACTTGTTGATTGATTGTATGTCCTCCTCTGTGAAGTGTCTGATTAGGTCCTCGGCCCATTTGTTGATTGGGTTATTTGTTATCTTATTGTTTAATATTTTGAGTTCTTTGTATATTCTGCATATTAGGGCTCTATCTGAAGTGTGAGGGGTAAAAATTTGTTCCCAGGATGTAGGCTCTCTATTTACCTCTCTTATTGTTTCTCTTCTTGAGAAAAAAACTTTTTAGTTTAAGTAAGTCCCATTTGTTTTTTTCTTGTTATTAACTCTTGGGCTATTGATGTCTTATTAAAGAATTTGGAGCCTGACCCCACAGTATATAGATCGTAGCCAACTTTTTCTCCTATGAGACGCAGTGTCTCTGATTTGATATCTAGCTCCTTGATCTATTTTGATTTAACTTTTGTGCATGGTGAGAAAACGGGATTCAGTTTCATTTTGTTGCATATGGATTTCTAATTTTCCCTGCACCATTTGTTGAAGATGCTATCCTTCATCCATTGCATGTTTATAGCCACTTTATCAAATATAAGAAAGTTGTAATTTTGTGGATTGTTTTCTCTGTCCTCCATTCTATACCATTTGTCCACCTGCCTGTTTTCGTACCAGTACCACACTGTTTTTGTTACTATTGCTTTGTAGTAAAGTTTGAACTCTGGTATCGCTATACCTCCCGATTCACACTTCCTGCTTAGAATTTCTTTTGCTATTCTGTGTCTTTTGTTTTTCTATATGAATTTCATGATTGCTTTATCATTTCTACAAGAAATGCCATTGGGATTTTGATTGGCATTGCGTTAAACCTGTATAGAACTTTGGGTAATTTCGCCATTTTGATGAATTTAGTTCTGCCTATCCATGAACAGGGTACATTTTTCCATCTTCTAAGATCTTTTTCTATCTCTCTCTTTAGGGTTCTGTGGTTTTCACCTCTTTTGTTAGGTTGATTTCCAAGTATCTTATTTTCTTTGAGGATATTGTGAATGGAGTGGTTTTCCTCATTTCAATTTCAGAAGTTTTGTTGCTGATATACAGGAATGCCTTTGATTAATGCGTGTTGGTTTTATATCCTTCATTTATTAACTCTAGCAGTTTCTTTGTAGACCCTTTTGGGTCTGTTAAATATATTACCATGTCATCCACAAATAGCGATAATTCAAGTCCTTCTTTTCCTATTTTTATGCCTTTAATTTCTTTTGTCTGTCTAATTTCTCTGGCTAGTATTTCAAGAACTAAATTGAATAGAAGTGGTGATAGAGGGCATCCCTGTCTTGTTCCAGATTTCAGAGGGAATGCCTTCAGTTTTCTCCATTTAGGATGATCCTAGCCTGAGGTTTAGCATATATAGCTTTTACAATGTTGAGGTAAGTTCCTGTTATTTCTAGTTTTTCTAGTGTTTTGAACATAAAGGGATGCTGAACTGTGTCGAATGTTTTTACTACATCTATCGAGATGATCATATGGTTCTTGTCCTTAAGTCTATTGATGTGGTGAATAGCATTTATTGATTTCCGTATATTGAACCAGCCTTGCATTCCAGGGAAGAATCCTACTTGATCATGGTGCACAACTATTTTGATATGCTTTTGGATTCAATTCACACGGATTTCATTGAGAATTTTTGCATCCAAGTTCATTAGAGATATTGGTTGTAGTTTTCTTTTTTGAAGTGTCTTTGTCTGGTTTTGGGATAAGGGTGATTTTGGACTCCGAGAATGAATTTGGAAGAGCTCCTTATTTTTCTATTTCTTGATATAGCTTGAAAAGTATTGGTACTAATTCTTCTTTGAAGGTTTTTTTGAACTCTGCTCTATACCCATCAGGTCCAGGGCTTTTTTTGGTTGGTAGTATTTTGATGGCTTCTTCTATTTCTTCCTTTGTTTTTGGTCTGTTTAAATTGTGTGTGTCTTCCTGACTGAATCTGGGCAGATCGTATGACTTAAGAAATTTGTCGATATTTTAACTATCTTCTATTTTATTGGAATATAGGGTTTCAAAATACTTTCTAATTATCTTCTGTATTTGTGTACTGTCTGTTGTGATATTGTCTTTTTCATTCCATATGTTAGTAATTTCAGTTGTCTCTCTTCTTCTCATCCTTAGCATGGCTAAGGGCCTGTAAATCTTATTTATTTTTTCAAAGAACCAACTTTTAGTTTTATCAATTTTTTCAATGTTTTTTTTGTTTCAATTTCGTTGATTTCTGCTCTAATTTTAATTATTTCTTGTCTTCTACTACATTTGCTGTTGTTTTGCTCTTCCTTTTCTAGGTTTTTGATGTGTACTGTGAGTTTATTTATTTGTTGTTTTATTCTTTTTTTGAGGAAAGAACTCCAAGAAATGAATTTCGCTCTTAAAACTGCCTTCTTTGTGTCCCATAGATTCCAGTACGATGTGTCTGTATTGTCATTTGATTCTAAAAATATTTTTATCTCCTCCTTTATGTCTTCTGTAACCCATTGATCATTCAGTAGAATATTGTTCATTTTCCATGTGATGTAGGATTTTTCCTTCCTTCTTTTATCATTGATTTCCAGTTTCATTCCATTATGATCAGATATGGTGCATGGTATTTTCTCCACGCCTTTATATTTACTAAGAGTTGCCCAATGGCATAATATATGGTCTAACTTGGAGTAGGATCCATGTGCTGCTGAGAATAAAGTGTATCCACTTGATGATGGTTGATGTATTCTATATATGTCGGTTACGTCAAGGTTATTGATTGTGCTGTTGAATTCTATAGTTTCTTTATTCAGTTTTTTATAGAGGATCTGTCTAATGGCGAGAGCGGTGTGTTGAAGTCACCCATAATTATTGTGTTGTAGTCTATTTGACTCTTGAACTTGAGGCGAGTTTGTTTTATGAGCATTGCAGCTCAATTGTTTGGTGCATACCAATTGATAATTGTTATGTCTTGTTGGTGGATGGTTCCTTTTAACAATATATAGTGTCCTACTTTATCCCTTTTGATTAATGTAGGTTTGAAGTTGATTTTATATGATATGAGTATGGCCACTCCTGCTTGCTTCCGAGGGCCATATGAGTGGTATGATTTTTCCCAACCTTTCACTTTCAGCCTGTGTATGTCTTTACCTTTCATATGAGTCTCTCGAAGGCAGCATATTGTTGGATTTATTTTTTTGATCCAGGTTACTAGCCTATGTCTCTTGATTGGTGAGTTTAGATTTTTAACATTTAAGGTTACAATTGAAATATGATTTGTACTTCCAGTCATGTTTATTTATTTATTTATTTTAATTTGGGTAGTTTTTACTTTTTGGTTTTTTTCTTACCCCTTTACTGAGATACCTCCCGCTGTTAGTTTTGGGCACTATTTTTCAATTCCTCTTCTTGTAGTATTTTGCTCAAAATGCTTTGCAGTGCTGGTGTTCTGTCTGCGAATTCTTTTAGCTTTTATTTATCAGGAAGGACTTAATTTCATTGTCAAATCTGAAGCTTAATTTTGTTGGATACAGTATTCTTGGTTGGAATCCATTATTTTTCAGTGTTTGAAATACATTGTTCAAAGATCTTCTCGCTTTCAATGTCTGTGATGAAAAATCAATTGTTAACCTTATTGGTTTACCCCTGAATGTTATCTGCCTACTTTCTTTCGTAGCTTTTAATATTCTCTCCTTGTTCTGTATGTTGGCTATCTTCATAATTATATGTCTTGGAGTTTGTCTATTATGGTTTTGAATGTTTGAGGTCCTGTAGGCTTCCAGGATATGGCAATCCATTCCATCTTTCATCTCTGGGAAGTTTTCTAGAATTATTTCATTTAATATGTTGTTCATTCATTCGGTTTGAATTTCTATGCCTCCTTCTATCCCGATGACTCCCAATTTTGTTTTTTTTATGACATCCCATATCTCTTGAATAGTTGCTCATGGGATTTAAGCATGTTTTCTGTGTTGACTATATTCTTTTCAAGTTGACAAACTTTGTCTTCATTATCTGATGTTCTGACTTCTACTTGATCTAGTCTATTTGTAATATTCTTGTTTGAGTTTTTAATTTGGTTTATAGTTTCCTGCATTTCTAGAATTACTGTATGATTTTTTAAAAGATCTCTATCTCCTGGTAAAGCTTGTTCTTTGCCATTTGAATTTTTTTGTTTAATTCATTTTCAAAATATACTTTTATCCTTAGACTTGCTGCCTCATGTCTTCTCTCTTATTCCTTTCCATCTGAGTTAGGTATGACTTAAGTTTTTTCCCTATCCCTGTTTCTGATGCTTCTAGGTTCTCCTGTAGTATTAAGTTGTCCTTCATTGTTTGTACACCTTGTTTTCCCTTGTTTTTTCATGATGTTCACGTCATTTTCCAGATCTATTTGATTGCTGTGTTTCTGCTCTCTTCTATAGATTTGTTATGGGTTTATATATCTCTGTTTTCTCTCCTTTGTGTTGGTAGACTATGCCTGCTTAAGTGGATTCCGCTGTTAAGGAATTCTGACGGCCGAGCTCCAGTGATGTCACCTCTCTGCTGTGGTGGGCCCCAGGCTCCTTGCCGGAGTGTCCGAATTGGGTGGGTGGACTGGATTGTCTCTGGTTGGTTTCAGCTCCCGGTCGCTGGCAGGCCGGCAGTCTCCAGCCACCCAGTAGCGCGGGCAGCTTGTGGTCTGTCTTCAGCTGGTGGGTGATCTCTAGCCACACAGTTGCGCGTTCGGTCGCCGGCAGGCGCGCGTTCTCCAGCCGTCAAGACATAGCGTCAGCAGGTGGGCTGGCGCCAGCAGGAAGGTGGTCTCCAGTTGCCCAGTCACACTGGCAGTGGGCCGGCGTTCTCCAGCCAGCCAGTCAGGAGGGCCTGGCCTCTAGTCCCCTGGTTTATCCTGCTAGTCCTGATTTCTCCTGCTAGACCAGATTTCTCCTGAGTGATGCTTCTCGGCAGCTCAAACTGTTCTCTGGGTCTGCCGTTTGTTGGGTGGGGAGGGTGTCTATTGGGAACCCTGGAACTCTATTGTTTTAATTTTTTTCGCTTGCCCATCGCCCCGCACTGGCTAGACAAGTTTCATTTTTGCCGCTGATGGGAAGGGGAGATGAACGTCAGGTGCCTCTAGTTTTCCCCCAGTCTTTATGCAGACTTGCTCTGATTATTCCTCCCCCAAAAGCCTAGGAGATATTTTATGCGAATTCCCCTCTGTATGTGAGATGAGCTGAGAAACACACACCTGTTTTATTCTTGCAATCTGTCAGGGAGTGGTGGTGGTTACTTCAGCTCTCCAAGATGGTGGCTGTTGGTTTCCTTTGTGGAGTTTCTGCTTTGGGGCATAGAAATGTACTGCTAACTTCCCTGTCTGAAATCCCGAATTCAGCTGGGGGCTCAGTGGATGCTCAGCCAGCAGGATTCCACAGAATCCGCAGCAACGTTTCTCCCTGCTTGCTGGTCGCTTCTCGGTGGTGCCTCACCATTTGTAGACACAGGGCAGGTCACGCGGATCAATCAGAATGGATCTCCAGTTGCACAAGTGGCTTGTGTTTGAGACTCAATTACCGGACCTCGGTGGTGGAAATCATTCTTCTAGGTTTCGGTAAACACCCATTTTCCTGTAAGATCCTAACAAGATAGTTTTTCATTGCTCTAACTCGTTATTCACTTGCGCAGTGGCAGGGTACACTGGGTGTGATACACTGTCTTCACAGCCATCTTGCAA
Source organism: Callospermophilus lateralis (assembly GCF_048772815.1). NCBI lineage: Eukaryota > Metazoa > Chordata > Mammalia > Rodentia > Sciuridae > Callospermophilus > Callospermophilus lateralis. Next base: position 69,655 of record NW_027512980.1, on the reverse strand, counting down.
TGCCGAAATATTAGGATTTGGATGCACCATTTACTGAAAACTGTTTCAGTACTAGGAAAAAATATGTATTTCAGGTGGATGAATATTTCTGAGAATAATTTTTTAAAAATTGGATTATAAATCCACATACATGAATATGAATGAATTTAGGGAGTGCAAAATAAGACACAAATATTTCATATTTTGAAAAATCTGGAGAGTATATATATATATATATGTATATATATATATATATATATATATATATATATACACACACACACACACAGACATTAAAAACTAGCAATATATATGCCAATCAAAATTCATCGTGAAATACATATCATCCACAGACCCAAAAATATTCATATACTGAACATGGATTTATGTATAATGTTGTTCAACTAGGAGGCTTACCCATAGGTTGAATTTTCAGTTCCAACAGCATTTAGGAGGAGTGATCTCTTCTCACAATTTGTATTTGCCAAGTCAGTCACCTCACAAAAATGTACGTGTGATACCAGGTACAATTCTATATGTGCATATAAAATTACATGTGCTGAATAGGCTACAGAGAAAAGGAGACAGGAATTCACATATTTGTTAACTTTCAAAACACACGGAGAACTATTTCAACAAAAAAAATGACTAGATTTATAACTCCTACCCTATATAATGCAAAAGGCAATTCCAACTATACACCATGCCTCCTCAGAACTGCTTGTATTTCTATTCTGTTTTGGTTATTATTCTCTATCATATTACGATTAGTAGTCAGAGTCTAGTATGGTAGGGGTTAGAGTCAGGGATTCAGTATTTCGAATGGAAAATTGGAAAATGTATCCAATGTGTATGCAAATATGTGCCACACAAAATCTTCCCACTCCTCCAGAACAATGGCTTGACATTATCTTCGCCCCAAGTAAGACATAATTAGAGGAGAAGAATTAGAAAATCAGTGAATACTTCTCTGGAATGTAATATGCTAAGAAGTTCACTACCTTGAAGGTGGTACAGGAGTTTCCAAAAGTAAGGGACAGGGTGAACACTCCATAAACATGGAGCTCTGCTGGCCTAAAGACTTCTTGAGAAATTTCCTCTGAGGTTGGGCACTTGAAACATATGTTGTTATGAGGAGCTTTAGCTTCCTTTGTACTGAGATCATCAAAGCTGGGTCTGCACCTATGTGACCTGTAAAACATAGTTTCTTATTTTCCAATTAACATGAGACACCAGTCCTGAATTTGATCTTTGTAGGTAAACTGTGGCCACTGGGTTCTAAGTGTCTCCCTGTGTGGACTGTGAAGCCATTTGTTCATCCTCCAATTTTCATGGTGTTTCTTGCTGCTGTATTTGCTTATGAAGTAAAAAAAAGATCACCTGGGACACAGTGCTTGAGGGAGTTCTGTCACGTGTGGTGGGTCAGGGTCTGCAAGAGAATATACCAACAATGCTTCTATTCCACATAGCTTTTCCCCTTGACCACAGCAACATAATTCTCAACATTGCCCTGAAACCTCTCTATATAACAAGATACCATTACATATAAGGGTCTGCTGGCTGCACCATGTCAGTCACAAGGCATTTGGAAGCCAATGGAAGATCAACATGGCCCCACCACAGATGTTTTATCACACACCTCCCCTCCTCTGATCTAGGCCCACTACTCAGCAGGCTCCAATTTACTGGCATCTCTGTTATACACCATTTTGATGAAACCTAGTCAATCAAGGCACTGTCTGGTATACTCATGATCAGCAACCGGTGTTCCAAATTTTCTCCAGTGCCACCTGGTCATGGAAATTTCAATAATTTTATTGTATTTATCTAGCCATTTTTCACGGATGAAGATGGAGGCACTGTGGATTTCAATTTGTACAGGAACCATTAAATGATGAGAAACCTCATTTCGATGAATGCTCTGTAGAACTGTTAAAGACAAGGCTTCCCAGGGAGTGGCCAAAAAGTCACATGAAATCAGACCCATTGAGGTCTACAATGTGAGGTCCATGTGTGTTTTGACTGTCACCTATGCCTACCAAGTCTTTCAGAAAAAAAAATCATGTGGTATCCTGGCTGAGATTCCCAGTGCTCTGTGGAAAGCCACCCTGGGCCTAGATCTCAGTTTCCAAGGGAGACTCTCATGCGTGACCTCCTAGAATCCCAACACAATTCATGGCACAAGTTCTCTGAGATCAGATCCAGAATGCACTCTCTAAGTGTAATCACACCAGAGTTCAAGCCCATGTGGACCCAGGCATCTCCTTTAACAGCCACATAATGACCACAATTAAACCAAAACACTCCCACATGGCCCTCATCTTTTTCCATATAGATACTCATCATAACCTCTGGCTGGAGGTTTCCATGAGGGGCACATTCCAAGACAGTGTCCAAAATAAGCTCCCTTGCCCCTCATTTGCCTAAAGTCAGGGTGGCCTGGACATACTTCCTGTGAACCCGGAGTGATCAAATAGGCATGCCGTTAATACTGCACCGCTTCTTCAATTTGAGGCCTACTGAGTTAGAGGTATAGATTCTTTATGTAAATTAGAGTCATGAGAAAACCCAAGCACCTTTGCAGGGCTTTGAAGAACTCAATTGACACAAAGGATCCCTATTCTCACTTGATAGAGGTCAGGAACCTCACAGAGGAAAGCGAGACTTTATCCACAATGACTGGTGTATTTGCCATTTTGGTTTTGGATGCACACATGGGATCTTTCTTTAGATCCATCTGGTGCTGAGAATCTAAGCCACAACCTCACACAGGGCCAAGATGCTAATTCAGACACATCCCTTTCCAAAGCAATTAAGCAAAGAGCCACAGGTGATGCCCAATCATTTCCATTTGAAAACTGTTTACTTCAGGCTTCACAAAGGGGTGGCCAGAGCAAGAACTTCCTGACATTCAGTTCATCAGAACAATATATAAGCAAAATGCCCAAAGCAGGGTTTTTCCACTGAGATTTTCCTGGTCACACTGATATCTGAGTTTTTTGAGATGCTCGCCATTCCCTTCAGCTATCCAGTACATGGCCATGTCACAGAGCTTGGAGGTGGTATATATGTTGGACACAAAACCATGATCCTATTCTGGAGAGTGAACAGAGTTCATGAATAAACCTGGAAATTAGGAATGTATTAGGTTATGCCCATCTTTAAGTAAAGCCGCAAACCATTCATAAATTGGGCAGGATGAAATGGGAAGCTTTCTACTAGACAGGACACATCCATTGATGCACTCTCTTTTCTAATGTCTACAACCACGGACACCATGGGATACACAGACATAGAAACACTCTCCTTTTCAAACGACTTACGAGAAACAGTTCACTCCAAACCAAACAAACCACCTTTTTTTCCTATTCTCACAACATGAGACAAAATCACAAACTCACAACCACACCCACAAAGGCACCTTTTTACCCTAAGTAGGTCTGTGACTCTATGGAGTGTCCTCTGACTGGTGGGCCACACAATGTTCCCCCGAAATGTCCTGTCCTGTCTCAGATATGGTCTCCTTGGCCATCTCTATGAAGTTGTCAGGAGCCAGCGGTGGGCCACTATCTGCTTTTTCAGGAAAGGCCCCTCTTCAGAGCTCTCTTGGCTTTTGGCCATTCTAACATCAGTAGGTACAAAGAAAGACTGACTCTGTCCTTGGTAATTCCAAACAAGTGAACCCACTGGGACTGGTACTGGGACTGGCTCTGTGTGCCTGGCTTCCAGGATTCTAAGTTCAGAGAGTTCCATCACCAAGGGAGTAAGGTGAGGTCACTTCCTTCAGGAACTGAATGAGGTCACTGCCTTGGCAAACACTTTATCCTAACAGTTGCTTCCAAGTGTCTCATTAGATGGAGGCTTCCCCTACTTCCTGTGAAACATTCACAAGTTAGAATGGTATATCAACCATAGGAACCCGGTAATAGCTCTCCACACAGGCCTGGTTTGGTCCACCTCCTCTACATTGAGAAGAGAGGTTCTGATTCAGACACATCCCGTCATCCTGACCAGGTATTTTGCCATGGAAGATTACTTTTGCTTTCTCAGGTCCTCCATAGCTGACTACATATTCTCCAGGGATCATTTCTGCATTGAACTTGTGGTTCTCAACAGGTGAAAGATCCCCTACATTCCTGTATTGTAAGACCAACTCTGTCCCTGCTCTTCTTTAAATTTACATTGAGGGAACAGTGTATTGTTAGGGTTAATAAAATGTTTGATTTGGGTTAGAAATCATTCTGCTGGATGAATAATGGTATTGGGAACCTGCGATATTTTTAAAAATATAGAGGTGAAATATATAAATGAAAAAAGAAAGTCTAGGTAATTTTGAAGCCCAGAGGGGCAATGGGCCCTTCATTGGGATACTTAGCTTTGATTTACGTTGTGCACAGATATCTCAGATAAATCGATATACAATGGCATAGGACCTTGTTCCTTTTATGATTAAAATTCGAAGAGAACATCCAGTCAAAAAGGGATAGTAAGTAGGATTAGATAGATATTCGGTAGGTTAACAAAGAAGAGTGAGTATAGGATTTGGAACAAAAGTGCTTTAGCAATAGGGTTTGGGTTAAAGTGTGAAAGTAAATATCAGCACACTTGAAGGGTCAGTCACAATGATGAACAGTGGAAAATATGTAGGAAAGCAGATATCAATAGAGATATTACAAAATCAACAAATGGGCCAAGGACCTGAACAGACACTTCTCAGAAGAAGACATACAATCAATTAATAAGTACATGAAAAAATTCTCACCTTCTCTAGCAGTCAGAGAAATGCAAATCAAAACCACCCTAAGATACCATCTCACTCCAGTAAGATTGGCAGCCATTAGGATGTCAAACAATAATATGTGCTAGCGAGGATGTGGGGAAAAGGGTACACTTGTACATTGCTGGTGGGACTGAAAAATGGTGCGGCCATTATGGAAAGCAGTATGGAGATTCCTGGGAAAGCTGGGAATGGAACCACCATTTGACCCAGCTATCGCCCTCCTCGGACTATTCCCTGAGGACCATAAAAGAGCATGCTATAGGGATACCGCCACATCAATGATCATAGCAGCACAATTCACAATAGGCAGACTGTGGAACCAACCTAGATGCCCTTCAATAGATGAATGGATAAAAAATAATGTGGCATCTATACACAATGGAGTATTATGCAGCACTAAAAAATGACAAATTCATGGAATTTGCAGGGAAATGGATGGCATTAGAGCAGATTATGCTAAGTGAAGCTAGCCAATCCTTAAAATACAAATGCCAAATGTCTTCTTTGATTTAAGGAGAGCAATTAAGAACTGAACAGAGGGAAAGAGCATGAGGAAAATATTAACATTAAACTGAGACAAGTGATGGGAGGGAAAGGGAGAGAGAAGGGAAATTGCATGGAAACGGAAAGAACCCTCATCGTTATACGAAATCACATATACGAGGTTGTGAGGGGAAAGGGGGGGAAGGGAGAGAACGGAACAACAACAGATGAGGTAGAGAGGGAAGATGAAAGGGGAGGGGAGGGGGGATAGTAGGGGATAGAAAAGTCAGCAGAATACAACAGTCACTAATATGGCATTATGTAAACATTGTGAATGTGTAACTGATGTGATTCTGCAATCTGTATTTGGGGTAAAAATGGAAATGCATAACTCACTTGAATCAAATGTATGAAAGATGAAAAAAAATTAAAAAAGTACTAAATTGGCTCATCGTAACAATAAAAAAAGAGATATTACAAAATCAGGCAAAATATAAAGTGAGTGATATGATTAGATATTTGCAACAGGGTTGATTTTGAATATATAATCTTAGGAAGAAACAAATATGTAGTCACCAATAGGATTGATATTTGAGAGCATTAGGCAACCTGAACATGGAAGTAATCCATGTTCACTTTCCATTTAGGCTTTAGTACAATAATAAGTGTGAACTTTGCATTTTGTGTCCAGAATATTACTGTGATAAAATGTATATGTAGATTAGGTGACATGAGTATTTCTTTCACCATTTCTGCGAGTAATATTTTGAAGACATATACATAAGTATTGGTTGTACAAAAAGCTGTACCCTGTGTCTATGAATATACAGATAATGCATGAATAGACCATACTGTGAATAAATAGTATAGCTGGTTCCACTTTAAATAATGGATTGAATTGATATTCACAAAGGAGTGGTCTGAGGCAAAAACCTTCCTGAAATTCAGGGCAACAGAACAATAGGTAAACAAAACGCACAAAGCAGGGTTTCTCCACTGAGACTTTCCTGTTCACACTGATATCTGAGTTTTCTGAGATGCTCGCCTTTCCCTTCAGCTATCCAGTACATAGCCATATCACATAGCTTGGAGGTAGTACATATCTTGGACACAAAACAATGAGACAATTCTGGAGAGTGTCCAGAATTCAGGATGTAAACAGAAACTTTGAAAGATAGCAGGTGTTTCCCTTCAATAAGGAAAGCTGCAGTCCATTAATAAATCAGGCAGGATGAATGTTGCGAAGCTTTCTCCTAGACAGGACACATCCATTGATGCATTTTCTTTTCTAATGTCTACAACCACGGACAGAGTGGGATACACAGACATAGAAGCACTCGCCTTGTCAAAGGACTTACTAGAAACAGTCCACGCCAATTCAAACAAACAGCCTTTCTTACATCTTCTCAGAACTTGAGAAAAAACCATACACACACCTACACCCACAAAGGCACCTCCTTTGTGGAGTGTCCTCTGAATGGTGGGCCATACTATATTCCCCCAAAATGGCCTGTTGTATCTCAAATCTGGTCTCCTTGGCCAACTCTGTGGAGTTGTCAGGAGCCAGCGGTGAACCAATACCTGCTTTCTCAGAAAGGTCTTTCTTCAGAGCTTTCCTGGCATTTGGCCATTCTCACATCTGTTGGTACTAAGAAAGACTGACTCTGTGCTTGGTAAATTGAAACAAGTGAGACCACAGGGACTGGGACTGCGACTGGCTCTGGGTGCCTCTCTTCCTGGATCCCAAGTTCAGAGAGTTCCATCACCAAGGAAGTGAAGTGAGGTCACTTCCTTCAGGAACAGAATGAGGTCACTGCCTTGGCAACCTCTTTGTCCTAACAGTAACTTCTAAGGGTCCCATGAGATGGAGTCTGTCCCTTCTTTCTGTCACACTTTCACAAGTTAGAATGGTATATCAACCATAGGCACCTGGGAAGAGCTCTCCACACAGGCCTGATTTGGTCCATCTTCTCTACATTTAGAAGATAGAGGTTGATTCAGACACATCCATTCATCTTGACCAGGTTGTTTACCATAAAAGATGACTTTTCCTCTCTCAGGTCCTTCATAGCTGCCTATATCTTCTCCAGGGATCATTTCTGCATGGACCTTTGATGTTCTCAGAAGGTGGAAGATCCCCTACATTCCTGTATTGTAAGACCAACTCTGTCCCTCCTCTTTTGTAAAGTTAGATTGAGGGAACAGTGTATGTTTAGGGTTAATAACATGTTTGATTTGGGTTAGGAATCTCTCTGCCCCATGAATAATGGTATTGGGAACCTGTGATATTTACAAGAATATATAGGTGAAATGTAAGTATGAAAACAGAAATCTAGGTAAGATTCGAAGTCAGAAGGGCATTGGGTCCTTGAGTGGGATTCTTAGGTTTGAATTATGTTCTGCATATATGTCTCCGACAAATTGAAATACAATGGTTTAGGACCTTATACCTTGGATGATTAATTGTCGAAGAGAACATCGAGTCAAAAAGCAATAGTCAGTAGGATTAGGAAGATAGTCAGTAGGTTTAGAAATAAGAGTGAGTATAGGATTTAGACCAAAATTTCTTTAGCAATAGGGTCTCGGGTAGACATTGAATGTAAATATCAGCATATGTGAAGTGTCAGACACAATGATGAACTGGGGAATATATGTAGGAAAGCAGATATCAATAGAGATATAAGGAAATCAGGCAAAGTATAAACTGAGTGATAGGATTAGACATTTTCAACAGGATTGAAGTTGAATATATAATCTTAGAAAGAAACAAATATGTAGTCACCAATAGGATTTACATTTGAGAGCATTAGGCAACCTGGATATGGTTGTTTTTAGTAATCCATGCTCACTTTCCATTTAGGCTTTGATACAATCATGAGTATGACCTTTGTTTTTTGTGTCCAGAATATTACTGTGATAAAAAAGAAATATATATATATATATATATATATATATATATATATATATATATATATATTGATAGATAGATAGATAAGGTGACATGTTTATTTCTTCTACCATTTTTGGGAGCAATGTTTTGAAGAGGTATAAATTAGTATTGGGGGAACAAAGAGGTGTACACTGTGTCTATGAATATAGAGATAATGCATTAATAGACCATACTGTGAATAAATAGCATACCTGGTTCCAACTTTAATAATGGATTGAATTGAAATGTGAAAATGTACAGGAAATCTTATATTGATATTCACACATTCATTCCAACCACTTATACATCTAATGGTAATATTAATGTTATGGTTTATCTTGAAGAGTGTGTGGGTTTAGCTTCAAAATTGATTATGGAAATCGAAAATAATGTGTTTGGAAAGAAGTCTCATGAAAAGACCAGACAAGTAACATGGAGGAATACATGTGTTCTGAAGCAGGAAGTGATTAAAAGTGAAACAAATTCCTATAAATTTCTGAACTTGTGAATGAAATATATAACCTATGATGTGCAAAAACTGAAGAAATAGTAATGTACCAGTGTTGAATTAAAATGAATGTCAAAATAGACATCATGTCCCATAGGAATATACTTGCATTGATGTTAAACTGGGTCAGTTACTGTAGAAATATTAGGATTTGTAAGCACCATTGATTGAAGTTAATTTTCAGCACTGGGAAACAAATATGTATTTCAGGTAGATGATTATTTCTGAGAATAATCTTGTGAAAAGTTGATTATAAATCCACATACATGAACATGAATGAATTTACGGAGTGTATATAAGACAAATATATTTCATATTTTATAAAATCTGTAGAGTGTATGTATATATATATATATATATATATATATATATAGACAAAAAAACACAAAAATTCATTAAAAAGTATCAATATATATATGCCAATCGTAATTCATCATGTAATATATATCACCCTCAGATGCAAAAATATTTATTTTACTAAACATGGGTTTATGTATAATATTGTTCTAATAGGAAGCTCACCCATAGTTTGGATTTTCAGTTCCAACAGCGTTTAGGAGGACTGATCTCTTCTTACAATTTGTTTCTGCCAAGTCAGCCAACTCATAAAAATATACGTGTGATACCAAGTAGGAATCTATATGTGCATATAAAAAGTACATGTGCTGAGTAGGCTACAGAGAAAGGGAGACAGGAATTCACATATTTGTTAACTTTAAAAACGCATGGAGAGAGCTGGGGATGTGGCTCAAGTCGTAGCGCGCTCGCCTTGCATGCGTGCGGCATGGGTTCTATTCTCAGCACCACGTGCAAACAAAGATGTTGTGTCCGCCGATAACTAAAAAAATAAATATTATAGAATTCTCTCTCTCCTCTCTAACTCTCTCTTTAAAAAAAAACACATGGAGGACTATTTCAATTAAAAATTGAGTTGATTTATAAAACCGACCCTTTATCATGCAAGAGGGAAGTCCAACTATACACCATGCCTCCTCTGAACTGCTTGAATTTTCATTTTTTTTGTTTATTTTTCTCCATCATATTAGGATTAGTAGTCAGAGTCTAGTAGGGTATGAGTTAGTGTCAGGGATTCAGTATTTCGAATGGAAAATTGGAAAATGGATCAATGTGTATGCAAATGTGTACTACAAAAAAATTTTCCCACTCTCATTCAGAACAATGCCTTGACATTACCTTCACCCCAAGTAAGACACAATTAGAGGAGAAGAGTTAGAAAATCTTTGAATACATATCTGAAATTGAAAATGCTTAGGGTTCACAACCTTGGAGATTGTAGAGGAGTTTCCAAAAGTAAGGGACTGTGTAAAAACTCTACAAACATGGAGATTTGCCTGCCTAAAGACGTCTGGAGAAACTGTCTCTAGGTTGGGCACTTGAAATATATGTTTTTGTGAGGATCTTTAGCTTCCTTTCCAGTGAGACCATCAAAGCTGCGTCTTCATCTCTGTGATCTGGAGGACATGGTTTATAATTTTCCAATAAACATGAAGCAGCAGTGCTGAATTCTCTCTTGTATGTAAACTGTGGCCACTGGGGGCTAAGTGTCTCCCCATATGGACTGCGAAGCCATTTTATCATCCTCCACTTTTCCTAATGTTTCTTCCTGCTGCACTCGGAGTTTGGTATTTGCTTCACGAAATACAAGGAGTTCAACTGGGACAGAGTGTTGCCGCGAGTTCTGTCACGTGTGGTGGATCAGGGTCTGCAGGAGAATGCACCAACAGGGCTTGTATACCACATAGGATGCCCCCTTGACCATAGCAACCTGATTCTGAACATTGCACTGAAACCTCTCCATATAACAAGTTGCCTTTACATATAAGGGTCTGCTGGCTGCACCATGTCAGTCACAAGCCATTTGGAAGCCAATGGCAGATCCACATGGCCCCACCTCAGATGTTTTATCACACATTTGCTCACCACTGCTCTAGGCCCACTACTCAGCAGGATCCAAATTATTGAGATCTCTGTTCTACACCATTTTCATCAAAACCAGTCAATCAAGGCACTGTCTGGTACACTCGTGATCAGCAACAGGACATCCAAATGTTCTTCATTGCCACCTGGTCATTGGAATTTCAAAAATTTCATGGTATTTATCTAGCCAATTTTCAATTATGAAGTTGGAAGCACTATGGCTTTCAAATCATTCAGGAATCATTCAATGGTGAGGAAGCTCATTTCAATGAAAAATTTGAAGAACTCTCACAGGCAAGGCTTCCCAAAGAGTGGCCTAAAAGTCACATGAGTCCAGGCCCATCGAGGTCTACAATTGAGGTCCATGTGTGTTTTGACTAGCAAATATGGCTTCCAAGTCTTTCAGAAAAAAATAATTTGATATCCTGGCTGAGATTCCCAGTGCTCTGTGGAAAGCCACCCTAGGACTAGATCTCAGTTTCCAATGGAGATTCTCATGCATGGCCTCCTAAATTCTTAACACAATTCATGGCAATACTTCTTTGATGATTGATCCAGAACTGAGTGTTTAAGGGGAATGACACCAGAGTTCAAGCCCAGGTGGATCCAGTCATCTCTTCCAACTGCCACACGAATGACTACAATTAAAACCAAAACACTTCCACATGGTCCTCACCTTCTTCCAGAGAGACACTCATCATTACCTCTGGCTGGAGTTTTTCATGTGGGACGCATCCCAAGAGAGTGTCCGAAATAATCTTTCTTGCCCCTCATTTGCCTAAAGTCAGGGTGGCATGGTCACCCTTCCTGTGAACCTGGAGTGATCCAATAGGCCTGCTTCTCCAATTTGAGGCCTACTGACTCTCAGGGATAGATTCTTTAAGTGATTTGGAGTCACAAGAAAACACAAGCACCTCTGCAGTTCTTCAAAGAACTCATTTGACCTAAAGGATCCCTATTCTCACTTGATAGAGGTCAGAATCCTAACAGAGGAAGGCAAGAGACTCATCAACAATGACAGATTTTGGCCATTTTTGTTTTGATTGCACACATGCAATCTATCTTTAGATCCATCATGTGCTGAGAATCTAAGCCACAACCTCATACAGGGCCAAGAGGCTGATTTAGACACATCCTTTTACAAGCAATTAAGCAAAGATCCACAGGTGATGCCCATTCATTTCCATTTGAAAACTGTTTTCTTCAGGCTTCACAAAGGGGTGGCCTGAGGCAAAGACCTTCCTGACATTCAGGACAACAGAACCATAGGTAAGCAAATGAACCAAAGCAGGGTTTCTCCACTGAGAATTTCCGGGTCACACTGATATCTGAGTTTTCTAAGATGTTCCCATTCTCTACAGCTATCAAGTATATGGACATGTCTCAGAGCTTGGAGGTGGTACATATCTTGGAAACAAAACCATGAGACTATTCTGGAGAGTGGCCAGAATTCAGGAAGAAAACAGGAACTTAGGAATTTAGTAGGTGTTGCCCATCCATAAGGCAAACCAAAGTCCATTCTTCAATTAGGCAGGATGAATGCTGGGAAGTTTTCTAATAGACAGGACACATCCTTTGATGCCTTCTCTTTTCTAATGTATACAACCACGGACACAGTGGGATACTCAAGACTTAGAAACACTAGCCTTGTCAAACGACTTACTAGAAACAGTCCACTCCAACCCAAAAAAACTGCCTTTTCTATCTATTCTCAGAACATGAGAGAAAAGCACAAACTCACTGAACACCCACAAAGGCACCTCCTTAACCCAAGTAGGTCTGTGACTATCTGGAGTGTCCTCTAACTGGTGGGCCATACTATGTTCCCCTGAAATGGCCTGTCCTTTCTCAGATCTGGTCTCCTTGGTCAACACTGTGAAGTTGTCAGGAGCCAGTGGTGAACCAATACCTGCTTTCTCAGGAAAGGCCCCTCTTCAGAGCTCTTCTGCCATTTGACAATCCTCATATCAGTCGGTACCAAGGAAGACTGACTCTGTCCTTGGTAAATCCAAACAAGTGAGACCACTGGGACTGGGACTGGGACTGGCTCTGGGTGCCTGGCTTCCTGCATCACAATTTCAGATTTTTTGATCACCAAGGAAGAGAGGTGAGGTCACTTTCTTTAGGAACTGAATGAGGTCACTACCTTGGCCACCACTTTGTCCTAACAGTTGCTTCGAAAGGTCCCATGAAATTGAGGCTGCCCCTACTTCCTTTGACACTTTCACAAGTTAGAATGGTATATCAACCATAGGCACCTGTAAACAGCTCTCCACACAGGCATGGTTTCATCAGTTCTCTACATTACGAAAGGAGAGGCTGATTCAGACACATCCCTTCATACTGACCCTGTTGTTTGCCATGGAATATGACTTTTCCCCTCTTAGGTCCTTCATAGCTGCCTGCAACTTCTTCAGGGTATAATTTCTGCATGGTCCTTTGATGTTCTCAGCAGGTGGAAGATCGCCTACATTACTGTATTGTAAGATAAACTCTGTCTCGGCTCTTCTGTAAAGTTAGTTTGAGGGAACAATGTATGGTTAGGCTTAATAACATGTTTCATTTGAGTTAGGAATCATTCTGCTTAATGAATAATGGTATTGGGAACTTGCGATATTTACAAGAATATATTGGTGAAATATAAGTTTGAAAACAGAAATCTAGATAAGATTTGAATCCAGGAAGGGCATTGGGCTGTTGATTGGGATACTTAGCTTTGAATTATGTTCTGCACAGATGTCTCAGATAAATCAATATACAATGGCATAGGACCTTGTACCTTGGATGATTGCTTGTCGAAGAGATCATCCAGTCAAAAAGGGATAGTCTTTAGGATTAGGAAGATAGTCGGTATGTTAGAAAAAAGAGTGAGTATAGGATTTGGACCAAAAGTTCTTTAGCAATAGGGTTTCGGATAAAGAGTGAATGTAAATGTCAGCACATGTGAAGAGTCAGTCACAATGATGAACTGAGGAAAATATGTAGGAAAGCAGATATCAATAGAGACATTAGGAAATCAGGAAAATATAAAGTGAGTGATAGGATTAGTCATTTTCAACAGGGTTGAGGTTGAATATATTATCTTAAGAAGAAACAAATATGTAGTCACCAATAGGATTGATTTGAGAGCGTTAGGCAACCTGGATATGGATGTGTTTAGTAATCCATGCTCACTTTCCATTTAGGCTTTGGTGAAAGGTTAATAAAATAGGTACTTGTTACTTACTGTTTTTCTGTATGCTTAACAAAACACTGTTGAAGTCTTGAGGACTGTTTGCTAATCTTGTTTCCAGAATGTGCTGTCCCCAACTGCCAAACTGCAAATGTATACCCTCACCCGTTTGCACGCAAACCACCCACTTGCCCTGACCCATCAATAAACTTCCCTCCCTGTCCTCTCCAAGGAAAGCATATAAGCTCTGCTTAAGCTGTTCTCATTGCTCTCTGCTCTATTCAAGTGAGCTCTGAGCCCCAGAATGCTGGACCCATAATAAACCATTTACTGTTGCTTGAGACATTCCTCTGGTGGTCTCTTCCTCTGATGCTTGCCCGACCTTTACATCTGGAGGCACGAGCAAGATCCGGCAGCGGCGGATGAAAGATCCCCAAGGGGCTCTTTTCAGGGTAAGTAAGGGAACTCTTTTTGGTTTTAGGTTTCAGGTTAGGGCTTGGCAAAATGGCTATTGGTGATGAGCGTGAGCTCTCTCTGACAGAGGCTGACATACGTGTCACAGAGCCACAGGCCACGTCCCTGGGGGATGCCCCAGAGGACTCAGGAAATCGAGGAACAATAGTCTCCTTGACTCAGTGATATTTTGCTTCGGATTCAGTATTGCCAGCCCATCAGGTTTTGCCGGCTACTCAGTCCTGGCCTCAGTATTGGACGTCCATTGCCTGTCTTTATTGTCTTGTCTTGTCAGTGTAGTGTGTGATTTCTTTCACTGTTTGTGTATCTCTCATTTTGGGACAGAGCACTTCAACACCTCTCTTCCTGACCCTTGATCACTGGACCAAAGTCTGTGCAAGGCCCAGAATCTTTCTTTTTCAGTAAATTGCTGGACCTGGCAGACCCTCTGTGCCTCAGAATGACCCACCTTTGGAGTTGGATAGCCCCTAGAAACATCTACTTCCCACTAATTTGAAACGTCAGAGATTTTGTCTTTCAACCGGGGCCACATAGACATCCAGATCAACAGCCATATATCTTAACATTGCAGGACCTCTGCAAATCTCCTCCTACATGGGTGAAGCCTTTCTTTGTCTCTGCGCCCACTCCTACTCCTTCCACCATGATTCTATCTCACAAACCCTCTGCTCTTCCTCCTCCAACCTCTGTTCTCCTTGAGTCTCAAGACTCTACTGGACTCTCCTACCCTTCTTATCCGCTGCCGTCGTCCACCAACCCCCAACAACCTCTAAGTGATTCCTTTGCTGCTGACTCAGCCTCTCCGCCATTGGAGAAAGCTAGGCCGGCCCAGCGCCCACCAGATGACTCCCCCTTGTCACACACACAGCCCCTCCTTCCCTGGAGAAAGCTGGCCCGGCTAAAAGAACTCAAAGAACTCCCTGGCGTTTTCACACCTGCCTACTTGGGATGACTGCCAACAAATCCTAGGGATTCTCTTCATGACAGAGGAACGAGAGAGAAACTTTCTGGAAGCTAGAAAAAAATATCCTCGGACCAGATGGGTGACCAACACAACTTCCCAACATAATCAAAGCCGGCTTACCCTTGAACTGACCCAACTGGGACCCCAACACCTTTGAAGGTAGGGAGCATCTGTCCACTTATTGCCGGGCCCTAATAGTGGGTTTCCAACCGGCCGCTAGCCAACCAAATAATTTGGCCAAGGTAAGAGAGATTATTCAAGGGCCTGATGAATATCCCTCTATGTTTCTAGAGAGAATTATGGAGGCGTATAGGAGATATACTCCTTTCGATCTTCAGGCAGAGGATCAAAAGACATATGTCATGATGGCCTTCATTGGGCAAGCTGATCTGGATATTAAAAGAAAGTTACAATACTTAGATGGATTACAAGATATGACTTTGAGAGATTTACTCAGGGTAGCCGAGAAAGTATCCTATAAGAGAGAAACAGAGAGAACGAAAGGGAGCAAAGGGAGGATGACAGATGAAAAAGACAGATGAAGGTATTAACTAAGGTCCTGGTCACAACAATAAATAGGCCAGAAATTAAGAAACAGGGAGACAAGAAACGATACCTGGGTCCCCACCAGAGGCCACCCTTGGCCTCAGATCAATGTGCCTACTGTAAAGAAAAAGGACACTGAGCCAAAAAGTGCCCTAGAAAGAGACAGCCACGCCAGACAGCCTTTCTGACTCTGGAGGTTGACTGAGAATGTCGGGGCTCAGATCCCTTCCCCGAGCTCAGGGTAACTTTTGAAGTGAAGGGGACCCCATAAACTTTGAAGTGGATACAGCAGCAGTATACTCAGCCCTTAAGGCCCCACTGGGCCCTCTATCAAATAAAAGGTCTCTAGTTCAAAGGGCTAACAGCAGTAAATATCAGACTTAGACAACTAAGAGGACCATGGACATGGGGAAAGGAAAAATCCAACATTCCTTCCTAGTAATCCCAGAATGCCTGGCCCCATTGATGGGCAGAGATCTGCTCAGTAAGCTCCGGGCCAAAACAACTTTTAACCCCGAAGGCCCCAAAATGAAATTTCTAAATCCTTCATTAAAAACTCCTATAGTCATGGCTTTATAAATGTCAGTCAAAGATGAACATCCAATTTTCACACACCCCAAGAATGATCAAACAGGCAAGCTACCCCAGAAATGGATAACAGATTACCCAGATGCCTGGGCAAAAATTGTTGGGTTAGGACTAGCCATGAAACAACCTCCAAGAACAGTGGAGTTAAAAACCTCAGCCTCCCCAATCAATGTCAAACAACATCCTCTGAGCAAAAATGCTAAAGATGGGTTAAGGCCCCATATTCAGAAATATCTGGCTTTAGGGTCCTAAGGCCCTGTCAATCGGCCTGGAACACTCCCCTGCTACCAGTAAAAAATCCAGGAACTGAAGACTATCCCCATTCAAGACCTAAGAGAGATCAACAACAGAGTGCAGGACATTCACCCCACGGTAAATAATTTGTACAATCTGCTTATCACTCTGAACCCTGAGTAGAAATGGTATGGACATAAAGATGCTATCTTTTGCATGCCTCTGCATAAAGACAGTCAGTTTCTGTTTGCTTTTGAGTGGGTAGACCCAGAAACCGGAACGTATGGTAAACTAACATGGACTAGACTCCCACAGGGGTTCAAAAACTCCCCCACTCTCTTTGATGAAGCCCTCCACAGAGATGTCAACAACTTCAGAACTATGCACCCCGAAGTCACCCAGCTTCAATACGTGGATGACCTGCTACTGCAGCCAACACCAAGGAAAACTGTGAGTCTGGGAACCAAGCACTATTATGTAAGCTTGCTCAACTCGGGTATAGAGCTCCTTCCAAAAAACCCCAAATTTGCCAGCAAGAAGTAGTCTTCCTGGGCTATTCCCTTAGAGGTGGTAAACGTTGGCTCACTGAGCCCAGAAAACAAATGGTTGTGCAGATACCCCCCCCCCAGCAGCAGACAACACAAAGAGTTTCTTGGGACTACTGGGTTTTGCAGGTTATGGATTCCTGTGTTTGTGTCCTTAACTTCTCCTTTATACCCGCTGTTAAAGGGAGATGCCCAATTCCAATGGACCCCTGAGCACCAGCAAGCTTTTGATAACATCTTACGACACTGGCACTGAACTCCTCAACTTCACTGAGCCAAGCCTGCAATTTCAGAAAGCCCTACACTACGTTAAAAATGTACATCAATTCACACACCTTGGTCCAAAGAAACTGCAGGCATTCCTGAAGGATCAAGAACAGAGTTTTCCACTAACCGACTCACAGCGAAAGGACATAACTGAACGGGTAACAAAACCCTGTCCGTTCTGTCAATAGAACAATTACCCTTCCAAGCTTCCTGTAGGAAAGCGCCTATGAGCAACCAGACCAGGCAATTCTGGGAAGTGGACTTTACTGAAATTTAGCCAGCAAGGTATGGACTTCAATATCTCCTAGTGTTTGTAGATATATTTTCAGGATGGATTGAAGCCTTCCCCACAAAAAAAAAAGGCACAAATGGTGGTAGAAAATCCTGAAAGATATTTTTCTATGATACGGCCTACCTAAGGTAATAGGGTCTGATAATGGACCGGCGTTCATGGCCCAGGTAAGTAAGGGGTTAGCCAGGATCCTGGGGATAAATTGGAAGTTACATTGTGCTTATAGACCGCAGAGCTCAGGACAGGTTAAAAAAATTAATAGAACCATTAAAGAGACCTTAACGAAATTAAGCTTAGAGAGGGCATCAAAGATTGGACTATGCTCCTGCCTTATGCACTGTTTCATGCAAGAAATACTCCCTCTGTTTCTTTGTGTAACCTCACCTCCTATAAAATTCTCTATGGGGCCCCTCCTCCAGTAAGGACCTAACCACAACTCTAAGACCTACCGATCCCTTCCACACCCCCTTGCTTGACAAACTTAAAGCTATTGAAAGAACTCAGGGATACCTGTCAAAACAGCTGGCCACTGCCTACCAACCTGGTGAAGAGGAGACTCCACATCGATATCAAAAAAGAGACTTCATCTACATAAGATGACATCAGGTGTCATCCCTGGAACCCCGCTGGACAGGACCATACCAGGTGCTAATTATAAAACCTACAGTGGTAAAGGTAGACGGAATCACTTCCTGGATCCTAATTCTCATCTCAAGCCTGTGCCCTGTCCAGACACTGGCTTGAAAGTGGAAAAGACTGGTAACCCTTTCAAATTGCATATTTGCCATGTGGATAAGGCTATAGACTCTCCCCTTGGCCACCACTAGTCCTAACCATCATCAGCCCATTCAGCAGCGATGGCTGATCACAAATCCAATTAGACAAGAAGTATGGTCTGTCTCACATACAGCCCCCTTAGGGACCTGGTGGCCAACTCTCCACCCAGATATTTGTCAGCTGGGTATACGTCTTTCCAATTGGGATATCTCTGATGAAGAGGATCCCACTAAAATTCCATTAAATTTCTCCCGTACCATAGATAATGGAAACAAACATTATGGATGTAGGAACACGCAAGCCTGATGCAGGTTGGCTAGCCTAGATTACTATGTTTGCCCGGTGGACTATCAAAGCCACAAACAACAACGGCTGTGTGGGGGAAAAGCCGTCTTCTTCCGTAAGTCATGGGGATGTGAGCATACAGGGGCTGCCTGGTGGAACCCAAACTCCTCATCAAATTCAGTTCACAGCATTGGCCATATTGCCAATTAGACAACCAAAACCGATGGCCCCCAGAGGGGTCTCTAGATCCTCAAATTCTGTGTGACTATTTCAACTTCGGCAAGTGATCAAAAGGATTGAAGAAAATTCCCCTATGTGTAGGCCTTTTCCCTCCTTTGCTCACATCACGAAATATGTTTCTCCAATAGATCCTTCTGCTCCAGATTCTCTGCTGTCACTCTCACATCAACAACCTGATTTCTCCCCTCCAATTACTAGATCAAAACCCCAAACCTCCTCTGGTTCTCAGACCATTGCCCCCATGCTGAGGCAGCAGGTACTGAGGTACCCTTCCACCCACTCACTCCTCTCTTCTCCTGTCAGTGCCCACACCGGGTCCCACCAGGTCCTCTTACCAGCTAACCCAAAGCTCAAACCAGCTGAGGAGTGCCCTCAGACGCCTATCCAAGATGTAATGAAAATGGCCTTTAAAGTTGCTTTGTCATCACTAAAAACAGGTTACTAAGAATTTAAAGTCCCTCACAGGCTTTTTAGATACTCATTCCCGTCTTCCCATCTGCTCTACCTGTTCTACTGCTCAAGTTTTGTTGCCAGGAAAATCCCAAACCCTTTTCCCATTATTCTTTTATATCTCTTTTTCCTCATTCTCAGAACCACAGAACTGCTCTCACCCCCCGCCTTCCCCGTCTTCCCCTCTGTACCAGGCCCACAGAAAAATCTTAAATGGCCTTCTCCAGAAGTCTTCATCGTGGCTGACTTTAGGACTTTCAGCAACAAAGTCTTTATAAAAGAGTTCAGTGTAGATAAACTTCCTCTTTTCGTGTTGCTCTGTTATACTTGGCCACTGGCTGGAAAAATCAGCCCTTCTAAGCTAGACACCCCCTTACTAGTTTTTCACAAAATATGTGAACAAGGCCTCTGGCCTTGAGCTGAGGCTTCCAGAGATGGCTACATTTCCAAGATAAAGAAGTTACCAACTGGGCTCCATGGTAACAGCTGGCAGGGAGAAAATAAAAGAGAAGAAAAAAGCTCTCCCCCTCCCAGGTGTCCTTAATAAGTTATCTTTCCCAGAGAAGAGGAAAATAAAAACAGAACCAAAAACTGCTTTTTGTGAACTTCTGCAGACTGTGAATTTCTGAGTCTTTTCCCTTACATGTTGGGTACAAAATTCTGAAACTACCTATACTTGGGATTCAGGGGATTAATTGATTACAACAGAAGCAATGCCCTCTATATCCGGTTGCAACCAAATAGGACTGTTTTCCTATCTTTGGTGCTATCTTAGGTGCCTTGCCTTGTCCATACCTACAACAGTATAATTCTATATACTTAAACATTGTTTATTCATAAAATTATCAACAGATGTGATTAATTATGTAATGGTGCAGATGTTTCCCCGAGTGCTCTATCATGAGGCAGGATCATTTAAATTTCAAATAGGGGGGCATACAACCCGGTTCCGCTGGCAACCTGTATCCTTCACTTTAGCCATCCTATGAGGAATAGTAGTTGCTGCAGAGAAGGGCACAGGAACCACTGCCCTAATCCATGGGACACAACAAATGACCCAATTAGAAGCAGCAATAGACCAAAACTTAAAGATATTAAAAAACCACCATCACAGCTTTACAAGAATCTTTAACCTCTCTCTCTGAAGTTGTTTTACAGAACAGGCGAGGGTTCGACCTCCTCTTCATGAGAGAAGGGGCCTTTGTCCTGCATTGAGGGAAGAATGTTGTTATTATGCCTACCATACTGGAGTTGTAAAAGAATCTATGATTAAATTAAGAAGACGCATTGAAGAGCATCAACAAGAGAGAGAGGCCCAAAAAGGGTGGTTTGAGTCTTGGTTCACAGAGTCCCCCTGGGTAACTATGCTTTTATCAGCCCTGGCCTGTCCATTAATAATCCTCACATTATTGCTAACTGTAGGACCCTGTTTGCTCAACCGTGTAGTTTCCTTTCTCCAAGCTCAAATTGGACAAGTTAAACTTATGGTAATCAGAAATCAATATACCACACTAGCAAACATAAAATGTGACATCCTCAATGATCACTATTATGATTTAATGTAACCAAAAGAAAGTGGGGAATGAAAGGTAAATAAAATAGGTAATTGTCACTTCCAGTTTTACGGTATGCTTAACAAAACACTGTTGATATCTTGAGAACTGTTCGCTAATCTTGTTCCCTGAATGTTCTGTACCAACTGCAAAACTGCAGAATGTACTCCCTCACCCATTTGCACGCAAACTGCCCACTCGCGCTGACCCATCAATAATCTTCCCTCCCTGCCCTCTCCAAGGAAAGTATATAAGCTCTGCTTAAGCTGTTCTCAGGGCTCTCTGCTCTATTCAAGGGAGCTCTGAGCCCCAGCATGTTGGACCCCCATAAACTTTTGGCTGTTGCATTAGACAGTCCCTGGTAGTCTCTTCCTCCGATGCTCGCCTGACATTTACATTGGTAAAATAATAAGTGTGACCATTGCTTCTGTGTCGAAATGTACAAATTATTATTGGGGGTACAAATAGGTGTACCCTGTGATATGAATATAGAGATAATGCATGAATAGACAATACTGTGAATAAATAATATAATGGATTCCAAATTTAATAATGGATTCAATTGATATCTGAAAATATAAAGGAAATCTTATATTGATATACATACATTCATTCCAACCAGTAAAACATCTAAACGTTATATTAGGATTATGATTTATCATGAAGAGTGTGTGAGTTTTCCTTCAAAATTGATTATGGAAGTTGAAAATAATGTGTTTGGAAAGAAGTCTCATGAAAAGACCAGACAAGAAACCTGGAGGAATCCATGTGTTCTGAAGCAGGAAGTTATTGAAAGTGAAACAAATGCCGATAAGTTTGCTAACTTGTGGATGAAATATATATCTTATGATGTGCATAAATTGAAGAAATAGTAATGTAGCAGTGTTGAATAAAAATGAATGTCAAAATACACATCATGTCCCATAGTAATCTACTTGCATTGATGTTAAACTGGGTCAGTTACTGTACAAATTTAGTATTTGTATGCAACGTTAACTAAAGTTAGTTTTCAGTACTGGTAACAAATATGTATTTCAGGTGGATGAATATTTCTGAGAATAATCTTGTGAATACGTGATTATAAATCCATACACATGAACATGAATGAATTTAGGGAGTGTATATAAGACACATATATTTCATATTTTGAAAAATCTGGAGAGTATATATATACAAAAAACACACATGCAGAGACATTAAATTACCAATATATATGCCAATCGAAATTTATCATGAAATATATATCATCCACAGATGCAAAAATATTTCTTTTACTGAACATGGATTTATGTTTAATGTTGTTCAACTAGGAAGCTCACCCATAGGTTGAATTTTAAGATCCAACAGGGTTTAGGAGGAGTGATCTCTTCTCATAATTTGTATCTGCCAAGTCAGCCACCTCACAAGAATGTACATGTGATACCAGGTAGGATTCTATATGTGCATTTAAAAATACATGTTCTGAATAGGCTACAGGGAAAGGGAGACAGGAATTTATATATTTATTAACTTTAAAAACACAAGGAGAACTATTTCAATTAAAAATTAACTAGATTTATAACACCTACCCTTCATAATGCAAATGGCAAGTCCAAATATACACCATGCCTCCTTTGAACTGCTTGTATTTCTATTCTGTTTGGGTTAGTTTTCTCCATCATATTAGGATTAGCAGTCAGAGTCTAGTAGTTTATGAGTTAGTGTCAGGGATTAAGTATTTCGAATGGAAAATTGGAAAATGAATCCAATGTGTATGCATATATGTGCTACACAAAAATCTTCCCACTCTCATCCACAACAATGCCTTGACATTAACTTCGCCCCAAGTAAGACACAATTAGAGGGGAAGAGTTAGAAAATCTGTGAATGCATATGTGGAATGGAATATACTCAGGATTTCACAAACTTGGAAGTGGTAGAGCAGTTTCCAAAAGTAAGGCACATGGTAAACACTCCACAAACATGGAGTTCTGCTGGCCTAAAGACTTCTTGATAAACTGCCTCTGAGGTTGGGCACTTGAAATATATGTTGTTGTCAGTAGCTTTAGCTTACTTTCTAGTGAGACCATCAAAGCTGGGTCTGCATCTATGTGACCTGGAGGACATTGTTTCTAATTTTCCAATGAACATGAGGCAGCAGTGTGAATACTCTCTTTGTAGTTAAACTATGGCCACTGGGAGCTAAGTGACTCAACGTGTGAACTGTGAAGCCATTTGGTCCTCCTCCACTTTTCGTGGTGGTTCTTGCTGCTGCACTGGGACTTTGGTATTTTCTTCATGAAATACAAGGAGATCAACTGGGACACAGTGCTGGAGGGAGTTCTGTCACGTGTGGAGGTCATGGTCTGCATGTGAATGCACCAACCAGGATTCTATCCCACATGGGTTGCCCCTTTGTCCATAGCAACCTGATTCTGAACATTGCCTTGAAATCTCCCTATACAAAAAGATGCCTTTACATGGAAGGTTCTGCTGACTGTACCATGTCATTCACAAGCCATTTGGAAGCCAGTGGCAGATCCACATGGCCCCACCACACATTTTATCACACACCTTCACACCACTACTCTAGGCCCACTAATTTGCAGGCTCCAACTTACTGGCATCTCTGTTCTACACAATTTTCAAGAAACCTAGTCAGTCAAGGCACTGTCTGATACACTCATGATTAGCAATAGGACATCCAAAGATTCTCCAGTGCCACCTGGTCATGGGAATTCCAAAAATTTCATGGTGTTTATCTAGCCATTTTTTTGAGGATGAAGTTGGAGGAACTGTGGTTTTCAAAAACCATTAAATGTTGAGGAAGCTCATTTCAATGAAACTCTGGAGAACTCTCATAGGCAAGGCTTCCCAAAGAGTTGTCAAAAGGTCACATGAAGCCAGTCCAATTGAAGTCTACAATGTGAGGTACATGTGTGTTTTGACTCTCAGCTATGGCTGCCAAGACTTTAAGAAGAAAATCATGGATTATCTTGGCTGAGATTCCCAGTGCTCTGTGGCCTTGATCTAAGTTTATAAGGGCTACTCTCATGCGTGGGCTCCTAAAATCCCAACAAAGCTCATGGCAATACTTCTCTGAGGTCAGTTTCAGAATTCAGTCTCTATAAGGATTCACACTAGAGTTCAAGCCCAGGTGGACCCAGTGATTTCTTCCAATCGCCACACAAATGACCAAAATTTAAACGAAAACACTCCCATATGGCCCTCATCTTTTCCACATAGACACTCATCATAACCTCTAGCTGGAGGTTTCTATGAGGGGCGCTGGACAAGACAGTGTCCAAAATAAGCTCCCTTGCCCGTCATTTGCCTAAAGTCAGGGTGGCCTGGAAACCCTTCCTCTGAACCAGGAGTGATCAAATAGGCCTACCATTATTACTGTTCCACTTCTCCAATTTGAGGCCTACTGACTGTGGGGTTTAGATTCTTCATGTGGATTGGGGTCATGAGAAAACCCAAGCACCAATGGGCTAGACTCTGAAGGGCTTTGAAAAACTCATTTGACCCAAAGGATTCCTATTCTCACCTTATGGAGGTCAGGAAACTTACAGAGGAAGGCGAGAGACTTCATCCATAATGAGTACTCTTTTGGCTATTTTGGTTTTGGATGCACACATGGCATCTTTCTTTAGATCCATCAGGTGCTGAGAATCTAAGCCACAGCCTCACACAGGGCCAACAGGCTGATTCAGACACATCCCTTTCGAAATCAATTACTCAAAAAGGGACAGGTGATGCCCATTCATTTACATTAGAGAACTGTTTTATTCAGGCTTCACAACGGGGTGGCCTTAGGCAAAGACCTTCCTGACATTCAGTGCTATGGAACAATAGGTAAGCAAAAGTCCCAAAGCAGGGTTTCTCCACTGAGACTTTCCTGGTAACATTGATATCTGAGTTTTCTGAGATTCTCGCCATTCCCTTCAGCTATCCAGTACATGGCCAAGTCACAGAGCTTGGAGGTGGTACCTATCTTGGTCACAAAATCATGAGCCTATTCTGGAGAGTGGCCAGAATTCAGGAAGAAAACAGGAACTTAGGAAGATTTCAGGTCTTGCCCACAAATAAGGCAACCCTCTGTCCTTTTATAAATTGGGCAGCGTGAATGTTGGGAAGCTTTCTCCTAGACAGGACACATCCTTTGATGCATTTTCTTTTGTAATGTCTACACCCACGGACACAGTGGGATACACAGACATAGAAACACTTGCCTTGTCAAATGACTTAATAGAAACAGTCCACTCCAAACCAAACAAACCAACTTTCCTACCTATTTTCAGAACATGAGACAAAACCACAAACCCACACTCATTCCCACAAATGCACCTCCTTCCCCCAAGAAGGTCTGTTACTAACCGGAGTGTCCTCTGCCTGGTGAGCCATTCTTTGTTCACCCGAAATGGCCTGTCTGTTCTCAAATCTGGACTCCTTGGCCCACTCTGTGAAGTTGTCAGGAGCCAGCTTTGAGCCGCCACTACCTGCATTCTCACTGAAGACACCTCTTCAGATTTTTTCTGGCATTTGACCATCTTCACATCTGTAAGTACCAAGAAAGACTGACTCTTTCCATGATAAATCCAAAAAAGTGAGATCTCTGTGACTGTTACTGGGCCTGACCCTGGGTGCCTGGTTTCCGGGATCCCAAGTTCAGAGAGTTCCATCACAAAGAAGTGAGGTAGGTCACTTCCTTCATGAACTGAATGTGCTCACAGCCTTGGAAAACACTTTGTCCTAACAGTTTCTTCCTAAGGTCCCATGAGATGGAGGCTGCCCCTACTTCCTGTGACACTTTCACAAGTTAGAATGGTATATCAACAATAGGTACTGGGAGAGAGATCTCCACACAGGGTTGGTTTGGTCCATTTTGTCTACATTAAAATGTGAGAGGCTTATTCAGACACATCTCTTCATCCTGACCAGGTTGTTTGCCATGGAAAATGACTTTTGCTCTCTCAGGTCCTTCATAGCATTCTATATCTTCTTCAGGGATAATTTCTGCATGGATCTTTGAGATTCTCAGCAGGTGGAAGATCCCCTATATTCCTGGATTGTAAGACCAACTCTATCCCTGCACTGCTGTAAAGTTAGATTGAGGGAACAGTGTATGGTTAATGTTAATATCATGTTCTATTTGCGTTAGGAATCATTCTGCTGGATGAATAACGGTATTGGGAACCTGAGATATTTACAAGAATATATAGGTGAAATATAAGTATGGAAACAGAAATCTAGGGAAGACTTGAAGCCAAGTAGGACTTTGGGCCCTTGAGTAGCATACTTTGCTTTGAATTATATTCTGCACAGATGTCTCAGATAAATTGATATACAAAGAAATAGGATCGTATACACTAGATGATTGAATAACATACAGAATATCCAATAAAAAAGGGATAGTCTGTAGGATTAGCAAGATAGTCAGTAGGTTTAGAAAGAAGAATGAGTATAGGATTTGTACCAAAAGTTCTTTACAAATAAGGTTTCGGGTAGAGAGTGAATGTAAATGTCAGCACATGTAAAGAGTCAGTCACAATGACGAATTGGGGAAAATATGTAGGAAAGCAGATATAAATAGAGACATTAGGAAGTCAGTAAAAGTATGAAGTGTGTAATTTGTTTAGACATTTTCAACGGTTTGAGTCTGAATATATAACCTTAGGCAGAAACTAATATGTTGTCACAAATTGGATTGAATTTTGAGAGCATTAGGTAACCAGGACATGGATGTTTTTATTAATCCATGCTCACTTTTTATTTAGGCTTTGGTAAAATCATAAGTGTGACCTTTGCATTTTGTGTCCAGAATATTATTGTGATAAAATGTATATGTAGATCAGGTGACTTGAGTATTTCTTCCACCATTTCTGTAGCAATATTTTGTAGATGTATAAATTACTATTGAGGGTACAAATAGGTGTACCCTGTGTCTATGAATATGCAGATAATGCATGAATAAACCATACTGTGTGTAAAGAATATAACTTGCTCTACTTTAAATAATGGATTGAATTGATATCTGAAAATATAAAAGAAATCTCATATTGATATACAATCATTCACTGCAACCAGTTATACATCTAATGGTAATATTATGGTTGTGGTTTATCCTGAAAGGTGTGTGAGTTTTGTTTCAAAAGTGATTATGGAAATCAACAATAATGTGTTTGGAAAGAAGTCTCATGAAAAGAATAGTCAAGAAACCTGTAAGAATACATGTGTTCTCAAGAAGGAAGTGATTGAACATTATATATCATACTATATATAATGTGCATAAACTGCAGAAATAGTAATGTACCAATGTTGAATAAAAATGAACATCAAAATACACATCATGTCCCATAGGAATCTAATTGCATTGATGTTAATCTGGGTCAGTTACTGTAGAAATATTAGGATTTTTATCCACCATTCACTGAAGTTACTTTTCAGTACTAGGAAAAAAGTATGTATTTAAGTTGGATGAATATTTCTGAGAATAATCTTGTGAAAATTTGATTATAAATCCACATAAATCACAAAACATTATAAACACAAAAGTCACATGGACATTAAAATCTAGCAATATATATGCCAATTTAAATCCATCTTGAAATATATATCATCCACTGATCCAAAACTATTTATTTAATGAACTTGTATTTATGTATAATGTTGTTCAGCTAGGAAGCTCCCCCATAGATTGAATTTTCTGTTCCAAATCAGTGTTTAGGAGGAGTGATCTCCTAAATGTGTATGCAAATATGTGCTACACAAAAATCTTCCCACTCTCATCCAGAACAATGCCTTGATATTACCTTCACCCCAAGTAAGACACAGTTGGAGGACATGAGTTAGAAAATCTGTGAATACATATCTGGAATGTAAAATGGTCAGGAGTTCACAACCTTGCAGGTTGTAGAGGAGTTTCCAAAAGTAAAGGACAGGCTTGATAGACCCAACCTGATCTTTTATTAGAATTGGGAGCCATCTTGCCAGAAAGCCATGAAAAGATAATTTGGGCTTTACTATAAATTACTGCAAATTCTGAACCTGCTTGGAATGCCTGTCCGTGCCTTGAACTCATCCATGCCTGGCTCTCTGACCAGATAACAGTGCTCTCTGAAACATTAGTGACACCTAATAAATATTGGCCTTCCCAGGCCAGACAACGACCCTCTCTGAGTCTCTAATGGTCCTCATAATTTCTGATGTTGGGGCCAGCAAAAAAAATGTAAACTACCATCAGTGTGATGCTTTCAAAGTTCTGTTATCTGTAACCCCCTTTTTGTGTAACTTTCTGGGCTATATAGCTGGGCTGTAGTAAAGGTGGTGTTGCTGTCTTGTTCCCGCCATTTTTGGAGGGAGAGGCAGCCTGGCCAGTTTTAATAATAAGCCTGCCTTAATTTGATTTTAATTGGAGTCACTGGTCTTTTCTTGCATCCTAGTCCAACATTTTGGAGTTCCCCAGTGAGATGACCCTGCCCGACCAGATCACAAGACCAGACTGCTGAAAATTCTGAAGCTGGCCTTCCCTCCAGGGCTACGGGCTGGGGAGCCACTCTAGGGGGTGCACAACTTGAGATGTTCCAAGGCCTTGGAGTGAGCCGTCGGTCTGGGGAGCACTGCAGTGAACCACCGCACTGAAACTATTAGCAAGTACCTGGTGGAGGAGGCCTCCATAGGTAAGTGGCACCTTGATAACATCTTATATCTGGTTAAGGGAGATCTCTTCTAATGACAGAGAGGTGGCCTGGGGAGGCTCACATTCACTCCTGTCCAGGATAGTAATGAGAATCGTTCTGTCCTCTGTTCCGTTCTGTAGGGAATTCCTCTGGAAGGTTAGAGAGGTGCCGAGGGACACGCATGCGCTCCTACCCCAGAGCTTTAGCAAGACGTTGAATTGCTCATCTGTTTTTCTGTTTTGTGTGTGTGTGTGTGTGTTTTGTTCTGTGTTCTATATGTTTTTTGTTTGTTTGTTTTTGTGCGTTTTGTTTTGTGATTTCTGTGATAAAATCTTAAGGATATTGAACGTGAAAATGGGTAACAAAGCAAGTAAGCCTGACACCCCTTTGGACTGTGTTTTAAGGAACTGTGATGAACTTTACCACCATTTGTTAAGCAGAATGAGAGAAGGCCCTAGCTGGCTGCCTGGAGCACACCCAGTGCAGATGGTAATGCCTGCTGGGGAATGAAGAACTGAGTATCTCCCAGTATCTGCGGAAGCCCTGTTGCTTCAGGGAATTCCCTCCTTTGTTCCCTGCACTGCAAGGATAATGCCACCTCTGTCTTCTTAAAAAAAGAGAAAAACAAAAAGGGGACACTAAATGCAGTAAAGTCGCCATGGAGACACTTTATTTTATATTTCAGGTAGCTCCTCTGTGAAAACATTTGGTCCCCTTGTGGGGACATCTGTGGTGCCACTGGAGAAGGAGATTTTTCTCTTATTTGCTCTGTTTTAAAGGGTTCTGTCTGTCAGCCATTGTCTGGAGTTCATTTCTGTCTGTCTTGTGCCTTTTTTCTAGCCCTTTAAGACATGTGCAATAATGTGTTAATATTATAAATTGTTTCTTGGAAATGATCTTAGCTGAATATGTGTCTAAATGATGCTGTTTCATTGTACCAATCTGGTATCTGAATGGGTTTTTGAAGCATTCCACAATCTTGCAGTTAAAAGTCGGGTTTAGGTATTTGTTTAGTTCATGGTTTCAGATAATTCATGCCAGAGAACTTAAATACTTAGGATGGAAAATAAAGAACTCTACTTCCAAGTTGGCAAGTAACTTCCCAATCATTCAGTCTTTTTTTCACCAATTTTAAATTAGGTAGCCTGGGAAAATGTCACTGTGTGTACCAGTGCATTAATTTGGACAAGGATACTAAATCATAGTATGATATCTGTTGACAAAACAACTTGTAAAGATATAAAATTTTGTGAATTGTATCTTAAACTTGTATCATAATTTTCAACATCCTAACATGAAAATTATGGTTAAAATACCTTAGGCCTAAGGTTTCTGCTCAGAATAGCCTTTTTTCCTTCTTCTTCCAGACCTCAGCCAGGACTTATTTTGAAATGCAAATGAAAGAAGCCTGTAAGCTTAGTAGGAGACTTATTTGAGGCCTAAGGGAAAAAAAAGGTAAATTGTATGGTATTTACCAATTACTGGCCAGTCATTTTTCTAGGACTCATAATTTTTTCCTTAGGTTCTTTATTTATTTTTTGAGCTCATGATTTTGCTCCTACAGACCTAGGTTAATGTTTTTCTGATCAGTAATATCTTTGACCAACTGTGGAATTTTTAAATCATTGCAATGGAGATTTCACCTGTGAAAAGCTACAAGGCCTTCACTTTTATTATGTGTGCACAATTTGTTATGTGTTGTATGTCTATATATATATATATATATATATATATATATATATATCCATATATCATATATATGATACACAAATTAACTTATATAAGGAGCACTCATATTAAAAAGAACTCATAAAAACAATTTTAAAATGTGGATCCAAAGATCTTTAATTCACGTGATTTAAATGTTTCAATTTAAATTGGGTAAACAGATAAATATAAATGTCTTTAAATTTAAGCTTACAAGTTTTTCTAGGTGTTCAAAAATCTAATAAACTATTAATGTCTACAAAAGGTCTAATATGCCTTTGTTCCAGGACTTTTCTTTCAATCAAAAAAATGGTTTACAGTGTTCAAAAAATTTGTCTAATATTTTGATAAATAAGTAAAGTAAATTTGATATGGGATTACTCATTCATGAGTACTTTTGTTTGATATCTGATTGATATACTAAGGTCTGTATAAGTTTGTACTAAAGTCTGTATAAGATTGTAAAAATCAGTCATGTGTAAAAGAGACAAAAATTTCTTAAACATAAGTTTACCCATAACATTAAGTTTATTAAGATTTAAATTTTCTATAGCAAGCAACCATAAAAATTAAACAAATGTTTAAATAAGAACTGTTATTTTAGAGCACTGTACTGCCATTTCTTTAAAAGCTAAACTTGGTTAATGTAGAAACTTCAATGCAATTGTGATGCTATTAATGTGCTCATATTTTCCAGTTATACAACTCTATAAGGTAGAAACTTTAAAAGAGCATTATATCAAGCAGGTGTTCTGAAGTTGTATGGTAAATAAAATATATATTGGGGATTTATTTACCTGTTATCAATAATATATGTAAAGTTTTATGTTACTTTTTACATTGTGGAACAATTTAAATGTATTTTTAAGTTAATGAGACCCTAATCTATGTAAAGGTTAAAATCTTTCAGCCGTACTTTAATTCATGTTTTAAATGTGATATCATATGGTGTGAGCTAATGTTCATGTGACCTCAAACAATTTATGTAAACTTTGTAAAATGATATTTAAAAAAAAGATCAGCTTGAGAACTAAAGCATTTAAGATTTATAAGGAGCCCTGCTTACCTGAGATAAGACTCTTTGTCCCATCTTACTACATGTGAGAATGACTACGAAAGCAGTAGGTCAGAATTTATTTCATTTAAAGTTATGTTCAAATTTTTTTTTCTGTCAAGATTACTAGGATCTCAAAAAGGTGATATAAAATATAACTCACCAAAAAATTCAGGGTAGCTATTACATGAACTAAGTATTTTTACTCTTGTTAAAAATTTTATTTTTTAATTTCTTTTTAAGTGATCTAAAGATTCCCTGTTGGTGTTTTACAGAAGTGTTGCTTTAAGAACACAACATGGGTTAATTTAAGAAAATAACTCATCAACTACAAGACAGACAGAATAATAAGATCCCAATTAATAAAATATAAATAATTATAAACTTATAGACATTAAAGTGCAGTACTCTTAATATATGGCTGTTAAAATTTATTTGCTGGTTGTTTCAGAATAGGATTGAAAATTAAAGTTAAATGAAAAGGGCCAAAAAAAAAACAATATTTGACTCTTGCCCTTTGAGTCAGTCTGAATCCAGGGAACAGGGGACTTCTCTATGAGCTTTGCAACTCTGGGCCACATAACCTCCCGATCAGGGAGATTAATGAGACCACTGGAGAACAGAAAGCCAATCAGTGCATTTGCTACAAAGAGGAGAGTCATCAGGAAAGGGAGACATCCCTGATGCTTCTGAGGGAAGCCACATGGTCAAGCAAGACCTGAACCCACCTAGCTCAAATTGCACTAGCAGAACTGAGAAGCTGCTCTCAAGTTTCCCAAGGAATGACTCCCATAAAAGCTCAGCTGACTGCTAACAATAGATAGAAACAAAAGTCATTTGACTGCTTCATCTTAAAAACTTAGCAAAGACAGTTAAAACCAAAATACAGCCATTCCTGGGCATTTTAAATAATAATAATAATAATAATAATAATAATAATAATAATAATATTTTAAGGTATACACTTTATGTTAGCCTCCCAAAATAAGTAAAACTGTTGGCTACAAAGACTATCAAGAGGAGCTGCCAGAGGCAGAAGTTTTTAGTTTAAGGCCTACAGATATTCCTAACCTACAGGTAGGCTTGGTGTTTGCTAGTACGATTATCCAGCCCTGAGTAACAGAATTAAATGTTTCTCTATTAGACACAGAGGTCATACTACTGAAAGGATTTTGCAAAATCAGATGACATTAAATTATTAAACTGTATATTATTGGGAGGGACAACTGTAACACTTAAAGTTAAATATTAAGTTGACAGTCCTGATAATTGGGGATATTAAAGACTGGTGAGGGTACTTCATACAGTGACATGATCCAGCTACTGCAACATTTATTCAATACTCATGTTTTTTGTTTCTCTCATAGAAGAACCCATCCCCAGATGACTTTACAACCTGTTCTTCCTCAACAAGACTTCAAAAAGAACTGACTTCTAAAAGGCAACTCATATTCCTCAACTGACTTCAAAAAGGCAACTCATGTCTCTCACACCATGCACACTCATGTCACCCTCTCTCAGCTGAGAAGAAGGCAAAATGAGAGACGACTCTCCACTTACACCAATGGAGCCCAAAATAAATAGACTATCAATATAAGTAATTAATTAAGTCAGGTAATATCAGGGAGACTGGTTTTCGGTGAGTTCTAAAAATTTGGAGACTGTTAACTGAGGGATTAAAATTTCCTCAGTGCTTTTCCACTAACCTATCAAGGATTACAAAGGGACACATAAGAAAAGGGGGGAATGATAGACCCAACCTTATCTTTTATTAAAATTGGGAGCCATCTTGCAACAAAACCATGAAAAAATCATTTTGGCTTTACTGTAAATTACTGCAAATTCTGAACCTGCTTGGAATGACTGCCCGTGCCTTAAACTCACCCGTGCATGGCTCTCTGACCAGATAGCAGCCCTCTCTGAAACTTTGTCACACCTCATAAATATTGGCCTTCTGTGGCCAGACAATGACCCTCTCTGAGGCTCTAATGGTCCTCATAAATTTTGATGTTGGGGCTAGCAAAAAAAAAAAAAATGTAAACTCCCATTAGTGTGATGCTTGTCAGAGTTCTGTTATCTGTTACCCCATTTTTGTGTAACTTTCTGGGCTGCAAACCTGGGCTGTAGTAAAGGTGGGGTTGCTCTCTTGCTCCCGCAATCTTTGGAGGGAGAGGCAGCCCAGCCAGTGGAAATAATAAGCTTACTTTAATTTGATTTTAACTGGAGTCAGTGTTCTTTTCTTACATCCTGGTCTAAGAGGTAAACACTCCACAAACATAGAGCTCTGCCGGCCTAAAGACTTCTTGAGAAACTGCCTCTGAGGTTGGGTACTTTAAATATATTTTGTTGTCAGAAGGTTTAGCTTCTTTTTTATTGAGACCATCAAAGCTGGGTCTGCATCTATGTGAATGGAGAGCATGGTTTCTTATTTTCCAATGAACATGAGGCAGCAGTGCTGAATTCTCTCTTGGTAGGTAAACTGTGGCCACTGGGGGCTAAGTGTCTCCCTGTGTGGACTGTGAAGCCATTTGATCATCCTCCATTTTTGTGGTGTTTCTTGGTGCTGCACTGGGAGTTTGGTATTTGCTTCACGAAATACAAGGAGTTCAACTGGGACACAGTGCTGGAGGGAGTTCTTTCACGTGTGGTGGGTCAGGAACTGCAGGAGAATGCACCAACCAGGCTTCTATTTCACACAGCTTTTTCCTTGACCATACCAACCTGATTCTGAACATTGCCTTGAAACCTCTCCATATAATAAGATGCCTTTACATGTAAGGTTCTGCTGGATGCACCATGGCAGCCAAAATGCATTTGGAAGTCAATTGGAAATCCACATGGCCCCACCTCAGATATTTTATCACACACCTGCACACCACTGCTCTGGGCCCACTACTCAGCATTCTCAACTTACTCGCATCTCTGTTCTTCACCATTATCATGAAATCCAGTCAATCAAGGCACTGTCTGGTACACTCATAATCAGCAACAGGAGATCCAAAGGTTCTCCAGTGCCACCTGGTCATGGGAGTTTCAAAAATTTCAGGGTATTTATCTAGCCACTTTTCAAGGATGAAGTTGGAGAAACTGTGGGTTTCAATTCATTCAGGAACCATTTAATGTTGAGGAACCTCATTTCAATGAATGCTCTGGAGAACACTCAAAGGCAAGGCTTCCCAAAGAGTAGCCAAATAGTCACATGAAGCCCAGCCCATTGAGGTCTACAATGTGAGGTCCATGTGTGTTTTGACTCTCAACTATGCCTGTCAAGTTTTTCATAATAAAATCATGTGATATCCTGGCTGAGATTCCAAGTGATCAGTCGAAAGCCACCCTTGGCCTAGATTTCAGTTTCCAATGGTGACTCTCATGCGTGGCCTTCTAAAATCGCAACACAATTCATGACAATACTTCTCTGAGGTCAGTTCCAGAACTCAGTCTCTAAGGTGAATCATACCAAAGTTCTAGCCCTGGTGGATCCAGTCATTTCTTCCAACCACTACACAAATGAACACAATTAAAACCAAAACACTCCCACATGGTCCTCACCTTCTTCCATATAGACACTCATTATAACCTCTGGCTGGAGGTTTCCATGAGGGGCGCAGCACAAGACAGTATCCAAAACAAGCTTCCTTATCCCTTATTTGCTTAAAGTCAGCTGGGCCTGGACACCATTCCTGTGAACCAGGAGTGATAAAATAAGCCTGGCCTTAATACTGCTCTGCTTCTCCAATTTGAGGCCTACTGACTGTCAGGTATAGATTCTTAATGTGATTTAAAGTAATGAAAAAACCCAAGTTCATATGGGCTAGCCTCTGCAGGGCTTTGAAGAACTCATTTGACCCAAAGGATCCCTAGTCTCATTTGATGGAGATCAGAAACCTATCAGAGTAAGGCAAGATACTTCATACACAATTACTGATATTTTTGCCATTTTGGTTTTGGAAGCACACATGGGATCTTTCTTTAGTTCCATCAGGTGCTGAGAATCTAAGCCACTGCCTCACACAGGGCCAAGTGGCTGATTCAGACACATCCCTTTCCAAAGCAATTAAGCAAAGATACACAGGTGATGCCCATTCATTTCCATTTGAAAACAGTTTTCTTCAGGCTTCACAAATTGGTGGCCTGAGGCAGAGACCTTCCTGACTCTCAGAGCAACAGAAAAATAGGTAAGCAAAAGGCCCAAAGTAGGGTTTCTCTACTGAGACTTTCTTTGTCACACTGATATCTGAGTTTTCTGAGATGCTTGCTATTCCCTTCAGCTATCCAGTATATGGCAATGTCACAGAGCTTGGAGGTGGTACATATCTTGGACACAAAACCATGAGCCTACTCTGGAGAGTGGCCAGAATTCAGGAAGAAAACAGGAACTTCGGAAGATAGTAGGTGTTGCCCTTCCCTAAAGCAACCTGCAGTCCACTCATAAATTGGGCAGGATGAATGTTGGCAAGCTTTCTACTAGACAGGACACATCCATTGATGCATTATCTTTTATAATGTCTACAACCACGGACACAGTGGGATACACAGGCATACAAACAATCACCTTGTCAAATGACTTACTATAAACAGTCCACTCTAAAGCAAACAAACCGCCTTTCTTACCTATTCTCAGAACATGAGACATAACCACAAAATCACAATCACACCCACAACGACATCTCCTTTATTCAAGTAGGTCTGTGACTAATTGGAATGTACTCTGAATGATGGGCCATACTATGTTTCCTTGAAATGGCCTGTCCTTCTCAGATCTGGTCACCTTGGCCAACACTGTGAAGTTTTCAGGAGCCAGTGGTGAGCCACTACCTGCTTTCTCATGAAATTCCCCTTTTTAGAGCTCTCTTGGCATTTGGCAATCCTCACATCAGTAGGTACCAAGGAAGACTTACTCTGTCCTTGGTTATTCCAAACAACTGAGCCCACTGGGCAAGAAACTGGGACTGACTCTGGGTGCCTGGCTTCCTGGATCCCAAGTTCAGAGAGATCCGTCATCAAGGAAGAGAGGTAGGTCACCTCATTCAGGAACTGAATGAGGTTACTGCCGTGGCAACCACTTTGTCCTAACAATTGCTTTCAAGGGTCCCATGAGATGGTGGCTGCCCCTACCTCCTGTGACACTTTCACAAGTTAGAATGGTATATCAACCATTGGCACCTGGGAACAGCTCTCCACACAGGCCTGGTTTGGTCCATCTTCTCGACATTAAGAAGAGAGAAGCTGTTTCAGACACAACCCTTCATCCTGACCAGGTTGTTTGCCATGGAGGATGAATTTTGCTCTCTTAGGTCCTCCATAGCTGCTTACAACTTCTCCAGGAATCATTTCTGCATGGACCTTTGAGTTTCTCAGCATGTGGAAGATCCCCTATATTCCTGTATTGTAAGAACAACTCTATCCCTGCTCTTCTGTAAAGTTAAATTGACTGAACAGTGTATGGTTAGGTTAACTAACAGGTTCGATTTGGATTAGGAATCTTTTTGCGGGATGAATAATGGTATTGGGAAACTGCGATATTTACAAGAATATATAGGTGAATTATAAGTATGAAAACAGAAATCTAGCTAAGATTTGAAGCCCAAAAGGGCATTGGGCCCTTGACTGGGATACGTAGCTTTGAATTATGTTCTGCACTGATGTGTCAGGTAAATCGATATACAATGGCTTAGGTCCTTGTACCATGGATGATTAAATGTAGAAGAGAACTTCCAGTCAAAAGGGATAGTTGGTAGGATTCGGAAGATTCTCGGTAGGTTTAGAAAGAAGAGTGAGTATAGGATTTGGACCAAATGTTGTTTAGCAATAGGGTTTCTGGTAGACAGTGAATGTTAATGTCAGCACAAGTGAAGAGACAGTCACAATGATGAACTGGGGAAAATAGTTAGGAAAGCTGATATCAATAGAGACATTACGAAATCAGGCAAAGTATAAAGTGAGTGATAGGATTAGATATTTTCAACAGGGTTGAGTTTGAATATATAATCTTAGAAAGAAACAAATGTGTAGTGACCAATAGGATTGACATTTGACAGCATTAGGCAACCTTGACATGGATGTTTAGTAATCCATGCTCACTTTTCATTTAGTCTTTGCTACAATCTTAAGTGTGACCTTTGCTTTTTTTGTCCAGAATATTACTGTGATAAAACGTATATGTAGATCAGGTGACATGACTATTTTTCCACCATTTCTGGCAGCAACATATTCAAGACGTATAAATTAGTAATGGGGGTAAAAAGAGGTGTACCCTTTGTCTGTGCATATAGAGATAATGCATGAATAGACCATACTTTGAATAAATAATATATCTGGTTCCGACTTTAAATAATGGATTGAAATTATATGTGAAAAAATACAAGAAATCATATATTGACATACAAACATTCATTCCAACCAGTTATATATCTAATGGCCACATTAAGGTTATGGTTTATCATGAAGGGTGTGTGAGTTTTGCTTCAAAAGTGATTATGGAAATCTAAAATAATGTGTTTGGAAAGAAGTCTCATGAAAAGACCAGTCAAGAAACCTGGAGGAATACATGTTTTATGAAGCAGGAAGTGATTGTGAAACAAATGCGCATAAATTTGTGAACTTGTGGATGAAATATATATATCCTATGATTTGTAAAAATTGAAGAAATAGTAATGTACCAGTGTTGAATGAAAATAAACGTCAGAATACACATCATGTCCCATACGAATCTACTTGATTGATGTTAATCTGGGTTAGTTACTGTACAAATATTAGGATTTGTAAGCACCATTTACTGAAGTTAGTTTTCAGAACTATGAAACAAATGTGTATTTCAGGAGGATGAATATTTCTGAGAATAATTTTGTGAAAAGTTTATTATAAATCCACATTTTTGAACATGGATGAATTTAGGGAGTGTATTTAAGATACATACATTTCATATTTTAAAAATCAGGACAGTATATATATATATATATATATATATATATATATATATATATATATTCATAATTATATATATGTGTATATACATATATATGTGTGTATATATATATATATATATATATATATATATATATATATACACACACACACAAAACACACACGCAGACATTAAAATGTAGGAATATATACGCCAATCGAAGTTCATCATAAAATATATAGCATCCACAGATGCAAAAATATTTATTTTACTGAACAAGGATTTATGTATAATGTTGTTCTACTAGGAAGCTCACCCATAGTTTGAATTTTCAGTTCCAACAGCATTTAGAGTAGTGATCTCTTCTCACAACTTGTATCTGCCAAGTCAGTCACCTCACAAAAATGAACGTGTGATACCAGGTAGGATTCTATAAAGCATATAAAAATACATGTGCTGAATAGGCTACAGAGAAAGGCAGACAGGCATTTACATATTTGTTAACTTTAACAACACATGGAGAACTATTTCAATTAAAAATTGACTAGATTTATAACACCTACCATTTATCATGAAAAAGGCAAGTCCAACTATACCCCACGCCTCCTCTGAACTGCTTGTATTTCTATTCTGTTTGGGTTGTTTTTCTCCATCATTTGGATTAGTAGACAGAGTATAGTAGGGTATGGGTTATTGTCAGGATTCAGTATTTTCAATGGTATATAAGAAAATGAATCCAATGTGTATAAAAATATATGCTACACAATTATCTTCCCACTCTCATCCAGAACAATGCCTTTACATTACCTTCACCTCAAGTAAGACACAATTAGGGTAGAAGAGTTTGAAAATCCGTGAATGCATATCTGGGGTGGAAACAGTACTAAGAAACAAATACGTATTTCAGGTGGATGAATATTTCTGAGAATAATCTTGTGAAAAGTTGATTATGAATCCACAACATAAATATGAATGAATTTAGGAAGTGTGTAATAAGACACATATTTCATATTTTGAATACTCCTGAGAGTGTATCTATATATATATTTATATACACACACAGAGACAGACATTAAAAATTGCAATATATATGCCAAACGAAATTCACCATGAAATGTATATCATCCACAGATCCAAATATATTCATTTTACTGAACATGGATTTATGTATAATGTTGTTCAACTAGGAAGCTCACTCACATTTGAATTACCAGTTCAAACAGCGTTTAGGAGGAGTGATCTCTTCTTCCAATTTGTATCTGCCAAGTCAGCCACCTCACAAGAATGTACGTGTGGTACCAGGTAGGATTCTATATGTGCATATAAAAATACGTGTGCTGAATAGGCTACAGAGAAAGGGGGACAGGAATTCACTTATTTGTTAACTTTAAAAACGCATCGAGAACTATTTCAACAAATAATTGACTAGATTTATAACTGCTACACTATACCATGCAAAAGGCAACTCCAACTATAAAACATACCTCATCTAAACTGCTTGTATTTCTATTATGTTTGTGTTATTTTTCTCCATCATATTAGTATTAGTAGTCAGAGTCTAATAGGGTATATGTTAGTTTCAGGGATTCAGCATTTCTAATGGAAAATAGGAAATTGAATCCAATGTGTATGCAAATATGTGCTACACAAAAATCTTCCCACTTTCATCCAGAACAATGCCTTGACATTACATTCTCCTCAAGTAAGACACAATTAGAGGATAAGAGTTAGAAAATCTGTGAATATATATCTGGAATGGAAAATACTCTGGAGTTTACAACTTTGGAGGTGGTAGAGAAGATTCTAAAAGTAAGGGACAGGGTAAACATTCCACAAACATGTAGCTCTGCTGGCCTAAATACTTTTTGAGAAACTGCCTCTAAGAGTGGGCACTTGAAGTATTTGATGTTCTGAGGAGATTTAGTTCCTTTGTAGAGAAACCATGAAAGCTGGGTCTGCATCTATGTTACTTGGAGGACATGGTTTCTTATTATCCAATGAACATGAGGCAGCAGTGCTGAATTCTCTCTTTGTAGGTAAACTATGGACACTGGGGTCTAAGTGTCTTTCAGTGTGGACTGTGAAGCCAATTGGTCATCCTCCACTTTTCGTGGTGTTTCTCGCTGCTGCACTGGGAGTTTGGTATTTGCTTCAAAAAATACAAGGAGTTAAAATGGGACAGAGTGGTGGAGGGAGTTCTTTAAGGTGTGGTGAGTCAGGGTCTTCAGGAGAATGCACCAACCAAGGTTCTATCCCATGTAGATTGCCCCCTTGAGAATAGCAACATGATTCTGAACATTGCAGTGAATCCTCTCCATATAACAAGATGCCTTTACATATATGGGTCTGCTGGCTGCACCATGTCAGTCACAAGCCATTTGGAAGCCAATGGCTGATCCACATGGCCGCAACACAGATGTTTTATCACACAATTGCATACCACTGCTCTAGGCCCACTACTCACCAGGCTCCAACTTACTGGCATATCTGTTCTACACCATTTTCATGAAACAAAGTCAATCAAGGCAGTGTCTGGTATACTCAGGATCAGAAACAGGACATCCAAAGTATTTCCAGTGCCAGCTGATCATCAAAATATCAAAAATTTCATGGTAATTTTCTAGCCATTTTTCACGGATGAAGTTTGAGGCTCTGAGGGATTCAATTAATTCAGGAACCATTAAATGGTGAAGAAGCTAATTTCAATGAAAGCTCTGGAGCACTCTCACAGGCAAGGTTTCCCTAAGGGTGGCCAAAATGTCACATGAAGCCAGGCCCATTGAGATCTACAATATGAGGTCCATGTGTGTTTTAAACTCAAATATGGCTGCCAAGTCTTTAAGAAAAATTGTATGTTATATCCGGGCTGAAATTCCCAATGTTCTGTGGAAATCCAACCTGGGCCTAGATCTCAGGTTCCAAGGGCGACTCTCATGTGTGGCCTCCTAAAATCCCAACACAATTCATG
Source organism: Callospermophilus lateralis (assembly GCF_048772815.1). NCBI lineage: Eukaryota > Metazoa > Chordata > Mammalia > Rodentia > Sciuridae > Callospermophilus > Callospermophilus lateralis. The sequence continues at coordinate 28,357 of NW_027512980.1, read as the reverse complement.
ACAATACTTCTCTGAGGTCAGTTAAAGAACTCAGTCTCTAAGGGGAATCACACCAGAGTTCAAGCCCAGTGGAACAGTCATCTCTTCCAACCGCCACACAAATGACCACAATTAAAACCAAAACACTCCCACATGGTCCTCATCTTTTTCCATATAGACACTCCTTATAACGTCTGGCTGGAGTTTTCAATGAGGTTAACAGCCCAAGTCAGTGTCCAAATTAAGGTCCTGTTCCCCTCATTTGTCTAACATCAAGGTGGCCTGGACACACTTCCTGTAAACCAGGAATGATCAAATAGGCCTGCCATTAATACTGCTTGACTTTTTCAATTTGAGGCCTTCTGACTCTGTGGTTTAGATTCTTTATGTGAATTTGAGTCATGAGAAAATCCAAGCCCCTCTGCAGAGATTTGAAGAACTCATTTGGCCGAAAGGATTCCTATTCTCACTTGATGGAAGTCAGGATCCTAACAGAGGAAGGTAAAAGAATTCATTCACAATGAGTGAATATTTGCCATTTTGGTTTTGGATGCACACATTTGATCTTTCTTTTGATCCATCAGGTGCTGAGAATCTAAGCCACAGCCTCACACAGGGCCAAGAGGATGATTCAGACACATCTTTTTCCAAAGCAATTAAGCAAAGAGACACAGGTGATGCCCTTCATTTCCATTTGAAAAATGTTTTCCTCAGGCTTCCCAAAGGGGTGCCCAGAGGCAAAGACATCCTGAGATTCAAGGCAACAGAACAATAGGTTAGCAAAAGGCCCAAAGCAGGGTTTCTCCACTGAGACTTTCCTGGTCACACTGATATCTGAGTTTTCTGAGATGCTGGCCATTCCCTTCAGATATCCAGTACATGGCCATGTGACAGAGATTGGAGGTGGTACATATCTTGGACACAAACCCAAGAGCCTATTCTGAAGAGTTGTCAGAATTCAGAAAGAAAACAGGGACTTAATAAGGTAGTAGGTGTTGCCTATCGATATGGAAACCACACTCCATTCATTAATTGGGCAGGATGAATGCTGGAAAGCTTTCTACTAGAGGGGACACATGCATTGATGCATTCTCTTTTCTAATGTATACAACCACGGACACAGTGGGATACACAGACATAGAAACACTCACCTTGTAAAACGACTTACTAGAAACAGTTCACTGCAAACCAAAGAAACCTCCTTTCCTACCTATTCTCAGAACAGAGACAAAACCACACACCCACACTCAAAAAGACACCTCCTTCCCCCAAGTAGGGCTGTGATTATCCGGAGTGTCCTCTGACAGGTTTGCCATACTATGTTCCCCGGTAATGGTCTGTCCTGTCTCAGATCTGGTCTCCTTGTACAACTCTGTAAAGCAGTCAGGAGCCAGCGGTGAGCCACTACCTGCTTAGTCAGGAAAGGCCCGTGTTCATATCTTTCCTGGCATTTGGCCATCCTCACATCAGTCAGTACCAAGAAGACTGACTCTGTCCTTGGTGATTCCAAACAAATGAGACCACTTGGACTGGGACTGGGACTGGCTCTGGTGCTTGGTTTCCTTGGTCCCAAGTTCAGAAAGTTCCATCAACAAGGAAGTGAGGTAGGTCACTTCCTTTAAGAACTGAATGAGGTCACTGCCTTGGCAACCACTTTGTCCTAACAGTTGCTTCCAAGGGTCCCATGAGATGGAGGCTGCCCCTACTTCCTTTGGCACTTTCACAACTTAGAATGGTATATCAACCTTAGGCACCCGAGAACAGCTCTCCACACAAGCCTGGTTTGGTCCATCTTCTCTACAGTAAGAAGATAGAGGCTGATTCAGACAAAACCCTTCATCCTGACCAGGTTGTTTGCCATGGAAAATGACTTTTTGTCTCTCAGGTCCTTCATTGCTGCCTACATCTTCTCCAGGGATCATTTCTGCATGGACCTTTGAGGTTCTTAACAGGTAGAGCATCCCCTACATTCCTGTATTGTAAGAACAATCTGTCTCTGCTCTTCTGTAAAGTTAGATTGAGTGAACAGTGTATGGTTAGGGTTAATTTCATGTTCGATTTGGGTTAGGAATCATTCTGCTGGATTAATAATGGTATTGGGAACCTGTGATATTTATAAGAATATCGAGGTTAAACATATGTATGAAAACAGAAATTAAAGTAAGATTTGAATCCCAGAAGGGCATTGGGCAATTGATTGGGATATTTAGCTTTGAATTACTATCTGCACACATGTCTCAAATAAATCGATATACAATGGCAGAGGAACTTGAACCTTGGATGATTGAATGCTGAAGAGAACATCCAGTCAAAAGGGATTGTCGGTAGGATTAAGAAGATAGTCGCAGTTATTAATATGGTATTATGTAAAAATGTGGATGTGTAACCGATGTGATTCTGCAACTTGTATTTGGGGTAAAAATGGGAGCTGATAACCCATTTGAATCAAATGTATGGAAGATGATATGCCATGAGCTTTGTAATGTTTTGAACAACCAATAAAAAAAATTAAAAAAAAAAAGAAGATAGTCGTTATGTTTAGCAAGTAGAGTTAGTATAGGATATGTAACAAAAGTTCTTTAGCAATTTTTTTCGGGCAGTGAGTGAATATAAATGTCAGCACATATGAAGAAATCAGACACAATGATGAACTGGGGAAAATTTGTAGAAAAGCAGATATCAATAGAGACATTAGGAAATCAGGCAAAGTATAAAGTGAGTGATAGAATAAGACATTTTCAACAAGGTTGAGATTGAATATCTAATCTTAGGAAGAAACAAATATGTAGGTCACCAATAGGATTGACATTTGAGAGCATTAGGCAACATGGACATGGATATTGTTAGTAATCCATGTTCACTTTACATTTAGGCTTTGGTACAATCCTAAGTGGGACCTTTGCATTTTGTTTCCAGAATATTACTGTGATAAAATGTATATGTAGATCAGATGACATGATTTTTTCTTCCACCATTTCTAGGAGCAGTATTTTGAAAACGTATAAATTAGCATTGGGGGTAAAAAGAGGTGTACCCTGTTTTTATGAATATACAGATAATGCATGAATAGACCTTAATTTCAATAAATAATACAACTTGTTCCACTTTAAATAATGGATTGAATTGATATCTGAAAATATATAAGAAATCTTATATTGATATGCAATCATTCATGACAACCAGTTATACACCTAATGTTAATATTAGGGTACGATTTATCATGAAGTTTGTGTGAGTTTTGCTTCAAATGTGATTATGGAAATCGAAAATAATGTGTTTGGAAAGAAGTCTCATGAAAATGCCAGTCAAGGAACACCGAGGAATTCATGAGTTCTGAAGCAGGAAGTGATTGAAATTGAAAAAAATGACGATAAATTTCCTTACTTGTGGATGAAATATTATAATATGATGTGAATAAACTGAAGAAATAGTAATGTACCAGTGCTGAATAAAAATGAACATCAAAATACACATCATGTCCCACAGGAATCTTCTCGCATTGATGTTAAACTGTGTCAGTTACTGTAGAAATATTAGGATTTCTTTGCACCATTCACCAAAGTTAGTTTTCTTTTTTTTAATTTTTATTTATGCTTGTTCAAAACATTACATAGTTCTTGATATATCATATTCCACACTGTGATTCAAGTGGGTTATGAACTCCCATTTTTACCCCATAAACAGATTGCAGAATCACATCAGTTACACATCCATTGATTTACATATTGCCATACTAGTGTCTGTCGTATTCTGCTGCCTTTCCTAACCTCTACTATCCCCCTCCCCTTACCTCCCCTCTCCTCTTCTCTCTCTACCTCTTTACTGTAATTCATTTCTCCCCCTTGTATAATTTTTTCCTTTCCCTCACCTCCTCTTGTATGTAATTTTGTATAACCCTGAGGGTCTCCTTTTATTTCCATGCAATTTCCCTTCTCTCTCCCTTTCCCTTCCTCCTCTCATCCCTGTTTAATGTTAATTTTCTTCTCATTCTATTCGTCCCTACTCTGTTCTTAGTTAATCTCTTTATATCAAAAAGACATTTGGCATTTGGTTTTAGGGATTGGCTAGCTTCACTTAGCATAATCTGCTCTAATGCCATCCATTTCTCTGTAAAAATTTTGTCATTTTTTAATGCAGAGTAATACTCCATTGTGTATAAATGCCTCATTTTTTATCCATTCATCTATGGAAGTGCATCTAGGTTGGTTCCACAGTCTTGCTATTGTAAATTGTGCTGCTATGAACATCAATGTAGCAGTGTCCCTGTAGCATTTTTTTTAGGTCTTTAGGGGATAGACTGAGAAGGGGAATACCTGGGTCAAATGGTGGTTCCATTCCCACCTCTACAAGAAATCTCCATACTGCTTTCCAATTTGGCTGCACCAATTTGCAGTCCCACCAGCAATGTACAAGTGTACCCTTTTCTCCACATCCTCGCCAGCACTTGTTGTTGTTTGAGTTCATAATAAATATCTGGAATGGAAAATGCTCAGGAGTTCACAACCTTGAAGGTGGTAGAGGAGTTTCCAAAATAAGGGACAGGGTAAATACCACAAACATGGAGCTGTGTCGGCCTTAAGACTTCTTGAGAAAATGCCTCTGAGGTTGGGCACTTGAAATATATGTTGTTGTCAGGAGCTTTAGCTTCCTTTGTAGTGAGACCATCAAAGCTGAGTCTGCATCTATGTGACCTGGACGACATGTTTTTTTTTTTTTTTTATTTTCCTATGAACACGAGGCAGCAGTACTGAATTCTCTCTTTGTAGGAAAACTGGGGCCACTGGGGGCTAAGTGTCTCCCCATGTGGACTGTGAAGCCATTTGATCATCCTTCACATTTAATCATGTTATTTGATGCTGCACTGAAAGTTTGGTATTTACTTTATGAAATAAAGGAGTTTAACTGTGATACAGTGCTGCAGGGAGTTCTGTCATGTGTGGTGGTCAGGATCGGCAGGAGAATGTACCAAGAAGGCTTCTATCACACATAGTTGCCCCCTTGACCATAGCAACATGTTTCTGAACATTGCCCTGAAACCTCTCCATACAACAAGATGCCTTTACATCCAAAGGTCTGCTAGCTGCACCATGTCAGTCACAAACCATTTATAAGCCAATGGCAGATCCACGTGGCCCCACCACAGATGTTTTTTCACACACCTACACTCTACTGCTCTTGGCCCACTACTCAGCAGGCTCCAACTTACTGGCATATCTTTTCTACACCATTATCATGAAACTCAGTCAAACCAGGCACTGTCTTGTATACTCATGATAAGCAACAGGACATCAAATGGTTTTCCAGTGCCAGCTGGTCATGGAAATTTCAAAAATTTCATGGTATTTTCTAGCCATTTTTCAAGGATGAAGTTGGAGTTACTGTGGGTTTCAATTCATTCAGGAACCATTAAATATTGAGGAATCTCATTTCAATGGAAGCTCTAGAGAACTCTCACAGGCAAGTCTTCTGAAAGAGTGGCCCAAGGTCACATAAAGCCAGCCACATTGAGGTCTACAATGTGAGGTCCATGTGTGTTTTGACTCTCAACTATTGCTGCCAAGTCTTTCAGAATATAATCAAGTGATATCCTCGCTGAGATTCCCAGTGCTCTGTGGAAAGCCACCCTGGGCCTAGATCTCAGTTTCCAAGGGTGACTCTCATGCGTGGCCTCCGAAAATTCCAACACAATTCATGGCAATACTTCTCTAAGGTCAGTTTCAGAACTCAGTCTCCAAGGGGAATCCCACAAGAGTTGAAACCCAGGTGGACGCAGTCATCTTTTCCCACCGCCACACAAATGACAACAATGAAAACCGAAACACTCTCACATGGCCCTCATGTTCTTCCATATAGACACTAATCATAACCTCTGGCTAGAAGTTTCCATGAGGGGCGCAGACCAAGACACTTTCCAAAATAAGCTCCCTTTCCCCTCATTTGCCGAAAGTCAGGGTGGCCTACACACCCTTCCTGTGAACCAGAACTGATCAAATAGGCATGGCGTTAATACTGTCATGCTTTTCCAATTTGAGGCCTACTGACTGTCAGGTATAGATTCTTTATGTGATTTGGAGTCATCAGAAAACCCAAGCACTTCTGCAGGGGTTCAAAGAACTCTTTTGAACTAAAGGATCCTGATTATTACTTGATGAAGGTCAGGAATCTAATAGAGGAAGGCAAGAGACTCATTTGCCATTTCTGTTTTGAATGCACACATGGAATCTATCTTTTGATGCATCAGGTGCTGAGAATCTAAGCCACAACCTCACACAGAACCAAGAGGCTGATTCAGACACATCCTTTTACAAAGCAATTAAGCAAAGAGCCACAGGTGATGCCCATTCATTTTCATTTGAAAACTGTTTTCTTCAGGCTTCACAAAGGGGTGGCTAGAGGCCAAGACCTTCCTGACATTTAGGGCAACAGAAGAACAGGTAAGCAAAAGACACAAAGCAGGGTTTCTCCACTGAGACTTTCCTGGTCACACTGATATCTGAGTTTTCTGAGATGCTTGACATTCACTTCAGCTATCAAGTACATGGCCATGTCACAGAGCTTGGAGGTGGTATATATCTTGGACACAAAACCATGAGCCTATTCTGGAGAGTGGCCAGAATTCAGGAAGAAAACAGGATCTTAGGAAGATAGAACGTTTTGCCCATCCAGAAGGCAAGCCGCAGTCCATTAATCAATTGGGCAGGATGAATGCTGGGAAGCTTTCTACTAGACAGGACACATCCATTAATTCATTCTCTTTTCTAATGTCTACAACCACAGACACAGTGGGATACACAGACATAGAAACACTTACATGTCAAACGACTTACTAGAAACAGTCCAATCCAAACCAAACAAACCACATTTCCTACCTATTCTCAGAACATGTGACAAAACCACAAAACCACAACCACTCCCACAAAGGCACCTCCTTCCCCCAAGTAGGTCTGTGACTATCCAGAGTGTCCTCTGACTGGTGGGCCATAAAATGTTCTCCCGAAATATCCTGTCCTGACTCAGGTCTGGTCTCTTTGGCCAACTTTGTGAAGTTGTCAGGAGCCAGCGGTGAGCCACTACCTGCTTTCTCAGAAAAGGTCCCTCTTCAGAGCTCTTCTGGCCTTTGGCCATCCACACATAGGTAGGTACCAAGAAAGACTGACCCTGTCCTTGGTAAAACTGAACAAGTGAGCCCACTGGGACTGGGACTGAGACTGGCTCTGGCTACCTGTCTTCATGGATCCCAAATTCAGAGAATTCCTTCACCAAGGAAGTGACGTAGGTCACTTCCTTCAGGAACTGAATTAGGTTACTGCCTTGTCAACCAATTTGTCCTAACAGTTGCTTCCAAAGTCCAATGAGTTGGAGGCTGCCCCTTCTTCCAGTGAAACTTTCACAAGTTTGCATGGTATATCAACCATCGGCACCCAAAAAAAGCTCTCCAGATAGGCCTGGTTTGGTCCATCTTCTATACATTAAGAAAAGAAATGTTGATTCAGACCCATCCCTTCATGCTAACCAGGTTGTTTGTCATGGAAGATGACTTTTGCTCTCTGACGTCATTCATAGCTGCCTACATTTAATCCAGGGATCATTTCTTTAATGACCTTGGAGGTTCTCAGCAAGTGGAAGATCCCCTAATTTCTGTATTGAAAGACCAACTCTGTCCCTGCTCTTCAGTAAAGATAGATTGAGAGAACAGTGTATGGTCAGGGTTAATAACATGTTCCATTTGGGTTAGGAATCATTCTGCGGGATGAATTATGGTATTGGGAACGTGCGATATTTATAAGAATATAAGTGAAATATAAGTATGAAAACAGACATCTAGGTAATATTTGAAGCCCAGAATTGCATTGGACCCTTGGCTGGGATTCTTAGCTTTGAATTATATTCTGCACAGATGTCTCAGATAAATCAATATACAATGGCATAATTCCTTGTACCTTGGTTGATTGAATGTTGAAGAGAACATCCAGTAAAAAAGAAATAATTTGTAGGATTAGTAAGATTGTTGGTAGGTTTTGAAAGAAGAGTGAGTATAAGATTTGGATGAAAAGATCTTTAGCAATAGGGTTTCGGATAGAGAGTGAATGTAATTGTCAGCACATGTGGAGAGTCTGTCAAAAGGATGAACTGGGGAAAAAAGTAGGAATGCAGATATCAATTGACATTAGGATATCAGGCAAAGTATAAAGTGAGTGATAGAATTATACATTTTCAACAGGGTTGAGTTTGAATATATAATCTTAGGAAGAAACAAACATGTAGTCACCAATAGGATGAACTTTTGAGAGCATTAGGCAATATGGACATGGATGTTTTCCGTAATCCATGCTCACTTTTCATTTAGGCTTTGGTACAAACATAAGTTTGACCTCTTCTTTCTGTGTGCAGAATATTACTGTGGTAAAATGTATATGTAGATCAGGTGACATGAGTATTTCTTCCACCATTTCTGAGAGCAATATTTTGAAGACGTATCAATTATTTTTTGAGGTAAAAATGGTGTACACTGTGTCTATAATTATAGAGATAATGCATGAATAGACCATACTGTAAAGAAATATTATAACTGGTTCTAACTTTAAATAATGGATTGAATTGATATCTGAAAATATACAGAAAATCTTACATTGATATACAATCCTTCATTCCAACCAGTAATATATATAATGGTTATATCAGCATTATGGTTTTTCATGAAGAATGTGTGAGTTTTGCTTCAAAAGTGATTATGGAAATCGGAAATAATGTGTTTGGAAAGAAGTCTCATGAAAAGACCAGTCAAGAAACCTGGAGGAATACATGTGTTTTGAAGCAGAAAGTGATTGAAAGTGAAACAAATGCCTATAAATTTGTGAATTGTGGATCAAATATATATACTATGATGTGCGTAAACTGAAGAAATAGTAATGTACCACTGTTACATAAAAATGAACGTCAAAATACACATCATGTCCTCTCCCACAGGAATCTACTTGCATTGATGTTAAACTGGGTCAGTTATTGTAGAAATATTAGGATAATGCCGCAGTCTTGCTGGGCACAATCAGCAGCCACTTGTCAAAAGAAACTAACTTTATTTTTAGAACCACACATGCCAAACAAAACAGCCTCTCAGGAAAAAACCTTCAGAGCCCCAACTGCCACCACTGGCTTCCCAAAACCTCTCCCTCCCACAGGAGCCTCTCTCCGCCTCCCACAATACTCCTGCTCTTGAGGGCGATTGGCTGGGTCATGTGGGCGGAGTCAAAAAAAGTCCCCCAATGAGCAGTTTTGTGGTCTGAAAGGGCAGGGAAACAGCCCATTGAGCATCACCGCAGAGGAGCCAATCAGCTAGGTGTTGCTGGGGCCGCTGTGAGCCAATCATCAGCCGGCAGCTGGAAGTTTGCTGGCAGCAGAAATTTTGCTGGGGCCCCTTCGGCTGTGGCTCTCAACATCTTCGCCTCTCTGTTTAAACAACACGCATGTGGCTTAGGGACCGTGCCTGCCTTAGGTTGTCCAATAGTACATATGGTCTTTACCCGTTAAGTTGGTACCATTGCAATTGGATCTTACCCGTCACTGACTACCCGTCCAGTATAGAGCCACACATGTGGAGAGGTCTTTGTACCAGCGGGGGTGGGTGAGGTTCTTTGCCTCACCTCTGTTGGCCCCCCAAATTTTAGCTGGACGATCATGACACGCAGAAGGGAGGAAGATACACCAAGCCAATTGATGGCTCCTTTTGGAAAAATTGTACCACCGATGACATCATCAGCAAATATACCCCAACACTACCACAAGTCGCTGCACCAACAGATAGTTCACAATGCATTTAGGTGAGTTCACAATGTGTCCAGGCAAGTTCTGCAAGCAGTACAGGGATGGCTATTGGAGAAGCTGTAGATTGGTATTATCTTTGATTTCACCTGCACTGGGATGAAGATAGGAACTCTGGCAATAATGTCTAAAGAAAAAAATTATGTAATATTCCAGAAGGCACTAAAACCAAAAAAAAAATTATGTAACATTCCAGAAGGCACATCAAAAACCAAAGTGGCCCAAAAAGCAGTCATTGAGGATGAAGTCTCTCACTTTCCTCTGTAAGGTTCCTGACCTCCATAAAATGAGAATAGGGATTTATTGGGTCAAATGAGTTCTTCAAAACCCTGCAGAGTGTAGCCAATGGGTTATTGGGTTTTTTCATTACTCCAATTCACATCAAGAATCTATACTCCACAGACAGTAGGCCTCAAATTGGAGAAGCAGAGCAGTATTAAAGTCAGGGTTATTTGATCACTCATGGTTCACAGAATGGGTGTCCAGGCCACCCTGACTTTAGGCAAATGAGAGGAAAGGGAGATTATTTTGGACACTATCTTGGGCTGTGCCCCTCAAGGAAACGTCAAGCCAGAGGTTATGATGAGTGTCTATATGGAAGAAGATGAGGGCCATTTGGGAGTGTTTTGGTTTTCATTGTGGTCATTTATGTGGCAGTAGGAAAAGATGACTGGGTCCACCAGGGCTTGAACTCTGGTGTGATTCCTCTTAGAGACTGAGTTCTGGAACTGACCTCAGAGAAGTATTGCCATGATTTGTGTTGGGATTTTAGGCGGCCACCCATGAAATTCGCCCTTTGAAACTGAGATCTAGGCCCGGGGTGGCTTTCCACAGAGCACTGGGAATCTCAGACAGAATATCATATGATGTTATTTTGAAATACTTGCCAGACATAGTTGAGAGTCAAAACACACATGGACCTCACATTGTAGACCTCAATTGGCCTGGCTTCATGTGACTATTTGGCCACTCTTTGGAAAGCCTTGCCTGTGAGAGTTCTCCAGAACTTTCATTGAAATGAGCTTCCTCAACATTGAATGATTCCTGAAAGAATTGAAACCCACAATGCCTCCAACTTCATCCTTGTAAAATGGCTAGATAAATACCATAAAATTTTTGAAATTCGCATGATGAGGTGGCACTGGAGAACCTTTGATGTCCTGTTGCTGATCATTAGTGTACCAGACAGTGCCTTGATTGATTGGGTATAATGAAAGTGGTGTAGAACAGAGATGCCGGTTAGATGGAGACTGCGGAGTAGTTGGCCCAGAGTTGTGGTGTGCAGGTGTGTGATAAAATATTTATGGTGGTGCCATGTGGATCTGCCATTGACTTCCAAATGGCTTTTAGCTAACATGGTGCACCCAGCAGACCCTTATATGCAAAGGCATCTTGTTATATGGAGAGGTTTCAGGGAAATGTTCAGAATCAGGTTGCTATGGTCAAGGGGGCAAGCTATGTGGGATAGAAGCCGGGTTAGTGAGTTCTCCTGGAGACTCTGACCCAGCACATGTCACAGAACTCCCTCCAACACTGTGTCCCAGTTGAACTCCTTGTATTTCTTGAAGCAAATACCAAACTCCCAGTTCAGCACCAAGAAACACCATGAAAATTGGAGGATGACTAAATGGCTTCACAGTCCACATGGTTAGACACTTTGGCCCACTGGACTCTGTTTACCTACAAAGAGAGAATTCAGCACTGCTGCCTCAGGTTCATTGGAAAATAAGAAACCATGTTCTCCAAGTCACATAGATTCAGACCCAGCTTTGATGGTTTCACTACAAATGAAGACAAAGCTCCTGACAACAATATATATTTCAAGTGCCACACCTCAGAGGCAGATTCTCCAGAAGTCTTTTTTCCAGCAGAGCTCCATGGTTGTGGAGTGTTTACCCAATCCCTTACTTCTGGAAACTCCTCTACCTGCTCCCAGGTTGAGAACTCCTGAGAATTTTCCATTCCAGATATGTATTCACAGATTTTCTAACTCTTCTTCTCTAATTGTGTCTCACTTGGGGCAAAGGTAATGTCAAGGCATTGTTCTAGGTGAGAGTGGGAAGATTATTGTGTAGCACATATTTGCATACACATTGGATACATTATCCTATTTTCCATTTGAAATACTGAATTTCTGACACTAACCCATACCCTACTAGACTATGACTACTATCCTAAAATGATGGAGAAAAAGAAACCTAACAGAATAGAAATACAGGCCTTTTGTAGGAGGCATGGTGTATACTTGGATTTTCCTTTTCCTTTATCAAGGATATGTGTTATAAATCTAGTCAACTTTTCATTGTAATATTTCTCCATGAGTTTTCAAAGTTAACACATATGTAAATTCCTGTCTCCTTTTCTCTGTAGCCTCTTTAGAACATGTATATTTTTATGCATATATAGACTCCTACCTGGTAACACACGTAAATTCTTGTGATCTCACTAACTTTGGAATATACAAATTATGAGAATAGATCACTTCCCCTAAATACTGATGGAACTGAAAATTCAAACTATGGGTGAGCTTCCTAGTGAACAACATCATACATAAATCCATGTTCAGTAAAATGAATATTTTTAGATATGTGGATGATATATATTTCATGATAAATTTCGATTGGCATATATATTGCTACATTTTATTGTTGTGTGTGTGTGTGTGTATATATATATATATATATATATATATATATATATATATATATATATATACCAGATTTTCCAGATTTTCCAAAATATGAAATATATGTGTCTTATTATACACTCCCTAAATTCATTCAAGTTCATGTATGCGATTTAAAATCAACATTTTACATGATTATCATCAGTCTGGCTGGGCACAATTCAGGAGCCAATTGTCAAAAGAAACAAACTTTATTTTTAGAACCACACAAGCCAAACAAAACAGCTTCTCAGGAAAAACCCTCAGAGCCCAACTGCCACCACAGTCTTCCCACAAGCCTCTCCCTCAACCACAAGCCTCCTCCTTTTGAGGCCAATTGGCTGGGTCACATGGGCGGAGCCAAAAAAGTCCACCAATGAGCAGCTCCGTTGTCTGAAAGGGCAGGGAAATATCCCATTGAGCATCACCACAGAGGAGCCAATCAGCTAGATGTTGCTGGGGCCGCTGTGGAGCCAATCATCAGCCGGCAGCTGGAAGTTTGCTGGCAGCTGGAGGTTTCCTGGGGCCCCTTTGGCTGTGGCTCTCAACATCTCCCCCTCTCTGTTTAAACAACGAGCATGTGGCTTAGGGACCATGCCTGCCTTAGGTTGTGCAGTAGTACATATGGTATTTACTGGAGACCCTTGGCTGTGGCTATCAACAGGATTTGTATGTACCATTCACTGAAGTTAGTTTTCAGTACTAGGAAACAAATATGTATTTCAGGTGGATAAATATTTCTGAGAAAAATCTTGTGAAAAGTTGATTATAAATCCACATACTTGAACATAAATGAATTTAGGGATTGTAAATAAGATACATATATTTCATATTTTGAAAAATCTGGAGAGAGAGTGTGTGTGTGTGTGTGTGTGTGTGTGTATACACACACAGACACATACAGATATTAAAATGTAGCAACATATATGCAAATCTAAATTCACTATGAAATATACATCAATCACAGATCCAAAAATATTCAATTTTCTTAACAGGGATTTATGTATAATGTTTTTCTACTAGGAAGCTCACCCATTATTTGAATTATCAGTTCCAACAGCGTTTAGGAGGAGTGATGTCTTCTCACAAATTGTATCTCCCAAGTCAGTCACCTCACAAGAATGTAGGTGTGACACCAGGTAGGATTTGATATGTGCATATAAAAATACATGTGCTGAATAGGCTACAGACAAAGGGAGACAGGAATTCACATATTTGTTAACTTTAAAAACACATGGAGATCTATTTCAATTAAAAATAGACTGGATTTATAACACCTGACATTTATCATGCAAAAGGCAAGATCAATTATACACCATGCCTCCTCTGAACTGCTTGTATTTCAATTCTGTTTGTGTTACTTTTCTGCATGATATTAGAATTAGTAGTCAGAGTCTAGTAGGGTATGGGTTCGTGTCAGGGATTCAGTATTTCGAATGGAAAATTGGAAAATGAATCCAATGTGTATGCAAATACGTGCTACACACAAAAAATTCCCACTTTCATTCAGAACAATGGCTTGAAATAACCACGCTCCATGTAAGAAACAATTAGAGGAGAAGAGTTAGAAAATCTGTGAATACATACGTAGAATGGAAAATGCTCAGTAGTTCACAACCTTTGAGGTGGAAGAGACGTTTCCAAACCTTAGGGACAGGGTAAAACTCCACAAACATGGATCTCTGCTGGCCTAAACACTTCTGGAGATACTGACAATGAGGTTGGGTACTTGAAATATATGTTGTTTTCAGAAGCTTTAGCTTCCTTTGTAGTGAGACCATCAAACTTGGGTCTGCATTTTTGTGACCTGGAGGACATGAATTCTTATTGTCCAATGAACATGAGGCAGCAGTGCTGAATTCACTCTTTGTAACTAAACTGTGGCCAATGGGGGATAAGTGTCTCCCCGTCTGGACTTTGAAATCATTTGGTCATCCTCCACTTTTCGTGGTGTTTCTTGCTCCTGCAGTGGGTGTTTTGTATTTGGTTCATGACATACAAGGAGTTAAACTGGGACACAATGCTGGAGGGAGTCCTGTAACGTATGGTGTGTCAGGGTCTGCAGGAGAATGCACCAACCAGGCTTCTATCCCCCATTGCTTGCCCCCTTTACCATAGGAACTTGATTCTGAACATTGCCCTGAAAACTCTCCATGTAACATGATGCCTTTACATACAAAGTTCTGCTAGCTGCACCATGTCATTCACAAGCCATTTGGAAGCCAATGTAAGATCCACATGACCCCACCACAGATGTATTGTCACACACCTGCACACAACTGCTCTCGGCCTGCCATAAATACTGATCTGCTTCTCCAATTTGAGGCCTACTTACTGTCAGGTATAGATTCTTTATGTGATTTGGCATCATGAGACAACCCAAGCAGTTCTGCAGGACTTTGAAGAACTCATTTGATCCAAAGGATCCCTATTCTCACTTGATGGAGGTCAGGAACCAAACGGAAGAAGGCAAGAGACTTCATCCACAATGACAGATTTTTTGCCATTTTGGTTTTGGATGCACACATGGGATCTTCTTTAGATCTCTCAGGAGCTGAGAATCTTAGCCACAGCCTCAAACAGGGCCTAGTGTCTGACTAAGACACATCCCTTTCCAGAGCAATTAAGCAAAGAGCCACAGGTGATGCCCATTCATTTCCATTTGAAAACTGTTTCTTCACGCTTCACAAAGGGGTGGCCTGAGGCAAAGACCTTCCTGACATTCAAGGCAACAGAAACATAGATAAGCAAATGGAGCCAAGCAGGGTTTCTCCACTGAGACTTTACTGGTCACACTGATATCTGAGTTTTCTGAGATGTTCCCATTCCCTTCAGCTATCAAGGACATGGCCATGTCACAGAGTTTGGAGGTGGTACATATCTTGGACAATAAACCATGATACTATTCTGGAGAGTAGCCAGAATTCAGGAAGAAAACAGCAACTTAGGAAGTTAGTAGGTGTTTCCCATCCATAAGGCAAGCAACAGTCCATTAATCAATTGTGCAGGATGAATGCTGTGAAGCTTTCTACTAGACAGGACACCTCCATTGATGCATTCTCGTTTCTAATGTCTAAAACCACGGACACAGTGGCTACACAGACATAGAAACACTCGCCTTGTCTATAGACTTACTAGAAACAGTCGACTCCAAACCAAACCAACCACCTTTCCTACCTATTCTCAGAACATGAAACAAAACCGCAAACTCACACCCACAACCAAAAAGGCACCTCCTTCCCAAAAATAGGTCTTTACCTATCTGGAGTGTCCTCTGACTGGTGGGCCATACTATGTTCCACTCGAAATGGCCTGTCTGGTCTCAGATCTTGTCTCCTTGGCCAACTCTGTTTTTCTGCGAGGAGCCTGCTGTTAGCCACAACCTGCTGTCTCAAGAAAGGCCCCTCTTCAGAGCTCTACTGGCATTTGGCCATCCTCACATCAGTAGGTACCAAGAAGGCCTGACTCTGTACTTGGTAAATCCAAACAAGTGAGCCCACTGGGACTGGGACTGGGACTGGCTCTTGGTGCCTGGCTTCTTGCATCCCAATTTCAGAGAGTTCCATCACCAAGGAAATGAGGTATGTCACTTTCTTTGCAACTGAATGAGGTCACTGCCTTGGCAACAACTTTGTCCTAAGACTTGCTTCCAATGGTTCCATGAGTTGGAGGGTGCCCCTACTTCCTGTGACAATTTGACTAGTTAGAATGGTATATCAAAATAGACACCATGGAACAGCTCTACACGCAGGCCTGGTTAGGTTCATCTTCTCTACATTAAGAAGAGAGAGTCTGATGCATACACATCCCTTCATTCTGTCCAGGTTGTTTGCCATGGAAGATGGCTTTTGCTCATGCAGGTCCTTCATAGCTGCCTACATCTTCTCCAGGGATCATTTCTGCATCGAACTTTGAGGTTCTCAGCAGTTGGAAGATAACCTACATCCCTAATTGAAAGAATAGCCCTGTCCCTGCTCTTTTGTAATGTTAGATTGAGGCAACAGTGTATGGTTAGGGTTAATAACACGTTCGATTTGGGTTAGGAATCATTCTGCGGGATGAATAAGGTTATTGGGAACCTGCAATATATAGAAATATAGTGGTTAAATATAAGTATGAAAACAGAAATCTAGGTAAGATTTGAAGCTCAGAAGTGCATTTGGCAATAGATTGGGACACGTAGCTTTGAATTATGTTCTGCATACATGTTTCAGAAAAATCGATATACAATGGCATAGGACCTTGTACCTCAGATGATTGAATGTAGTAGAGTACATCCACTCAAAAAGGGATAGTCGATAGGATCAGGAAGATAGTCAGTATGTTTCGGAAGAAGATAGAGTATAGGATTTGGACCAAAGTTCATTAGCAATAGGGTTTCGGTTAGAGAGTGAATGTCAATGTCAGCACATGTGAAGGGTCAGTCACAATGTTGAACTGGAAAAAATATGTAGGAAAGTAGATATCAATAGAGACATTAGGAAATCAGGCAAAGTATAAAGTGAGTGAAAAAACTAGACATTTCCAATAGTTTTGAGGTTGAATATATAATCTTAGGAAGAAACAAAAATGTGGTCTCCAATAGGATTGACATTTGAGAGCATTAGGCAACCTGGATATGGATGTTTTTAGTAATCCATGTTCAGTTTCCATTTAGGCTTTGGTACAATCATACGTGTGACTTTTGCATTTTGTGTCCAGAATATTACTATGATAACATGCATATGTAGATCAGGTGACATGAGTATTTCTTCCACCATTTCTGGGAGCAATATTTAGAAGACTAATAAATTAGTATTGGGGGTACTAAGAGGTGTACCCTGTGTCTATGAATATAGAGATAATGCATGAATAGACAATATAGTGAATAAATAATATAACTGGTTCCACTTTAAATAATGGAATAAACTGATATAAGAGAATATATAAAAAATACTATATTGTTATAAAATCATTCATTCCAACCAGTTATACATCTAGTGGTGATATTATAGTTATGGTTTATCATGAAGTGAGTGTCAGTTTTGCTTCAAAAGTGATAAAAAAAATCAAAAATAATATATTTCGAAAGAAGTCTCATTATAAGACCAGTCAAGAAACCTGGAAGAATCCATGTGTTCTGAAGCAGGAAGTGATTGAAAGTGAAACAAATGCCTATAAGTTTGCTAACTTGTGGATGAAATATATATCCTATGATGTGCATAAATTGAAGAAATAGTAATGTACCAGTGTTGAATTAAAATGAATTTCAAAATACACATCATGTCACATAGGAATGTACTTGCATTGATGTTAAACTGGGTCAGTTACTGTAGAATTATTAGTATTTGTATGCAACATTAACTGAAGTTAGTTTTCAGTACTGGAAACAATATGTATTTCAGGTGGATGAATATTTCTGAGAATGATCTTGTGAAAAGTTGATTATAAATCCATATACATGAACATGAATGAATTTAGGGAGTGTATATAAGATACATATATTTCATATTTTGAAAAATCTGGAGAGTGTATGTATATATATATATATATATATATATATATATATATATATATATATGTATATATATATATATATATATATATATATATATATATATATATATATATACAAAAAAACACACACAGACAATAAATTAGCAATTAAATTTATCATGAAATATATATCCTCCACAGATGCAAAATTATTTCTTTTAGAACATGTATTTATGTATAATGTTGTTCTTCTAGGAAACACACCCCTAGGTTAAATTTTCAGTTCCAACAGAGTTTAACAGGAGTGATCACTTCTCACAAATTGTATTTGCCAAATTAGCCACCTCACAAAATGTAGGTGTGATACAAGGTAGTGTTCTATATGTGCATTTAAAAATACATGTGCTGAATAGGCTACAGAGAAAGGGAGATAGGTATTCACATATTTGTTAACATTAAAAACACATGGAGAACTATTTCAATTAAAAATTGACTAGATTTATAACACCTACAATTAATCATGCAAAAAACAAGTCCAACTATACAGTATGATTCCTCTGAACTGCTTGTATTCCTATTCTGTTTGTGTTATTTTTCTCCATCATATTAGGAGTAGTAGTCAGAGTCTATTAGGGTATGCGTTAGTGTCAAGGATTCAGTATTTCAAATGGAAATATGGAAAATGACTCTAATTGGTATGCAAATATGTGCTACACAAAAATGTTCACACTCTCATCCAGAAGATTGCCTTGACATTACCTTAGTTCCAAGTAAGATACAATTAGAGGAGAAAAGTTAGAAAATCTGTAAATACATATCAGGAATAAAAAATGCTCAGGAGTTCACAAACTTGTAGGTGGTAGAGGAGTTTCCAAAAGTAAGGGACAGGGTAAACACTCCACAAACATTGAGCTCTGCTTGTGTAAAGACTTCTTGAGAAACTCTCTGAGGTTGGGCTCTTAAAATACATGTTGTTGTCAGGAGCTTTAGCTTCCTTTGTTGTGTGACCATCAAATCTGGGTTTGCAAATATGTGACCTGAAGGACATTGTTTCTAATTTTCCAATGAAAATGAGGCAGCAGTGCTGAATACTCTTTTTGTAGTTAAACTATGGCCACTGGGGTGTAAGTGTCTCCCCGGGTTGACTGTGAAGCCATTTGGTCATGCTCCAATTTTCGTGGTGTTACTCCTTGGTGCACTGGGAGTTTGGTATTTGCTTCATGAAATACAAGGAGTTCAACTGGGACACAGTGCTGGAGGGAGTTCTGTCACGTGTGGAGGGACACAGTCTGCATGAGAATGCACCAACCAGGATTCTGTCCCACATAGGTTGCCCCTTTGTCCATAGCAACCTGATTCTGAACATTGCCCAGAAACCTATCCATATAACAAGATGCCTTTACATATAAGGGTCTGCTGGCTGTACCCTGTCAGTCACAAGGCAATTGGAAGCCAATGGCAGATCCACATGCCCCAACACACATGTTTTATCACACACCTTCACACCTATGCTCTAGTCCCACTAATGAACAGGCTCCAACATACTGGCATCACTGTTCTACACAATTTTCATGAAACCCAGTCAGTCAAGGCACTGTGAGATACACTCATGATCAGCAACAGGACATCCAAAAGTTTTCCAGTGCCACCTGGTTATGGGAATTTCAAAAGTCTCATGGTATTTATCAAGCCATTTTTTGAGGATAAAGTTGGAGGCTCTGTGGGTTTCAATTCATTCAGGAACCATTAAATGTTGAAGAAGCTCATTTCAATGAAAGATCTTGAGAACACTCACAGGCAAGTCTTCCCAAAGAGTGGCCAAAAGGTCACATGAAGTCAGGCCTATTGAGGTCTACAATGTGAGGTCCATGTGTGTTTTGACTCTCAACTGTGGCTTTAAAGAATTTCAGAATAAAATCATGTGATATCCAGGCTGAGATTCCCAGTGCTCTGGGCAAAGCCACCCTGCACCTAGATC
This sequence comes from Callospermophilus lateralis, assembly GCF_048772815.1. Taxonomy (NCBI): domain Eukaryota; kingdom Metazoa; phylum Chordata; class Mammalia; order Rodentia; family Sciuridae; genus Callospermophilus; species Callospermophilus lateralis. The sequence continues at coordinate 8,441 of NW_027512980.1, read as the reverse complement.
TCCCTGCACCACAATTAATACCTGAGATCTAGGTTGCATGGCCTAGTAAAATCCAAACACAATTCATGACAATACTTCTCTGATGTCACTTCCAGAATTCAGTCTCTAAGGAGAATCATACCAGAGTTCAAGCCCAGGTGGACCCAGTCATCTGTTCCAAGCGCCAAACAAATTACCACAATTCAAAACAAAATGCTCCCACATGCCCCTTATCTTCTTCAATTTGAGGCCAAATGACTGTGGGGTTTAGATTCTTTATGTAAATTGGATTCATGTGAAAACCCAAGCACCTATGGGCTAAACTCTGCAGGGCTTTAAAGAACTCATTTGACCCAAAGGATCCCTATTTTCACTTGATGGATGTCAGGGCCATTAGAGAGGAAGGTGAGAGTCTTCATCCACAATAACTGCTCTTTTGGCCATTTTGGTTTTGGATGCACCCATGGGATCTTTCTTTAGATCCATCAGGTGCTGAGAATCTAAGCCACAGCCTCACACAGGGCCAAGAGGCTGATTCAGACACATCTCTTTCCAAAGCAATTAAGCAAAGAGCAAAACACACACAGACATTATAAAGTGGCAATATATATGCCAATTGAAATTCATGATGAAATATATATCGTCCACAGATCCAAAAATATTAATTTTACTGAACATGGATTTATGAATAATGTTGTTCAACTAGAAAGGTTACCCTTAGGCTGAATTTTATGATCCAATAGCGTTTAGGAGGAGTGATCTCTTGTCATAATTTGTATCTGCCATGTCAGCCACCTCACAAGAATGTATATGTGATACCAGGTAGGATTCAATATGTTTATATAAAAATACATGTGATGAATAGGCTACAGAGAAAAGGATACAGGAATTCACATATTTATTAACTTTAAAAACACAAGGAGAACTATTTCAATTAAAAATTAACTAGATTTATAACACCTACCCTACATAATGCAAAAGGCAAGTCCAACTATACACCATGCCTCTTCTGAACTGCTTGTATTTCTATTGTGTTTGTATGCACTGTGGGTTTCAAGAACCATTAAATGTTGAGGAAGCTCATTTCAATGAAACTCTGGAGAACTCTCATAGGCAAGGCTTCCCAAAGAGTGACCAAAAGGTTAGATATAGCCAGGCCCATTGAGGTCTACAATGTGAGGTCCATGTGTGTTTTGACTCTCAACTATGGCTACCAAGTCTTTAAGAATAAAATCATGGGATATCTTTGCTGAAATTCCCAGTGCTCTGTGGAAAGCCACCCTCGGCCTTGGTCTTAGTTTCCAAGGGCGACTCTCATGCTTGACCTCTTAAAATATCACCACAATTCATGGCAATACTTCTTTGAGTTCAGTTCCAGAAGTCAGTCTCTAAGGGGAATCACGCAAGAATTCAAGCCCAGGTGGACCCAGTCATCTCTTCCAACCGTCACACAAATGACCACAATTAATACCAAAACACTCTCACATGGCCCTCCTCTTCTTCTATAAAGGCACTCATCATAACATCTGGCTGGAGGTTTCCATGAGGGGCACAGCCCAAGACAGTGTCCCAAATAAGCTCCCTTGCCACTCATTTGCCTAAATTCAGGGTGGCTTGGACACCCTTCTTGTGCACCAGGAGTGATCTGAAAGGGTAAAATAAATTGAAATTAAAGTGTAAAAGTTGAAGTGTAAAAGACCGGGTTTTGTAAAGTTTCTAAGCTGCAAGGCCTGAGTTAAAATGTAAAGGACCAGGTATTGTTAAGTTCCTATGCTACATGCAAAACCTGAAATTCCTGTAGCTTGTAGTACAATTCCGGACTGCCCAGTAAATATTCCCCCTGACCACCTGGTTGTTTAATAACCTAGGACCCTGTGTGGCCTGGCACATAGGCATCGCAAGGCCTAAACCAATCTGTTTGAATGTGTACCTCGCTTTAGAACTCACCTATCACTCCCGCCTGACCTGTTCCTGCCAATGAATGAACTAATCATGTTTAGGAATTGTTGTTTGATTTTTCTGCGGTGTATGTTGATTTCTTAAAGGAGACTGTGATATATGTAAAGTCCCGCCCTCCCCAAAAAGTGTACTTAAGCACTGCTCAACCCCTGCTCGGGGCTCTGGGCTGCTCTCCCTTCTTGAGTGAGCACGTAGCCCCAGCATGCTGGATTGGATCCCCAATGAACGCCTTTTTCTGTTGCATGAGCCGCGTTCTCTTGGTGGTCTCTTCCTCCGACGTTCACCGGACCCTTACATTTGGTGCGTTGGCCAGGAATCACGCAGCATAGGACAAGGACACACCAACAGACCCCTCTGGAGGTAAGTAAGGCGCTTCTTTTCATTTTTCCTTGTGATAACTCAGAGCTTTTTGTTCAGGTTCCATTTTTCCGTTTTTGGTTTGGGTTGGCAGAGTGGCTTCCAGCGGAGAATGTAAGTTCCCCCTGTCAGTGGTGGACAAACGTGTCCTAAAGCCACAGGCCATGTCCTTGCAAGGGATGCCTTGGAGGACTCGGGAAGTGACGGATGTGCTCTCATTAGGTGAGGAGGGACGAATGAGCCCACATTAGGTGACTCTGCTGGCAACCCATCATATCTTGCTGACTACTTTTTTCTCTCAGGTTGAATTCACTGTCTGTCTTTGTGGTCTAACCCATCAGGTTTTGACAGTTACTAGGTTCTAATCTTTACTTCTGAACTCGTGTTAAATGTTAACTGTGTGTACATGTTTGTGTCACGTTTGTATTGTCCTTGTCTCTGTTTGAGAAACTCTCATTATGGGACAAAGCCATTCCATGCCTCTTTCCTTGAAGCCATTCCTGGTCCCTGCCTCCAATCCGACCCCTTCACCCAGGATCCTATCACTCAAACCTTCTACTCCTCCCCCTCTTCCCTCCATTCTCTCTGAGTCACAAGATTGTTGATCTTGGGGTTGTGAACAAACGGGAGCTGCATGATGGTCTTTGTGTGTCATTTTATCTGTGTTTCTGTTAAATGTGATGGCATTGTTTGGTCCGATGCAGAGTCCCGAGTTCCAACCTGCATTACATATGTGGAAGTTACTTTAGCTAAATTTTAAACTAATGCTTCTCCTGTGAGGGACCAAAAGTCAATAGAACCGCCAGTTTTTCTGTTCTCACCTTTTCACCTCTCTTAGCTGTGCTTTAAAGAACTTTGATAAACTTTACTCCCCTTTGTTAAGCAACATTACGGAAGCAGTGATTTCTTTTCTTCCCGTAGTTGGATTGAGCATGCCCACTGCAGAGGGAAATGTCTGGGGTCTAAGAACTTTGATATCTCGCTTAAACTTTTCTCAAAACCCTGTTCTCATTATTAAATTGGCATTAATTGGCTTTGGGATGGGAACCAAGCCTTCAGTCATAAATTTTGACACCCCAGAGGGGACTTTAAATAAACCCCACTCTGCCCTCTTGGGGAAGCCTAGCACTCAAAACAACTGAAGCAGAGAATGAAATTTTTGGGAGCTGACTACTGCAAAGTTGGGAGACATAGAATATTCCTGGTGCCTGGGGTCAAAGCAAACCAGAGGAACTAATCCTGTAAGTAAATGGTGAGGCTAAGGGACTCCCAGCAGCTGCCAGATCCATTTTGCTGTGGGGAACTCCCTTATTCCTTACGTGCACTTTAAGGATTTCTCCACCTCTGTTTACTTAACAAAAGGGACAATGAATGCATTAATATGTTGATATTATAGATTGTTTCTTGGGGATGATCTAGGGTGAATGTGTATCTAGAAATGATTTTTTTTATTTTAACCATCTGGTATCTAAATGGGTTTCTAAAGCATTGCACTATCTTACACTTAAAAGTTGGGTTTAAACAATTGTTTAGTTTGATTTCAGGTAGTTCATGCTAGGAAACTTAAATACTTAGGGTAAAAAAAAAATAAAGAGTTTTAATTTTGAACTAGACAGCCTGAAAAAATTTCACTAGATATATCAGTGCATTAACTTGGGAAGAGATAATAAATTATGATATGGTATCTATTCCCATCAGTGTGTAAGATTTTAAAAAATGGTACTAAATTAAAACGTTGGTCTGGCTTATTGAAATGACATTAATTAGCAACAGTCTTGGAAATTTTTAAAACTTAATTTCGGATACACATGGTAGCATGTGGTTCTTTTTAAAAATTTTTCAGCCAATTTAATTTAACTTAATACTATTAGAAACTTCATAACAAAGAAAGGGGCTTAATGATCCTATAGAAACTTCTTCTGATGGTGGCATTAATATTATCAAAAAATGATCCTATTTTCAGTTTTGTGTGAGCAAGTTTTTCTAGTGTAGAAAAATCTAAAGAAATAAAATTTTGAGAATTACATCTTAAACTTGCATCAAAATTTTCAACATCCAAACCTGGAAATTATGACTTATAGATAAATGCCTTAGGCGTGAGGTTTCTTCTCAGAATTCCAGTCTTTCCAGTTTTCCAGACCTCAGCCAGGACTTACTTTGATATGCAAATAAAAGAAGCCTGCAGCACTCAGCAGGAGACAGATAAAAAGAGTAAATGTGTCTTTTTACCTGAACTCAAACTAGACCTAACCAAAAAAGTATATAATATGGTATTTACTAATTACTGGCCAGTCATCATTTTTAGGACTCTTGCTTTTCTTAGATTCTGTAATTTTTTTTTTGAGCTCATGATCTTGATTCTGCTGATGGGTTAATGTTTTCTGATCAGTTCTATTTTTGATCGACTCTGGAGTTTTCAGCATTGCAATGGAGATTTCACCTGAAAAAAGCTACAAGGCCTTTACTATTGTGTTATGTGTTACATTTGTGTTACGTGTTGTATGTTGGTATGTCTGTATGTGTGTATGTCCATATATCATGCAGGGATATGACAATTGACAGATGAGGAGCGCTCATGAAAAATTTAAAAATGTATCCAAATGTCTTTGATTCACGTGATTCATATGTTTTAATTCAAATTGGGTAAACAGATAAAAATAAAGATGTCTTTAAAATTAGGCCAATAAGTTTTCTAGGTTTTCAAAAAGGCCCTAATAAAATGTAGATGTCTATAAAATAATCTGCTTAAATTCAGAAATTGAAAAGCATTGTATTGAAATGTGAACAGAAAGAGGTTAGTAGATGGAAAAGAGAAACTAAAAGGTTCTAGATATAGATATAATAGAGGAAAAACGTGTTTCTGGATAAGAGAGTCTATATGATTAAGTAATTAAAAGGGTTTAAGTAAATAATAAAAAAAGGTGTGTGTAACTTGGTTATATGTGTAAGTTTTGAGCAAGTAATCTTAAAAAATTAAACAGCTGGTAAAACAAGTACTGTTTTTATAAAATTGTGCCATGTTATTTCTTTAAAATCTAAACTTGTTTAATACAAAAACATCAATGTAATTGTGGTGTTAATGTGTTCATATCTTCCAGGTATACAAGTCTGTAAGGTAGAAGCTTGCAAAGACCATTGTATCAAGCTGGTGTTCTAAGGTTGTATGGTAATTCTAGGCTTAAAAGAAAAACATGTTGGAGTGTTGGAGATTTATGTATATCATTTGTGTTCTATAATTGGACTTGTTATCAATAAGATATGTACAGTTCCATGTTACTTTTTACACTGAGATACAATCTAAAAGTATTTTTAACTTAATGAGAGCCAAATCTGTGAAGGTTTTATTGTAAACTCAAAGGTAATGCCCATTCATTTCCATGTGAAAACTGTTTTCTTCAGGCTTCACAAAGGGGTGGCCTGAGACAAAGACTTTCCTGATATTCAGGGCAACATAACAATAGGTAATCAAAAGGCCCAAAGCAGGGTTTCTCCACTGAGACTTTACTGGCTACACTGATATCTGAGTTTTCTGAGATGCTTGCCATTCCCTTCAGCTACCAGTACATGGCCATGTCACAGAGCTTGGAAGTGGTACATATATTTGACACAAAATCATGAGCCTATTCTGGAGAGTGGCCAGAATTCAGGAAGTAAACAGGAACGTAGGAAGATAGTTGGTGTTGCCCATTGATAAGGCAAGCCACACTCCATTTATAAATTGTGCCGGATGAATGCTGGGAAGTTTTCTCCTTGAGAGGATACACCCATTGAGGCATTCTCTTTTCTAATGTCTACAACCACGAAAACAGTGGGATACACAGACCTAAAAACACTCGCCTTGTCAAAGGACTAACTAGAAACAGTCCACTCCAAACCAAACACACCCCCTTTCCTAACTATTCTCAGAACAAAAGAAAAAACCACAAACCCACACCCACAACCACAAAGGCACCTCCTTCTCCCAAGTGGGTCTGGAACTATCCAGAGTGTCCTCTGACTGGAGGGCCATACTATGTTCCCCAGAAATGGTCTGTCCTGTCTCAGATCTGGACTCCTTGGTCAACTCTGTGAAGTTGTCAGGAGCCAGCAGTGAGCCTCTATCTGTTTTCTCCGGAAGGGCCCCTCTTCAGAATTTTTCTGGAATTTGGCCATTCTCACATAAGTAGGTACCACAAAAGACTGACTCTGTCCTTGGAAAATCCAAACAAGTAAGAACACTGGAACTGGTGCTGGGACTGGGCCTGGGTGCCTAGATTCCTGGAACCCAAATTTGGAGAGTTCCATCAACAAGGATGTGAGGTGAGGTCACTTCCTTTAGTAACTGAGTGAGGTCACTGCCTTGGCAACCAACTTGTCCTGACATTTGCTTCCTAAGGTCTCATAACATGGAGGATGTCCCTACTTCCTGTGACACTTTCACAAGTTAGAATGGTAAAGAAACAATAGTCACCTCTGAACAGCTCTCCACACAGGCCTCTCCTCTACATTAAGAAGAGAGAATCTGATTCAGACACAACCCTTCATCCTGACCAGGCTGTTTGCCATGGAAGATGCCTTTTGCTCTCTCAGATCCTTCATAGCTGCCTACATCTTCTCCAGGGATCATTTCTGCATGGAACTTTGAAGTTTTCAGCAGGTGGAAGATCCCCTGCATTCCTGTATTGTAAGACCAAATCTTTCCCTGCTTTTCTGAACACTTAGATTGAGGGAACAGTGTATGGTTAGGGCTAACAATATGTTCAATTAAAACCAAAATACTCCCACATGGCCCTCATATTCTTCCATGTAGACATTCATCATAACCTCTGGCTGGAGGTTTCCATAAGGGGCGCAGCCCAAGACAGTGTCCAAAATAAGTTCCCTTGCCCCTCATTTTCCTAAAGTCAGGGTTTCCTGGACACCCTTCCTGTAAACCAGGATTGATCAAATAGGCCTGCCAGTAATACTGCTCTGTTTCTTCATTTTGAAGCCTACTGACTGTGAGGTATAGATTCTTTATGTGATTTGGAGTCATGTGAGAACCCAAGCACTGCTGCAGGGCTTTGAAGAACTCATTTGTCTCAAAGGATCCCTATACTTACTTAATGGAGGTCAGGAACCTAACAGAGGAAGCAAGAGACTTCATCCACAATGACTGATCTTTTTGCCATTTTGGTTTTGGATGCACACATGGGATCTTTCTTTAGATCCATCAGGTGCTGATAATCAAAGCCACAGCCTCTCTCAGAGCCGAAAGGATGATTCAGACACATCCCTTTCCAAAGCAATTAAGCAAAGAGCCACAGGTGATGCTCATTCATTTCCAATTGAAAGCACTTTTCTTCAGGCTTCACAAACTGGTGGCCTGAGGAAAAGACCTTCCTGACATTCAGGTCAACAGAACAGTAGGTAAGCAAAAGGCACAAAGCAGGGTTTCTCTACTGAGACTTTACTGGTCACACTGATATCCGAGTTTTCAGAGATGCTCCCAATTCCCTTCATCTATCCAGTACATGGCCATGTCACAGAACTCGACGGAGGTCCATATCTTGAACAAAAAAACATGAGCCTATTCTGGAGAGTGGCCAGAATTCAGGAAGAAAACAGGAACTAAGGAAAGAAGTAGGTGTTGTCTACAACCACGAAAACAGTGGGATACACAGACCTAAAAACACTCGCCTTGTCAAATGACTTACTAAAAACAGTCCACTCCAAACCAAACATACTGCCTTTCCTACCTATTCTCAGAACATGATAAAAAAACACAAATTCACACCCACACCCACAAAGGCACCTCCTTCCCCCAAGTAGGTCTGTGACTATCCAGAGTGTCCTCAGACTGATGGGCCTTACTCTGCTCCCTCGAAATGGACTGTCCTGTCTCAGATCAGGTCTCCTTTACCAACTCTGTAAAGTTTTCAGCATCAATCAGTGAGTCACTACCTGCTTTCTCAGGAAAGGCCCCTCTTCAGAGCTTTCCTGGCATTTAGCCATCCACACATCAGTATGTACCAAAAAGACTGACTCTGTCCTTGGTAAATCCAAACAAGTGAACCCACTGGGACTGGGACTGGGACTGGCTCTGAGTGCCTGGCTTCCTGGATCCCAAGTTCAGAGAGTTCCATCACCAAGGAAGTGAGGTAGGTCACTTCCTTCAGGAACTGAAT